>NC_083240.1:37652027-37953277 GCF_032191835.1 Heteronotia binoei
TGTTAGCGGCTGGCCTTGGTCGCTAGAAACAGCTCCAATAATAAGTTCCTCAAATGAGCATGCAGAGAGCAAGATGAGCTAAGCAAGAATGCACCCAAGCCAGATGATAATGTTACAGCAAAGAAAATATGGCAAGAGGGATACAGAGAGGATAACTCTTGACAGTGGAGGCAAGATGGGTTTATAATGTCAGAAGCATTGACCAATCACAGGTGCAAAATGGGAGGGCTGGCCTCCAGGGAGGTGACAGTTAGACATCTCGATACTATTAAGGTGAAGGCACGTCCACAGGAGGCTGACTACTTAGAATTTGCATCCTCTTGGCCACTGGATGGGCCAGACATTTCCCCAGACCTTTCTCCCTGATAATGAGAGCCAGAAATGAAGCTAATGTTTCTGTATTGTAAGCCACAACCCAAGATTCGCATTCCTTGGACACCCTCAGGTGACATTCAATCTATTTGTTACAACTAACCAGGGCTTTTTTTGTAGCAGGAGCTCCTTTGCATATCAGGCCACACACCCCTGATGTAGCCAATCCTCCAAGAGCTTACAGTAGCCCCTGTAATAAGAGCCCTGTAAGCTTGTGGCAGATTGGCTACATAAGAGGGGTGTGGCCTAATATGCAAAGGAGTTTCTGCTACAAAAAAAGCCCTGCAACTAACAAACTTTTCTCATGACCTGTTCTCTCCACCCTCCTGACAACGCCTCCAGTTAGATGATGTTGCCATTGTTAGAGGTAGCTGACAGCGTCACTGAAGAATCGGAGGCATCTCGAAATTGGGCAGATGATGGGAAAGATGAGTTACGACCTTTGGACACTCCTTTCCAGAACGAGAGCCAGGCGGCTCCAATGATCAGGATAAGAAAAGATTATCGGGGTGAAAATGTGAGGTAAGAAAGTATCTTACGAGTCTGCTGAACTCCCCAAATTTCTGATAGTTGATTCACTACTTTAGGGGATCAAAATGGAAGGCAAACTTACATCCCGCAAGCAGTTATTGAGAATTACAATCCTTGAAAATGTCCACATCCTTTGTTTTTGGGTAAATCACTGTCCTCAGTATGTGTTCTGACTGTATGCAAGCAGGTCCAGAGCAGGGACTCGTGCAGAGATTCAACAGGCAGCCTTCCCCGAGGCTGCGTAGTTCTGCTTGTGCCCCTGTAACATGGTAAACGCATTGCTTGCCTAAGAATAACATCTTGATTTGGATTTCTCTGTGAAGCATCTGGAAAATCAGGGCTCTCCAACCTTCAGGCTCAACTTCCTTATATGCTAGCTTCCCAAACCCTATGGAGGCCCCTAGGCAGTCAGAATTTTAGGGGCCCCCTTGGAAATTACCTTAGAGTCTGAGTGCCCACCCTGCCACTCACAGCCTCTGCTGCAGCCTGCAGGCACCTTCTTAAAAGCCCCTTTTACTAAGCTGCAGGGGAGAGGCAGAGAGAGGCAAACTTGGTGACAACGCTGGCAGCAGCTGTACCAGGCAAGTAGGGCAAAGAGTGGCTCAGTTGCTGGCTGCACATGCAGGCAGAGGGGAAAATAGAGGGGTGGAGCTGGCCTGGGACCCCAAAGGCGTGGGGGCCCATAGGCCAGTGCCTATTTGGTCTAATTATTAATCCAGCCTTGTCCCAAACTCCTGTAATACTGAATCAATAACTTTGCTTTTCTTTCACAGCGCAGAGGATCCAGACCCCTACAACAGAGACCGTATCTTTGGTGCTGTTACAAGGGGAAGGCCTGAGGAGCTGGAAGGCTTGGCTGGATACTTGCGAAGAAACCACAAATTTCTCTCCAACTCGGAATACAGAGGTAGATGCCTGCATTTCCCTGCCCAAAAGCATGACATAAAGTTGGTAAAGTTTTGTACAGAGCGCGGGTCAGCTTTTTGTCAGATGAAGAAGAGGCTCAGGATTGCCAAAAGGATTTGAGTGTCTGTGCACGTGTGACAAAACAGAAATGCCACAGAAGTAGCTGCCCCACCAAGAAAGAAGCAAGCAAGGATGTTAGCCAGTGCACATAGCAGACAGTCATTTTTGGTGGTTGGGTGCTTTGAGCTGTCAGGAATAAAGAATGACTCAGTCCCTTATGGTACATAGGCTGCAGCTCAGTGGAAGCACCTCTGCTGTGCACATAGAATCATAGAGTTGGTAGGAACCTCCAGCGTCATCTAGTCCAACTCCCTGCACAATGCAGGAAATTCACAAGTACTTCCCCCCCACACACACCCAGTGACTCCTGCTCCAAACCCAGAAGATGGCAAAAAATCCTCCAGGATCCCAGAGAAAATTGCTTCCTGACTCCAAAATGGCGATCAGCAGGGGGTGTTTTTTGTAGCAGGAACTCCTTTGCATATTAGGCCACACACCCTTGATGTAACCAATCCTCCTGGAGTTTACAGTAGGCCCTGTACTAAGAGCCCTGTAAGCTCTTGGAGGATTGGCTACACCAGGGGTGTTTGGTCTAATAGGCAAAGGAGTTCCTGATACAAAAAAAGCCCTGGCAATCAGAATTTCCCTGGGTGTGTAAGTAAGGCGATGACAACTAAGCATTGATGCAACCCTTCCTGCCCTCTCTCTCATGATCTACCTAAGTTCAGCATTTATGTCAGATGGCCATCTATCCTCTGTTTAAAAACCTCAAAAGAAGGAGAACCCACCACCTCCCAAGAAAGCCTGTTTCACTGAGGAACTGCTCTGTCAGGAAGTTCATCCTAATGTTTAGTGGAAAACTCTTGATCTTATTTCAACCTGTTGGTTCTGGTTCAATCTTCTAGAGCAGAAGAAGACAAGTCCTCACCGTGTTGCTGTTGTTAGAGGTCCCAGGGTTCAATCCCCAGCATCTCCAGTTAAAAAGGGCTGGGTAGTAGGTGACGGGAAAGACATTTGCCTCAGGCTCAGACCTTGGAAAGCTGCGGCTAGTCTGAGTAGAAAGTAGGCCTGCCAATCCCCAGGTCCCAGCGGGGGTTCTTCCGCTTTCCCAGGCTCCTTCCCGCCCCCAGTCAGCTGGGGGGGAAGCCCCACCCCCAGAGGACCATGTGCTGTTTCTACCACCGGAGGCTTCAGTCTCCAAGTGAAAGGCTTCCTCTTGGGATGGTGTGTTTGTGTTACTTTGAAGAAGTTGGCAGCAACTCATAAGCAGAGAGGCCAATCCCCCTTCAGAGTCTCCAGAAACTGGGGGTGGGGGTGGGGAACGTCTGCTGAGCACTTCATTATTCTCTATGTGGAGATTGATTCTCATAGGGTATAATGGGGAATTGATCTGGAGGTTTCGGGGCCTCTGGGGGAGCTGTTTTTTGAGGTAGAGGCACTGAATTTTCAGTATAGTATCTAGTGACTCTCCCCAAAGTATCCCCCAAGTTTCGAAACGATTGGACCAGGGGGTCCCATTCTATGAGCCCCAAAAGAAGGTGCTCTTATCCTTCATTATTTCCTATGGAAGGAAGACATTTAAAAAGGTGTGCGGTCCCTTTAAATATGAGGGCCAGAAGTCCCTTGGAGTTCAATTATGCTCGTCACACCCTTGTTCCTGGCTCCACCCCCAGTCTCCTGGCTCCACCCCCAAAGTCTCCTGGCTCCACCCCCAAAGTTCCCAGATATTTCTTGAATTGGACTTGGCAACCCTAGTAGAAAGATGGAGTGATACTGTTTCAGGACAAGGCAGCTTTGTGTGTGTGTTTTGCTATAATTTTGATTACGGCACACAGCTTGGAAATTACAGATCTGCTCTCTGCTCTGAATGGCAGTAGCTCCCCTGAGTCTCCTCTTCCTCCTTGATACTCAAGGCCCTTTGCTTTAGAAGGAAGCAAAGATGGGAATGGTTAAAGCATTGAGCATGTGAAGTGTGTGCCTTATCATTGAGGTAGCTGGAAGACAACAGAAGAACGTAAGAGAAGCCATGTTGGATCAGGCAATGGCCCATTCAGTCCAACACTCTGTGTCACACAGTGACCAAAAAACCAGGTGCCATCAGGAAGTCCATAAGAACGTAAGAGAAGCCATGTTGGATCAGGCAATGGCCCATTCAGTCCAACACTCTGTGTCACACAGTGACCAAAAAACCAGGTGCCATCAGGAGGTCCATAAGAACATAAGAGAAGCCATGTTGGATCAGGCAATGGCCCATTCAGTCCAACACTCTGTGTCACACAGTGACCAAAAAACCAGGTGCCATCAGGAAGTCCATAAGAACGTAAGAGAAGCCATGTTGGATCAGGCAATGGCCCATTCAGTCCAACACTCTGTGTCACACAGTGACCAAAAAACCAGGTGCCATCAGGAAGTCCATAAGAACGTAAGAGAAGCCATGTTGGATCAGGCAATGGCCCATTCAGTCCAACACTCTGTGTCACACAGTGACCAAAAAACCAGGTGCCATCAGGAAGTCCATAAGAACGTAAGAGAAGCCATGTTGGATCAGGCAATGGCCCATCCAGTCCAACACTCTGGGTCACACAGTGGCCAAAACCCAGGAGCCATCTGGAAGTCCACCAGCAGGACCAGAACTCCAGAAGCCCTCCCACTCTTGACCCTCCAGCGCCAAGAATAAATAGCATCACTGCCCCAGACAGAGTGTCCCATCTTTATGTTGTGACTAATAGCCATTGATGGACCTCTGCTCCATAAGTTTATCTAGTCGTTTCCTGAAGCTCTCTATGCTTGCAGCCACTGCCACTTCCTGTGGCAGCGAATTCCACATATTAATTACCGGTACTCTTTATTTGATGAAGTCCTTCCTTTTATATGTTCTAAGCCTACCGATCATTAAATTCATCGAGTGCCCACAAGTTCTTGTATTGTGAGAAAGGGAGAAAAGTACTGCTTTCTGTATCCCATGCATAATTTGGTCAACCTCTATTTTGTAAACAGAATTGCACCCTCTGGTCCTCTGTATTTTCAACATGACATCTGTACAGAGCCCCCCGGTCTCTCCCTTGTGATCAGGGATGCTGGAATATCAGCAATCTTCTTCGTGGTCTCTGTGCATCACACTTGTGGGATACTGCGCCTGCGCGGGTCCCCGATCGGTATCTGTAAGAAGCCCGGGAATTTTCCGCGGTCGGCGCCACTGGGCATGCGCAGGCGTCCCATTGCGCACGCCCAACGGCGCCACCGCGGTAATCCCGCCAGTTCCTTTCTGACCGCTGCGCGAAGAAGCTGCGTTTTCATCGTGTTCCCGGTCGGTGAGCTTCGGGGTTTTTCACCCTTTTCCCCCCCTTAGCCTCTGTATATATATTAGCCTGTTTATTGTTTTTCTTAGAATAGTAGTTAGTTCTTAGTAGTTAGCTAGTTAGGAAAAAAAAAAAAAAAAAGCTATTTTTTCTCAGGGTGCGTGTCGCGGGGTTTGTCCTCCGGGACTCCCCCCCCTCCCCTGCTCCCTAAAATTTTTTCTCCTCTCAGAGGACTCTGAGAGGACCCTCCTAGCGACCACTGTCTATGGACAGTCGCTGGGGTTTCTTCAAGAGGTGCCAGGCCTGCGGGAAGAAGATCGCCCCTCCCGACGGCCATTCCCTGTGTCTTCTTTGTTTGGGAGAGGCGCACCGCGTGGAGACCTGCCCACACTGCCAGCACTTCTCCAAACAGACAAGGAAGAACAGGGCGGCAAGACTTTCGGCAGCGCTAACCGCCTCGGCACTGAGACCTCCAGTTTCGGCTTCGGTACCGAAAATGGCAAATGCCCAACTGTCGACGGGTCCATCGGTCGATGCCCCCGTAGTCGACACGGGAACGCCGAGAGATCAGCACTCGGCGAAACGGTCCCTCGAGCTGTCGACCGAAAAGCCGTCGAAGAAGCGACGCGAGGAAGCGGGCCGCGAGTCCTCCAAGAAGGAGAAGAGTAAAGAAAAGAAAAAGCGACCTCGCTCCTCTCCTCCGCCACCGGACACGGCGGCATCGACCGCCACTGAGCCGCGCAGAAGGGTTCCTCCCTCTCCGCTCCGCAGCCCCTCGACTCCAGCGGTCGGCGCGCATACGTCGCACAGCCCTACAACTCAGCGGGCTAGCGTCCATCGGCCGCGCAGTCCCTCAACTCCGAGGGCTAGCGCTCATCGGCAGCACACCTCGCCGATCCTCGACCCGAGCGCTAAGGGGCAGCACATTCCAGCACCAGAAGCGGAGATCGACCTAACCCGTCGATCCCCTTCGGTGGCCTCTCGTCGGAGGAGCATCGACTCGGCATCGGACGTCGAGCCCCTACCATCGGCTGACGAGGCGACGCCTGCAGCGCCCAAGCGACCGAGACAAGGGGACCCGTCGGTCGAGCGCGTGAGGCGAACCGACCCATCGGTCGAGCGCGTGAGACGAAGGGACCCATCGGCCGACCCGCGCCGCTTCCCATCTATGCCCCCCTGGGAACAGCACAGATGGCAGCCTTCGTATCCCTGCTGCCCGCCTTACCACTGGTACCAGCCACCGGAACACCAGGAATGGGAGCGTCGGTCCGATACGTCCTCCTTCTCTAGGACATCACACCGACCCAGGCAACCATTGGCATCACGCTCGATCCCGCCGGAGGAACGCGCCGCCGCGACAGACCCCCCGACCCGACCGCTGACGCCGATCCAGCAGAGGGAGCCAACACCACCTCTGTCGACACACTCGGACTGTGAAGAGTCCGAGCCATCGGGTTCGGAGAGCGACGAGGGGAGGACCTGGGAACCCTCGCCCGACCCAAATACTGCGGAGGACCTCCCGGTTTCACCCTCCGAGGACCTGAGCTCCTATGCGGAGATGATCAAGAGGATGGCATCGACCATCGCTTTACCCATCTCGCAACCCAAGCCAGTGGTGGACGATAGCGTCTTCGATATCGTCCAACGCGACGCCTCCACAGCCATAGCCCTACCGATGACCAGGGTCATGTTGCAGGCACTCAAGGACCCATGGAAAAAGCCATCATCGGCACCGGTGTCCTCGAGGAAGTTGGATCACATATACAAGATCCAGGAGGCGGGGGCTGAGTTTTTATTCACTCATCCAACACCCAACTCAGCCATCGTCTCGTCTTCCTCGAGGTCGCGCAAGGTGCATTCTGCCCCCCCTGACAAGGAGGGGAAGAAACTAGACTCCATGGGCAGGAAGATCTATTCTGCAGCATCCTTGGGTGCCAAGGCCTCCAACTACACAGCCTGCATGGCGAGATATCAATACGCCATGTGGGAACAGTTGTCCCCGCTCCTATCCGCCCTGCCTGAGGACAAAAAAGCGGCTGCCAAGAAACTGCAGCAGGAGGGCCTGAAGGTGGCCAAGCAGCAATTGACAACTGCAAAGCACCTAGTGGACGTCTCTGCCTCACACATCATGTCCGCTATCGCCATCCGCAGGCACTCCTGGCTGAGGTCCACCGCCCTGCAGCAGGACACCAGGGCACTTATCGAGGACCTGCCGTTTGAGGGGGACGGGCTCTTTAGTTCCACTACAGATAACGCCCTGCAGGAACTAGATAAGAACCTTAAGATCTCCAAGAGCCTGGGAGTGCAGGCACCCTCCAGACAGCCCAGGGCTAGACAGTGGAGTAGATCCTGGACTAGGAAACCCTCCCACAAGTCGTCCACAGACCAACAGTGGCGCCCACGCCCTTCGCAGCCCGACAAGCAGGCCTATTCGGGCAATAACACTAACAGGGGGCGCTACACCACCCAGCATTCAGGCAAACCTAAGGGTGCCCGCCCCTCCAAGCAGGGACTTTGACTTTTCTGTCCCACGCATCGTCGCCCCTGCCCGCTGCACCATCCGCCTCCGCCCCTTCCTCCCTGCCTGGGAGCAGGTCTCCTCAGACAGGTGGGCTCTCTCCATCATCAAAGAGGGCTACAAATTAGACTTTGCTCAGATTCCAAACCAGTCCGTGGTGGTTACCACCCCCCCCTCCCCACCGCTGCTGGCAGAGGTGGCCACCCTCCTACAGAAACAAGCCATAGAGGAAGTACCTCCAGAGGACAGTCCCGGGGGTTTCTACTCCCGTTACTTCCTGGTTCCCAAGAGGGACGGGGGACTGAGACCCATCATGGACCTTCGGAATCTGAACAAGTTCATCCTATACCGCAAGTTCCGGATGTCCACACTGCAATCCATCCTGCCCCTCATCAACCAAGGCGATTGGATGGCCACCCTAGATCTCAAGGATGCCTATTTCCACATCAGCATCCACCCAGAGTTCAGACGGTTTCTAAGGTTTGCGGTAGGCCCGCAGCACTTCCAGTTCACGGCCCTACCATTCGGACTTTCCACAGCACCCAGGGTGTTTACAAAAATGATGAGCGTAGTGGCTGCCCACCTCAGGCTACAAGGGGTGATGGTCTTCCCATACATAGACGACTGGCTCCTGGTAGCCAGTTCAAGGGAAAGCCTATCTGCTCACATCACGTCCACGCTACGCCTTCTGGATGCCCTGGGCCTACAGGTCAACCTAGAAAAATCGAAACTCACCCCATCGAGGTCAGTGCAGTTTATAGGAGCAGTGCTGGATACAAACCTGCACCGAGCGTTCTTACCCGCCCAAAGGGCAAAAGACATTACCAGCTCTGTACAATTGCTCCAGAGGCAGGGATGGGGCACAGCCAAACAGATCCAGCGGATGCTGGGCCTGATGGCGGCGACGACAAGCGTGCTTCTCTTCGCGAAACTGAGGATGAGGAACATGCAGCTATGGTTCCTACGTCAGTTCCGCCCAACCAGGGACTCACCTCGAAAGAGGTTCACTATTCCCCCCATGGCGCTCCACTCGCTTCACTGGTGGGGGTCAAAGGACAACATCTGCCAAGGAGCGCCCTTCCACCTTCCGGCCCCCACAGTGACCATCACCACGGACGCTTCCCAGTGGGGATGGGGCGCTCACATGGAAGGACTGTGCGTGGGGGGCCAGTGGCCACCCAAGCTGGCCCCGCAACACATAAACTACCTGGAACTGTTAGCAATCCACTTTGCTCTGCGTTCATTCCGCCCGAAGCTGACAGGGAAGACGGTGGCTCTGCTCACAGACAACACCACCGCCCTGGCATACATCAACAGACAGGGTGGAACAGTGTCCCGTCGCCTTTGCGCACTGGCAATGGACTTATGGGCGGAATGCATCCAGCTCGACATCTTCGTCAAGGCCGCGCACCTCCCAGGGGTCCTCAACATACAGGCGGACTCCCTGAGCAGAGGGGGGGCCTCACCGCACGAGTGGGAACTCCAGTGGCGCTTCCTGCAGCCAGTCTTCCAGCTGTGGGGTTACCCTCAGCTGGACGCCTTCGCCACAGCACACAACAAGAAGTGTCCCAGGTTCTGCTCCAGAGGGGGTGCCGACCCGGCATCCCTCGGGGACGGCCTTCTCATCTCCTGGGAGGGCCGCTTCCTCTATCTCTTTCCGCCCCTCCCCCTTTTGACGAGGGTACTCAACAAGATAGCCAGGGACAGGCCACGCTGCATCCTAGTGGCCCCCTGGTGGCCACGTCAGAACTGGTTCTCCTCCCTACTACGCATGGCAGGGAGGAACTTCTACCACTTCCCAGCGGACCCAGACCTCCTGTCATCTCAAGGGGGGCTAGTGCTGCACCACAATGTGCCACACCTGAAACTGACAGCGTGGCTCATAGACCCCTAGACTTCTCCAGCAGGGTCCAGGAAGTCCTACTAAATAGCAGAAAACCCTCTACCAGGGCTTCCTACGATAGAAAGTGGAAGAAATTCTCCAACTTTCTGGCCGACCGGCCAGGCACACCACAGAGGGCAGGCCTGCCGGCAATCTTCGACTTCCTATTGTCTCTAGTCGACGCAGGCCTAGTCTTCTCGTCCATCAAGGTCTACTTGGCAGCAATATCTGCCTTTCACGACCCTGTGGGCGGATACTCAGTTTTCGCCCACCCTCAGTCCAAAAAGTTTATGAGGGGACTATTTAGACTACATCCACCATCTAGACCTCCCACTCAGCTGTGGGACTTGACTCTGGTCTTAGACATGCTAACCAGGCGTCCCTTTGAACCTATGGCCACGTGCTCTCTGCAGCTCCTGTCCTGGAAGACTGCCTTCCTCGTGGCCATCACCTCTGCTCGTCGCGTGGGGGAACTCACGGCGATGCGCTGTGACTACCCCTACCTAGCTTTTACAGAATCTGGTGTCTCCCTGGCCCCAGATATCAACTTCCTCCCCAAGGTACCCTCCCAATTCCACCTCAATCTTGAGGTTTGCCTACCCACCTTCTTCCCTAACCCCTCCTCGGACGAGGAGCGGAGGCTGCACTCCCTAGACCTCAGGCGTGCCTTACTCTTTTACCTAAAGCGCTCCAAAGCCTTTCGCAGGGACCAACAGCTGTTCGTCTCATATATTTCGCCCAGGCTAGGGTCTAGGATCTCTTCACAGCGATTCTCGAAGTGGCTGACGGAGACCATCAAGACCTGTTACCTCCTAGCAAAGAGGCCGCTGCCAGGACCTGTTCGCGGACACTCCACCAGAGCAATGGCGACATCGGTGGCGTTCCTGAAAGGCGTCTCCTTGGCGGACGTCTGCAAAGCTGCCACCTGGTCCTCCCCGCATGCCTTCATGAAGCACTACGCGCTGGACGTGCATGCTCAGCAGAGGACTCGGTTGGGGACTGCGGTGCTGCAATCTGTCGTCTCCGGTTGACCGTCTTCCCACCTCCAGGTATGCCTTGCTTGCTAATCTCCCACAAGTGTGATGCACAGAGACCACGAAGAAGATAGACAGGTTGCTTACCTGTAACTGTAGATCTTCGAGTGGTCATCTGTGCAGTCACACTACCCGCCCTCCTTCCCCACTGCTGACGGTCTCCCTCTTATGGGGGGCTTTTTTCAGCGGTCATGAAGGAACTGGCGGGATTACCGCGGTGGCGCCGTTGGGCGTGCGCAATGGGACGCCTGCGCATGCCCAGTGGCGCCGACCGCGGAAAATTCCCGGGCTTCTTACAGATACCGATCGGGGACCCGCGCAGGCGCAGTATCCCACAAGTGTGACTGCACAGATGACCACTCGAAGATCTACAGTTACAGGTAAGCAACCTGTCTTTCCCAATCATACAGACAGAACCTATATAGTCATGGCTTGTAAATTATACAAACCTGCAGGGCTTTGTTTGTAGAACAAGCCCAGCAGGAACTAATTTGCCTATTCGGCCACACCCCCTATCACAATTGTTTTACATAGGTGTTTTTTGTAGAAAAAGCCCAGCTGGGACTAATTTGCATATCAGGTCACACCCCCTGACCCAAAACCAGCCGGAACTGTGTTCCTGTGCATTCCTGCTCAAAAGAAGCCCTGTGAACCTGTCCTCTCCTTTCTCTTTGTGTTTTCATATGTTGTGAGCAGTGTTTCCTCTAAGCTGTAAGCTAGCTCACAGTTTTTTAGCCTCCAGCTCACACATTTTTGTCTTAGCTGAGGAAGGATGACCCCACAGCACAATAATTTATGCAGTAGCTCACAATTTTAATGCAGTAGCTCACAAAGTAGAGTTTTTGCTCGCAAGACTCTGCCACTTAGAGGGAACATTGGTTGTGAGCATTTTCATTTTTACCCATAGGGTTCAATTATGATTTTTTGTTTCTTTTAAGACTATTATTACTTTATATGCACCATATCCTTGACATGGGAACTGTTCTTCCAGAATTACATTTGCAATGGTGGCGGGATGGTGGTGGGGGGGGGCAGGGGTGGAGAGCTATCACATTCTTCCTAGATACAAAATTTGGCACATTCCTAGAATTAGGTAGAGCCCCAGAAGCACAACCGACAGGAGTTGGTGCAGCTGAGCTGAAACTCCTCTCTTCCAGATGGTAAAACAGGGAAGACTTGCTTGATGAAGGCCTTGCTGAATTTAAAAGATGGGACAAACCCCACCATCGCAGTGCTGTTGAAGATAGACAAGGAGAGTGGGAATCCAACCCCTCTGGTCAATGCTGCTTGCACTGGCAGCTACTACAAAGGTATGTGTTTGCTGCCCGTCCGGGGAGGGCTGTACTGCGGATGAGGAAAGACTGAAAGGTTGCATTTCGTTGATAGATCTGCTCATGGTTTCCTCCAGGGGTCCCCAACCCTTTTGAGCCTGTGGACATCTTTAGAATTCTGATCCAATGTGGTGGGTGCAGCCTCAAAATGGCTGCTGGAGGCAGAGACAGCCACAAAATGGCTGCCACAGTTTATCTGCAGTCACACAGTGAAGATTCTTGTGCTGTGGTAGCAGCTATTCCCAAGGAAACCTTGCTGGGCAAAAGTCCCACCTTGTCCTGCCCACTTTCTAAAAACACTTGGTGGTAGGGTTGCCAATCCCCAGTTGAACTGATCTCTGTTGTAATCCCAGGAAATCTCCAGCCACCACCTGGAGGCTAGTAACCCTAGAGGACAGGGGCCAGTAGCAGTGGGCCCTGCCAGAAACCCTGGGTCCTGGTGGATGCCCCAACCTAATGGTATGCTGACGCCAGCCTTGGTCATATAAGCATTGGGAATGATGGTATTACATTACATGAGAGCCAGTTTGGTGTAGTGGTTAAGTGTGCAGACTCTTCTCTGGGAGAACCAGGTTTGATTCCCCGCTTCTCCATCTGCACCTGTTGATATCACCTTGCGTCAGTCAGAAGTTCCCTCAGAGCTGTTTCTTTCAAAAGCAGTTTCTCTCAGAGCTCTCTCAGTCCCACCTACCTCACAGGGTGTCTGTTGTGGGGAGGGGATGAGAACGGAGATTGTAAGTCACTCTGAGACTCCTTCAAGTAGTGAAGGGCAGGGTATAAATCCAGTCTCCTCCTCTTCTACATGCACATAAAGGATAAAAGTGTGTTCTTTGGTTAGCGAATGGTGAATTGTTTGCTTGAACTTGGCATCTGTTACTAGTCATGTGCTTTTTTTTAAATCCTCCTTGGTCATGCTGAGCTGCTCAGAGAGTCTTGTTTCAGAAAACAACTGAGGGGAATGTAGCGCAGGGCTGGGTGATAACCCAGCTCAGATGCTGGAGATGTGATTCTTGTGTGAACCTTGTTTCCCCAGGCAACACAGCACTGCACATTGCCATTGAGAAGAGGAGCTTAGATTTAGTGAAGCTCCTGGTGGAGAATGGGGCCAATGTCCACGCCAGGGCCTCTGGGGAGTTCTTCCGGAAGAAGAAGGGAGGAGTGCGCTTCTATTTTGGTACGTTGGCAAGATGTTTGTCCATTTTTTTGTTCAGTGGTGCCTCCTGATTAGGGGATATGCAAATAAGTTCCTCTCATTTTTATTTGCGGTCATATATTGTCATTTTTTTCCATTGCTCATTTCCGCTGCTGATATCCCTCATTTGTTTCTTTCTCCTGTGGCGCTTTTTTATACAGTTGCCATCAAAGCAGACGTTCATTATTAACGGTGATGGTGGAAAGGGTTGGCCAAGTAGCTGCTGACTTATGGCAACCATGTAAGGTTTTCAAGGCAAGAGACATTCAGAGGTGGTTTGCCGTGGCCTGCCTCTGCCTAGCAGCCCTGGTATCTCTTGATGGTCTCCCATCCAAATACCAACCAGAGCAACCCTGCTTAGCTTCTGAGATGAGATGGGATTGGGCCACCCACATCAGAGCCACTGTGACAATATTTCTGTAGAATATCCTTTGTATGGTTGGAGGAAGAACCCATGCCAGAAATTGCCTGGAAAGTTGGGAGTCAAAAAGACCAAGAAGAACAGCGGCAGCATTCCTAACCTGAGGCTGTTTCTCATTCCAAAGGATAACTATTGTTCATCTTCAGCCTTCTGTCTTCTTGCACAGGCCGGCCACTGGAGGTCTCTACTAGCATTTTCATAGGAAAGAGTCTTGGGGGAGCCCTTCCATTCGTTTTTTGCCACTAGGGTTGCCAAGTCTGATTCAAGAAATATCTGGGGACTTCGGAGGTGGAGCCAGGAGACTTTGGGGGTGGAGCCAGAAACAAGGGTGTGACAAGCACGATTGAACTCCGAAGGGAGTTCCGGCCATCACATTTAAAGGGACCATGCTCCTTTTAAATGCCTTTCCTCCATTTGGAATAATGAAGAATAGAGGCACCGTCTTTGGGGGCTCATAGAATTGAACCTCCCAGTCCAATCCTTTTGAAATTTGGGGGTTGTTTTGAAGAGGGTTATCAAATGCTATGCTGAAAATTTGATGCCTCTACCTCAAAAAACAGCCCCTCCAGAGTCCCAGATAGCTACAGATCAATTTTCTATTATACCCATGGGAATCAGTCTCCATAGGGAATAATGAAGTGCCTAGAAGACATTCCCCCCACTTTCTGATGACCCTGAAGCGGGGGGAGGGCTTCCAAACCAGGGGATCCCCTGCCTCCACCTGGGGATTGGCAATCCTATTTGCCACCATGGCAGAAGGTTGTTGCTCCAGTGTCTACAGGATCCCTAGTAGTTTGAGCCGAGCTCTAAAAAAAAAAAGAAAAAAAGAAAGAAGTAGGAGGGAGAGTTTGCAGCAGTTCAAGAGAACTGGGGAGTGCCCCCTCTAGAGCATGCGGCCATTTTGGTGGGAAAAACGCTGCTAACCTGCTCCAGAAGAGAGGGGCTCCCCCAAGACTATGCTAAGAAAATGCTGATAGAGACCTCTGGTGGCTGGCCTGTGCAAGTGCAGCCCCAATGTGTGCCTGCACAGAAGACAACTCAATGAACAGCTGTTACAGGTAAGTGCAACACCGTTTTTCTCTTTTCTGCATCCAGGTGAGCTCCCCCTGTCCTTGGCTGCTTGTACCAATCAGAAGGAAGTGGTGCAATACCTCCTGGAAAACCCTCACCAGAAGGCCAGCCTGACAGAAAGAGATTCTTTGGGCAACACGGTCCTGCACGCTTTGGTGATGGTGGCCAACGATACGGAGAAGAACACGGAGGTTGTCATAGGGATGTACGATGCAATCCTGATGGAAGGCTGCAAGCTCGACCCACTACTGAAACTGGAGGAGATAGAGAACAACCAAGGGTTAACTCCATTGAAACTGGCTGCCAAGATTGGAAAAGTAGAGGTACATCGGCTGGCTGGCTTCTTTCCCACTGGAGTTAATTTTAAGGGTCCCCCTCCCCTTTCAAATTGTTCCTTAGTTTTTGGTTTTCATATAATTTTATTGCCGGTCGTGTGGTTCTTTCTGTCAGGGATTGTTGGGTTTTTTTGTACTTTTTATTTAAAAAAATAAATAAATCAAAATGATCATTGATTGGTTGCCACTTTGGGATTGAGACTGATGAAGCATGTGGTCTTTTCCAGTTGACAAAAGATTGCATCAAACGTTTTAAAAAAACTGGGGGAGGGATCTGGGGTAAACAGTGATTGGCCTGTAAGTCATACAGAGGCAGGATACAAACTGGACATTTCCTCGTTTGTAGCTGAAGCTATGCAGTGGCTTCACCATGCTGGGAGGCGAGGCCCAAAGAGATCGTTTCTGTCTTTCATAGATTTTCAAACACATTCTTCAGCGAGAGATCAGAGATCCCAAGTTCAAGCAGCTGTCACGCAAGTTCACTGAATGGACCTATGGACCAGTTCACGTTTCTCTATATGACTTGTCCTCCATTGATAGCTACGAGAAAAATTCTGTGCTAGAAATCCTGGCCTACAGCAGTGACACTCCGGTGAGTTGGAAACAGAGATGTACCAATTTGCCCTTTTAAAATTTCTTTCTGTTTTTGTATATTGCCTTTTAATTTTGTTCATTTGTATTGCTGGTGCTATCACTTAATTTTTCTTTTGCATGATGTTTTTAATACCCTTTGTACATGACTGGAAGAGCCCCGTGGCGCAGAGTGGTAAAGCTGCAGTACTGCAGTCCTATGCTCCGCTCATGACCTGAGTTCGAGCCCAGCAAAAGCTGGTTTCAGGTAGCCGGCTTGAGGTTGACTCAGCCTTCCATCCTTCCGAGGTCGGTAAAATGAGTACCCAGCTTGCTGGGGGGAAAGTGTAGATGACTGGGGAAGGCAATGGCAAACCACCCCGTAAAAAGTCTGCCGTGAAAACGTTGTGAAAAGCAACGTCACCCCAGAGTCAGAAACGATTGGTGCTTGCACAGGGGAGTACTTTTTTTTTTACATGACTGGAACAAATACTGGGGAATATTTAATGGAGGAAAAGTACTCACTGGTTCATTTCACACAACCAGCAATCAAAATCAAGATGGAGTTTGGAGTCCAGATTTGGTAGCAACAGTATATGCATGGCTTTATTGGTAGAAAAAGCACAGCAGGAACTCATTTGCATATTAGGCCACCTGCCCGCCTCCGACACCAAGCCAGTCAGAACTGTGTTCCTGTGCATTCCTGCTCAAAAAAAAAAAGCCCTGAGTATATGAAAACAGAAAATTTAGTTCTGCTTGAAAATGATCCCTGCATAAGAGACGCAATTAACAGGACTTTTTTTGTAGCAGCAACTCCTTTGCATATTAGGCCGCACACCCCTGATGTAGCCAATCCTCCAAGAGCTTACAGGGCTCTTAGTACAGGGCCTACTGTAAGCTCCAGGAGGATTGGCTACATCAGGAGTGTGTGGCCTAATATGCAAAGGAATTCCTGCTACAAAAAAAGCCCTGGATTAGTGATGTGCAATTGGATGGTAACCAGTCAAAACTGGTAGCGAATACACATCATGCTTTAATATCACTATTATAGGTAATCCAGACTGGAATACTGACAACAGCTGTAATATTAAGAAACATTTGTATCTGGCTATTGTTCTAATGTTTGGGTGTCTATCATTCAGGAAGGTCTTGCAGCTAGAGGGCAGGGAGAGTGAGGTCATGGCTCAAGAGATATTTAACTTATAGGGATATTTACCCACTTATCAGAGTTATACACCACCAGAGAGGACTGTGCTGATCAGAGCTTTTTTGTAGCAGGAACTCCTTTGCATATCAGGCCACACACCCCTGATATAGCCAATCTTCCTGGAGCTTACAGGAGGCCCTGTAAGAAGAACCCTGTAAACTCTTGGAGGATTGGCTACATCAGGGGGTGTCTGGCCTAATACGCTGAGGAGTTCCTCCTACAAAAAAAGTCCTGGTGCTGATCATGGCTTTTTTTCTTAGAAAAAGCCCAGCAGGGACTCATTTGCATATTAGGCCACACACCCCTGACATCACTATTGTTTCACATAGGATTTTTTTTGTAGAAAAAGCCCAGCGGGATCTCAGGCCACAACCCCTGATGCCAAGCCAGCCAGAACTGGGTTCCTGCTCCAATAAAAAAGCTCTGGTGCTAATAAATCTATGCTGTTGAATCCATCACTGGCTTTGGGAGAGATTGAAATGCTAAGTGTAAAGGCAAATGTTTTGCTTGTACATGCTGGTGTGGGAGGCAGGCAGCCCCAGCAACTGGGGTTGTGGTGGAGCCAAATGCCACATCCTTTCTGCACCATCACCCCATGGCTAGAGGCAGCACATGTCACTAGCCAGGCAGAGGCAGAAATGTGCAGGCAGACTAGGGCTGCCAATCCCCAGGTGGGGGCAGGGGATCCCCCGGTTTGGAGGCCCTCCCCCCACTTCAGGGTCATCAGAAAGCGGGGAGAGGGGAGGGGAGGGGAGGGAAATGTCTGCTGGGTACTCATGATTCCCTAGGGAGATTTATTCCCATAGGGAATAATGGAGAATTTATCCACGGGTATCTGGGGCTCTGCGGGCCCTGTTTTTTTTTGAGGTAGAGGCACCAAATTTTCAGTATAGTATCCAGTGGCTCTCCCCAAAATACTCCCTAAGTTTCAAAAAGATTGGACTAGGGGGTCCAATTCTATGAGCCCCCAAAGAAGGTGCCCCTATCCTTCATTATTTCCTATGGAAGGAAGGCATTTAAATGTGATGGCCAGAACTCCCTTTGGAGTTCAGTTGTGCTTGTCACACCCTTGCTCCTGGCTCCACCCCAATGTCTCCTGGCTCCACCCCAATGTCTCCTGGTTCCACCCCCAAAGTCTCCTGGCTCCACCCCCAAAGTCCTCAGATATTTCTTGAATTGGACTTGGCAACCCTATGGCAGACACGGGCCCAGGAAGCGGGCAGGACAGCAAGCAGAGGGAATGGAAGCCAATGGTCCACTTCTCCCCTCCCCCACAGCAATATGTAGGCTCTGCTATGCCATATTCATGTGTTCGAATAGGATTGGTAACATTGGAAGAGTGAGAGTTGCAAGAGATCAGCAATGACGATGGGTGAGAAATCTCTCTCTATCTTGAATTTCCTCTAAAAGAAGCCACTTTCTGCTTCCCTGAGAGCAGGCCTCATTTGGGGGAGGAGCTCAAAGGAGCAGAGTTCCAGAACCTCTGAGTTTTATTGTGCTCTTCTTTCCTACCCTCCCTCCCCACCAAATTGCCTCTGGGGTCAGTTGTTCAAACTTCCTGTGAGAATTTTTCTGAACACTAAGATCTGACAAACTTTCTAATATTTTTCCCCACCAAAAAATGGGAAAATAAGCAAAATGTATAAAGCAGACAGATGGAAATCTTCATCATGCCACTGTGGCCACATAGGAGAAAGTAATTTTACAAGTATGATGGGACTAGTAAGGTTTTATTATGAACTAATTCAAGGAGCATTTTAAGGTAGACGCTGAGCTGATATCATTTAGTGCAGCTTCCAGTGATGTCAGCGGTGTGTGCTATATGAAGATGAGTTGTGCTAATGAACTCTGGCACCTCTTTTTCTATGAAATGAACCCTGCCTGAGAGAAATATCCCCCCTGTTGCTATTAGCCTTGAAAGGGGGGCAGGAAGAAAGTAGGGGTAAGGGGGACTTTTTATAAACTTACGATAGAACATGGGTGAGAGAAGCTAAAATGATTCTGCAGACCTCTGATAAGGAATTCTGAATACATAGCACCTAGATGAGGGTTGAGTAGCACCTCAGACCAACAAAATTTTGAGGGTGTAAAGTTTTGAGATTCAAAGCACTCTTGTCAGATACACACAGCTAACCCTCTGAAACTGTCTGGGTGAATGAATGTAGCTTTAAATTCCAGGGTTCATTAGAGAAAGTTGTGACAGCACTTCAGATTTATATTGTCGTGTAAAGGGGTGGGCCTTAAGAAGAGAAGCTTCGTGGGGCATATTTTGACCAATGGGCTGTTTTTTTTCTCTCCCACAAACACAGAATCGATACAAAATGGTGGTTTTGGAACCGTTGAACAAACTGCTCCAACGCAAATGGGACTCTTTTGCTGCCTGGAGATTTCACCTCAGCCTGGTGTCCTATGCGATATTCATGGTGGTCTTCACAGCCGTCACTTATTACCAGCCTATCAATAGAAAGGTGTAGCTTATTTTATTTGTTATTTATATTCTTCTACAGGCCACCCGAAGTGGCTTATCACATCATTTGCCTCTGCTCCACCTTCTCCTCACAGCACCCCCCCCCAGTAGGTTAGGCTGAGCAAGAGACTGTGATGAAGAAGAAGAAGATATTGGATTTATATCCCGCCCTCCACTCCGAAGAGTCTCAGAGCGGCTCACAATCTCCTTTACCTTCCTCCCCCACAATAGACACCCTGTGAGGTGGGTGGGGCTGGAGAGGGCTCCCACAGCAGCTGCCCTTTCAAGGACAACCTCTGCCAGAGCTCTGGCTGACCCAAGGCCATCTCAGCAGGTGCAAGTGGAGGAGTGGGGAATCAAACCCGGTTCTCCCAGATAAGAGTCCGCACACTTAACCACTGGCACCAAACTGTGATGGGGTTGCCAACTCCGGGTTGGGAAATATGTGGAGATTTGGGGGTGGGGTGGAGCCTGAGGAGGTTGAGGTTTGGGGAAGGGAGGGACTTCCACGGGGTACAATACCTTCAAGTCCACCCTCCAAAGCAGCCATTTTCTCCAGGTGAACTGATCTCTGTCACCTGGAGATCAGCTGTAATCCCAGGAGATCTCCAGCCACCATTGAAGCGTTATTCAGTGTGGAAAGTTGTTGGCGTTCTTACCCTGTGTATGAAATTTTTGTGAGAAGCCTGAAGAAGCTAACGTGAAACGAGGACTAATATCAAGAAGAACACATCTGTAGGCTGCTCTGTATTCTTGACCCACTCCATATCACAATATTCCAGCTAGTTGTCCCTGTTCTCATGTATTCTTTCTACTGAAAAGTTTATAATTCAGCACACTTGTAAGCTATTTTGATTGTTAAAAGTACCTGTTTTCTGAGCAGAAGATTCTTAAAACTTTACTGGCTGAGGTTGACCAAGAATCAGCGTACCAAGTGGCTGAGTTTTGCCAACTGATCTGGATGACCCAGGCTAGCCTGATCTCGTCAGATCTCAGAAGCTAAATGGGGTCAGATTGGGGTTAGTGCTTGGATGGGAGAGTCAAGTCCTCAGTCTCTCAGGCACAAAGAACAAGCCAGTGGTGTAATAGTAGTTTATTGAACCTTGATAACTGTTGCAGGCATGGCAGGTCTTGCAAAGACTGGCGGGACCAGTCTTTGCTTCCCTTATACCAGGGGTGGCAACGGTAGCTCTCCAGATTTTTTTTTTTGCCTACAACTCCCATCAGCCACAGCCACTGGCCATGCTGGCTGGGGCTGATGGGAGTTATAGGCAAAAAAACATCTGGAGAGCTACCGTTGGCCACCCCTGCCTTATACACATTCCATATAACCGTTATACTTTTCAAAGGGCAGGGGGAAAAGCTAGGCAGGAAGTGAACACAGAAGTCCCCTCGGCCTGTCCCCCCAACAGGTGTGTCTGGCCTGGCCAGTTGGCCTTGGTTTCCTAGGCAATCACCAGATCGGCTGAGTCTTCTTCTGATAATACGGTTGCAAAGATAAAAGCAGCTAGCGAGAGAGCAAGGAAAGCAACAAGGCAACAGCATATCGGAATTTATGGCAAGACGCTTGACGGGGAGACCACCAGGAATACTAGGATCATGATGCAGAAGTAGGCCGTGGCAAACCACCTCTGAACATCTCTTGCCTTGAAAACCTTACAGGGCTGCCATTGGTCAGCTGTGACTTGATGGCGCACACACACACCAAAGAGAAAACACAGGCTGAGATAATGTCCTGTGTATAATTTGCATTGTCTGATGGACTAGGATGCATAATACAGAGAGAGAGATGAGTTTAGGTCATTTATTAAGATTGTTTGTTCTGTTTATTAATGGCTTGTAATCAAGTTTGGCTGACTGACACACTCCATTTAGGCAAAGCAGAATTATACATTCAGTTAGCTATGGTAATATATGGAGGGCAGGGCAGGCTGCCGAGATATTTTGTGCCACCCTATTTGGTTTTTGGTTCTTCCTGGGAAGAGAGGACAAGCCAGGTTCCTGAGATGGGCTTAGTCTACTTTTATAAACAAATGCTACCAAGCGGCTGCAACTGTAGAGAGCGTATGTGCATGTATTAGAATGACCTACTTCCCTTTAATGATACCCCCAATCAGGGCTTTATTTGTAGCAGGAACTCCTTTGCATATTAGCCCACACACCCCTGATGTAGCCAATCCTCCAAGAGCTTACAGGGCTCTTAGTACAGGGGTGTGTGGCCTAATATCCTCCAAGAGCTTACAGGGCTCTTAGGCTACATCAGGGGTGTGTGGCCTAATATGCAAAGGAGTTCCTGCTAAAAAAAAAAAAGCCCTGCGTCCAACATCCGGTGCCCTGCCCTGTCTAATGGTCAGGCTGATCTTTGTAAAAGCCACCATCCTGAAGAACTTTTTATTCTTGGGAATGCAGCAAGCTGGCTGGAGAGCCAACTTGGTGTAGTGGTTAAGACTGGAGGACTCTGATCTGGAGAACCGGTTTGATTCCTCAGTCCTCCACATGCAGCCAGCTGGGTAACCTTGGGCCAGTCATAGTTCTCTCAGAGCTCTCTCAGCTCCATCTACCTCACAGAGTGTCTGTTGTGGGGAGAGGAAGGGAAGGTGAGTATAAGCTGCTCTGAGACTCCTTTGGGTAGTGAAGGGGCAGGGTATAAAACCAGCTCCTCCTCTTCCTCGTCCTTCTTCGTCTTCTTCTTCTTGGCAGAGAGAGTCTGGATGTTTCTTACCGATGTTGGTATTCTCCCTTCTTCCACAGACTGAGCTTCTAGAGAAGTATGCTGCAGCAGATACGCTGAGGGTGATTGGCCAGGCCATTGTCTTAGTGGGAACCATTTATCTTCTCATTGCTCAGGTAAGGGTGCCCTCCCCTCCCCCCTGCTGACACAGTTGGCGTTATCGCCTCACTGTCTGTTGGCCCTTCACACACTTTTCTATTGGGATATTTGGTGAATATACCAGAGTTTGCCCAGGCATAGAACATCCCAAGAAGCATAGTGCAAAAGCAGAACTTGCATTTATTCAAGTAGATTCAGTTCACATTCAGGTTGCAGTCCAAAGGACAGACAGAAGTGTCTATTGCGATATTTGGTTAATATACAAGAGTTTGCCCAGGCATAGAACATCACAAAAAGCATAGTGCAAAAGCAGAACTTACATTTATTCATGTAGATTCAGTTCACATTCAGGTTGCAGTCCAAAGGACAGACAGAAGTGTACCCTAAAGAGTATTTTCCCTATCTCAAGTGGCCATCTACAGCCAGTATCACAGGTATGGAAGTATGAGGGCATCGTTTCTACAAGAAAGACCTGGAATGACCTGTGACTTCATGCAGAGCCATACAGGGGGTGGGGGAAAACAAAGCCTACACAGAAAGAGGGAAGGCATCAGAGGGCAGCTCCCAGGTTCAGAGAGGTATCCCATTCAAAGAGATAACACCTGTGTACCCTTAGAGTTGATGTAGCACCCCACTCCCAATACCCAGGCATGCTGATTGGCTGTCTCCAGCCCTTTCATTCTAACCTACTGCCCTGTTCATTTCTTTAGACTCTTTTCTTGTGGAGAAGGCGCCTCTCTTTGAGAAGTCTGCTCTCAGATGACTGTATCCAGGTTTTGCTGTATGTTGTGACTGGGGATGTGAGCAGGGTGGGGGTTCTCTATTATCTTTTTGGTCCAAGAAGCCACCATCCCTGGTTGGGGATAGAATGAAGGGAAGCAGAAAGGTTTTCACAGTCCCGTAGAATCACTGAGGGGGGTGTTGGTGGGACACCGGTGACTTGCTTTGTAAGCTTGTGAGTGATTGTCCTGTGTCAGTGTCTCGAAGCCCAGCAAAAAGAAACAAGACTCAGTTTAGTAATAGCTTTAGCATAAATGAACAGGATGGCAAGGCTAATTTTATTGTTCCCTTTTGTTTTAATTTGGGGTGAGAGATGGAACTGAAGGATGGACCATAGAGCTCCCTGGAAAGAAAGGCTTGTTCTTCTAGGCCTCTCCAGCTTTCTTGTGAAACGCTGGTACACCCTGGAGAGTGTATGACACTTTATTTCTCCTGGCCTTTCGTAGCTTGGTGCAATCGCTCATGCTGCTGATATCCGTGCCATTGTATTTTATGGGGTTGGAGGAATATGTGCCTTTGATGGTTTTCTCCCTGCTACTGGGCTGGATGAACATGCTGTATTACACCCGAGGATTCCGGCTGACAGGGATCTACAGTGTCATGATACAGAAGGTGGGTGTGAAAGTAATGCCCCCCCCCCCCCGAATCCGGGAGCTTCTTGCTTTCCATGCAGGGGGAAGCTTTCTCTGTGAAGGTTCTTGTCAACTGCAAGCTACATGCTCCTATGCAGACTAGGGTTGCCAGATCTGGCTTGGGGAACTCCTGCTGGAGAGCTGAGGGTGGAGCCTGGAGAGGAAAGAGACCTCAGTGGGGCATGAGGGCATAGAGTCCACCCTCCAAAGCAGGAGTGGCCAAACTTGCTTCACATAACAAATAGGAGTCAAGGAAAGGAAGATGGGAGAGAGAGGGAGAGGTGGCAAGAAAGCAACTTTAACCTTACATGCATTCTCCAAGCCGCCAGCTGACTTGGCTTGGAGAAGTGATTTAAAGAGACAAATGCCTTCTCCAAGCTGGCCAATGGGGCGGTGGAGGCTTCGAGAGTCACACAATATGTCCGAAAGCCACAGTTTGGCCACCCGTGCTCCAAATATCCCTTTTCTCCAGGGAGACTGATCTCTATAGTCTGGAGATGAGCTGTAATTCCCAGGGATCGCTAACAGCCTCAGTTTTCACTGGAGCCATAAGGAGAACAGAGTGGGAGTTTAACCCTTCAGCCTCCCCTCAGTTTCCCTAGTCAAAGATGGGAAAGAAAGAAAGAAAGAAAGAAAGAAAGAAAGAAAGAAAGAAAGAAAGAAAGAAAGAAAGAAAGAAAGAAAGAAAGAAAGAAAGAAAGAAAGAAAGAAAGAGATTTGGGTCCCGCAGGGAATGGATATGCATGTGGAGAAGTAGGAAGAGATGGGGACACCAGGAAGAGGATGGGCAGAATGAGCCAGCAGCAATGGGGAGGCGGGAGAGAAATTAAATTTGTTTCTAATATAGACACTGCAAGACAGTTTGCAGTTAAAACCAACCTTATGCTCATAGAATTATAAAATCATAGGGTTGGAAGGGACCTCCAGGGTCATCTAGTCCAACCCCCTGCACAATGCAGGAAATTCACAAATACCTCCTCCCCCCCCCCACACACACCCGGTGATATCTTTTCCATGTACTGACCCATAGGCAGCTCGCAGTGATTGGCTATTTCTACACTTGACAGAGGATCCTCTCTCGGTGCACATTTAAAATGTTCATCTACATTGCCTACCGCCGTCACTTCTGTCTTGCTGTGCATTATCTTAACCCATCTACGCTCATTTTCTTGAATTGGCACCGAAAGCAGTTTCACCCCGGAGTTGCTCCTCACTTTACAAGAGTACTTTTGAACAGGAGTTTTCTGCAGGCAGATTCAATGCTCATAACATCAGAATCAGCCCTGAGTGTAAAAACAGCCATTGTGCCTAATTTGCCTCTTGCCCATTCTAGACAATCCTGAGGGATCTTCTGCGCTTCCTCTTGGTCTACCTGATCTTCCTTTTTGGCTTTGCAGTAGGTGAGTTCTATTAGTTCAGGGTGGGGAGAACCATGGCTTGGTGGCTGAGTGTCTGTTCTGCGTGCAGATAAATGGTGCTGGGTTCAGTCCCCAGAATCTCCAGCTAAAACGATTACATCAGGTGAGAGGTGATGTGAAACACCTTGATCAGAGATCCTGGGGGAGCCAGTGGTTAGAGAAGACCAGGCCTCATTTTGGGCAGGAGCTCACAGGAGTTTTATTGTGCTCTTTCTTTCTTACCACCGCCAAATACTTACTTCTGGGCTCCATTATTCAAGCCCACTGTGAGAATTTTGCTGAACTCTTAAGATTTGACAAACTTTCTAATATTTTTCCCTACAAAAAATGGAAAAATAATCAAATCATATAAAGCAGACAGATGGAAATCTTCATCGTGCCACTGTGGCCACATAGGAGAAAGTAATTTTAAAAAATATGATGGGAGTAAGGTTTTCTTAGGTCAATCATAATTCAAGAAGCATTTTCAGGTAGATGCTGAGCAGATAGAATTGAGTCCACCTTCCAGTGGCAGGGGTGTGTGGCATATGCAAATAAGTTGTGCGAATGTGCTGTGTTAATGAGCTCCAGCACCTCTTTTGCTACGAAATGACCCCTGGAGAAGAAAATACTGACCCTGAAAGATGGATGTTCGGATTCTGCATAAGGGAGTTTCTTTTGTTCAAGAGATGATGAACAGGAAGAGTGTGGGGGAGTTACACTGTCTTTCAGCACAGGCAAGGGGCTTGAGGTCAGACTCAGAACTTAACATGATGAAGATCCTGGTGCTCCATAAATCTTCATACAGGTAAAAGATGAATCAGAGTTCTACAGAAAGAGGAAGAGGCTATCCAAATTCCACTCAGTTCCTTCGAGATCAGGCTCTGAGTTTTAATTAGCATTTCAAAATGGAAAAGTGAATTTTTAAAGGCCATGTCTCATTTCCTCAAAAACCTGAATGATGAAGGTATCCTGTTTGCTGTACTTTGAAACAGGATCTGATGGACTCTTCTGTCAGCTGTCAGGGTTCTTGTAGCCTTCTGAAGTGAGGAGCCCACTATCTCCTTCCAGTCTGTTTGGGGACATATCTAGAGAAAAACGGATCACAAGGACAAGCTCTTAACATTAGAAAGTTTACAAAAAGGTTCTCCAAGGAGAGCTTTTGAGAGCCATTTTGGTGTAGTGGTTAAGTGCGTGGACTCTTATCTGGGAGAACCGCGTTTGATTCCCCACTCCTCCACCTGCAGCTGCTGGAATGGCCTGGGGTCAGCCATAGCTCTGGCAGAGGTTGTCCTTGAAAGGGCGGCAGCTGTAGGAGCCCTCTCAGCCCCACCCACCTCACAGGGTGTCTGTTGTGGGGGGAGAAGATATAGGAGACTGTGAGCTGCTCTGAGTCTCTGATTCAGAGAGAAGGGCGGGGTATAAATCTGCAGCCTTCTTTTGACTTCTCAATTTCTTATTCCAGCCCTCTTCACTCTGACGAATGAGAACAGTCCTGCCCGGAACAGTTCTGCCACCCCTCCAGAGGATGGTAAATCTAAAGTTACGTACACTGGGCTGTTTACGACTTCTCTGGAACTCTTCAAGTTCACCATTGGGATGGGGGACTTGGAATTCAACGAGAACATGAAGTTCAAGTATTTTGTGATCTTCCTGCACCTCCTCTTTGTGATCCTGACGTACATCCTCCTTTTGAACATGCTAATTGCTCTGATGAGCGAGACAGTCAACAAGATCTCCGGATACAGCCAAAGTGTCTGGAAGCTCCAGGCAAGTCCAGTGCTAGCGTTCGTTGCCTGCTTCCAGAGGGTACCTAGAGATCTCCTGCCCTTGTGACCGATCCCCAGGTGGCAGAGATCAGTCTACCTGGAGAAAATGGCTGCTTTGGGAGGTAGACTTGAGTGCAGGGCTTTTTTTGTAGAAAAAGCCCGGCAGGAACTCATTTGAATATTAGGCCCCTGACACCAAGCCAGACTGAACGGTGTTTCTGTGTGTTCCTGCTCAAAAAAGCCCTCCTTGAGTGTATGGCATTTAGGGTTGCCAGGTCCCTTGGCTCAGCCACTAGGGTTGCCAAATCCCCCCCAGCCTCTGGCGAGGGACTCATTTGACGTGAGCTTTGCATGCACGGCCTAATGATGTCACCCACAAGTGATGTCATCATGCAGGCGACGGTGTGCGCCGGCCGCTCTAGGCGTTTCCAGGAAAACTTAATGGTTTTCCCAGACGCTCTAGCATTTTTGGATGGAAAACTCTATGGTGCCTATTGTACCATAGAGTTTTCCCTCCCAAATTGCTAGAGCATCTGGGAAAACCATAGCGTTTCCTGGAAAAGCCTAGAGCAGCTGGCGTGACATTGCTGGCGCGATGATGTCACTCACATGTGCCGTCATTGCGCCAGCGACGATGAAGTTTTCCTCAGGAGATTGGGGACCTCCTGAGCGGGAGAATCCCTGCCCGGTCCGGGGGCTCAGCCGCCCTATCAGCCAGCGAGGGATGGAGCTTACTTTTCCGGGAGGAAGGAGGGAGAAGCAGGAAATAAACACGACATAGGCTTCCAGCATGCAGGAATTAGATCCAGCCAAGATACCCTTCCCCTCCCCTGGGATCTTTTGTAGTGAGCATGACAAATAATTCTGCAGTTACCATGAAAGGCCTTGTAGAGAAAACTAGCACCCAGTGTTGCCAACTTCCAGGTGAGGCCTGGAGATCTCCCAGAATTGTAACTCATCTCCAGACTACATAGATCAGTTCCCCTGGAGAAAATGATCGTTTCAAAGGGCGGGTTCTATGGAATTGTACCCCACTAAGATCCCACCCCTCCCCAAACCCCTCCCCATCTGGTGGTGCTCCTAAAATCTCCTGGCATTCCCCAACCCAGAATTGGCAACTCTATAGTAACTGGTTGGCCATAAAGTAACTGCAGGATAGATGTAATAAGAAAAGTCTGCCTGTTCTTGTGACCTATCTGGAAGTCCAGTTTGGTTAGAAGCGAAGGGTGGACTTTGAAAACTTCACTGGGGATTGATTCCAGCACCTCATTTTCAGTTCAGTCCCTCCTTTGTAAGGTTTTGGGTTTTCAAGGGAGTGCTCCCCACTAGTTTAAGTAGCCTGACTGTGTTGCCTACCTGGAACTCTCAAGCTGTCACAATTATTTATTTTTTATTTATTTTATTCGATTTTTAGCCCACCCTTCCCATAGAACAGGCTCAGGGCGGGTTACATCATAAAAACAAAGTCGACAGTAAAAACAGTAAAAGGCCAATTTAAAATATATAAAATCTAAAATTACAAAGACTAAGATGGCAGATTCCACCTCGCAGACGTGACCTATTGTCCAGGTCCAGCAGATCTTGAAGCACTGGGATGAAATGAGGTAGGGAGGCTGGTAACAAGTGACGCCCATTGTCTCAGCTGAAAGCCTGGCGAAAGAGCTCTGTTTTACAGGCCCTTCAGAATTGAAGCAGATCCCACAGGGCCCGGATCTCCAGGGGTGTCAAGTAGACGGATTCAATGATGAGTCAGAGTTGCTACAAAGACTACATTTATTGATAGACTGTTACTTTGGCTCAAGCTGTTGGCTTGAGAAGAATGAAACCAATACATTGATACAGGAGTTTTAAGATACACTTCAAAAGGATTCCTATGGGGAGGGAGAGCAGGGGAGCATTCACACATAACTACCAAGATACATTCCCAGGGTGTTTATCAAGCCTTTTGGCCTTGTATTTTCTAGAGACTCTTCCTCCCTCAGAAGGCTCCCTGGGAAGGTGCTGATTACATTATTCTTAACAGTTACCAGTCATAAAGGGGAAAGGCGGCCAATAAAGGGTAATAAATTAGCAGCATTTGGTTCATCATGATTTTACCCAGGCCTGCTTGTGGCAGGCCAAGAACCCATCAGTCTTTGGTCAGAATCAGTTGAGCTTGACAAGGGGGAGCTCATTTCACCAGGCAGGGGCCAGAGCTGAAAAGGCCCTGGCCCTTGTTGAGGTTACATGGACATCTCTGGGGCTGGGTATTACCAAAAGTTGTTGGGTTACTGATCGTAAGGACCTACGGGGCAATAAAGGGAGAGGCGGTCCCGAAGGTATGCTGGCCCCTGGTATCAGTAGCATTGTGGTCTTCTTTCCAGAAAGGCGGCTGAGGCCGATCAGCCAGGTGATTCATGGGGGCAGGTAAAACCTGACCCCTCCACACACGCAGTGTCACCGGATGAGAATTGCTTTCTCCACAAGCTGCAGTGTCACCTGGCCGGCTGTACTGGTGGCCCCATAACAGAGCACACCTCAGGCCAAAAGCTCCTTCCACAGGGGAGGGATACAGAAGCGAGGCCTCCCCTCCTAGCTAGGTCTGATGACCCAAGAATGTGAAAACTGCAGTGTGAAAATCAGTGTTTCTGCATCCTTTATTCTCAGAGAGCTGTTACTATCCTGGAGATAGAGAAAAACTGGCTTTGGTATTGGAAGAAGCCGCAGAGATGCGGCTGCTTGTTGCCCGTCGGCTTGGGAGAGAAAGACAAAAGATGGGTCTTCCGGTAAGTCTGTTGCTGAATGCGGCTTTGCGTGAAGCTGACATGTATATCAGAGCACTGTTGGGCTGTGCTCGCCAGACAGCACACACTGCAATACTTTTGGGTGTGTTTGTGTTCTAGAGTGGAAGAGATTGATTGGGCCGACTGGGAGGAAGAGGTGGGAGTCCTTAACGAGGATCCTGGGAGCTCTGGGGACTCTGGGATAGAGCTTCAAGGTAAGAACTCCAAAAACTCCCCTGAGCCTATCCATCAAAAAGCAGAGCTGCTTGCTCAGAATGAGGGCAAATATTCGGTGTCTTTCGGTGGTTACCTTCCCCCTGTTTGGTTTTTGAGGGGGTGCCCCCCCAGTTTAAGTAGCTTGTTTGAGTTGCCAACATCCAGGTGGTACCTGGAGATCTCCTGCTGTTACAATTTATCTTCAGATGACCAATGTCAGTTCCCCTGGAGAAAATGGCGGCTTTGGAGGATGGATTCTATGGCATTATACCCTGCTGAGGCCCCTCTTCTCCCCAAACCCTTCCCTCCCCGGGTTCCACTCCCCAAACCTCCAGGTATTTCCTAACCCAGAGCTGGCAACCTTACTGACTGTGCAGAGCTGGGCCAGAAGGTAACTCATAGAGTACCATAGAGTTTTTCTCCCAAATTACTAAGCATCTGGGAAAACCATAGAGTTTTCCCAGAAGCTCCTAGAGCGGCCGGCTTGCGAGTGACAACATCGCCCCAGCCATGTCAGGAGGGGATTCCCCCGCTGGCCCACTGTGAGCCAGCGGGTTGGGGACCTCCAGGGTGGAAGAACATCTGCCCAGCGTGGGAGCTCGGCGGCCCTATTTATACCCTGCCTTTCTCCATAATGGGGACCTGAAGGATGCTGCCACCATTTTAAAATACTTTAAAAATGCTGCCAGGTCCCAATCAGGGGACAGCAGTGTGGTGCTCTTCCCTTCACCTTTTCAACACTGAAACAGCTGTGTGGTGGCACAACTGTTTCAGCACTTGGTAAGGCCCGGGCAGGGAGAAAAGAGTGCCTCAGCCCACCTTACTGTGGGCCTGAGGACACCATGACTGATTTCACACTCACCCTGTGCCACTCTTGCATTGGCGTTTTTGCGCAGCAAAGAGAAACCGCTAAAAACCAGTTTCTCTTTACCGTGCAAAAATGCTGATCTTTGCTGAAGCCCCGGGGCAGATAGTGGGAAATCGGAAGGATACTGCGCTGAAAAGAGGAACGTCAGAGTGGCATAGGGTGAGTGGGAAATTGGTCCATCACATTGAGTTTGACCCTTAACACCATTTCCCATTTTGCCTGTAGTGCCACTGTCTGCCACTGGATGGCTGCACAGTATTTATTTCCCAAAACTTTACACCAGCCTTTGGTGGATTCCCCTGCTTCGGAAATTGACCTTAAGTGAAGTTGGAAGTTATCGAAGAGGTTTTGTGCGTGGGTTTTTTGGTTTTTCCCCCTTCTTAAGTGTTGTAAACATTTTACACTGCTTTAATTTTGTTGATTTTGCTGCCTTGGCTTTTGCATTTCTCACCTAAATTTTTAAACGGTTGTTTTTTTGCTTCTGCCACTTATATTTTTGCCGCTTTTAGCTTAAGTGTTACTATTGAGGCAAGTTCACATCTTTGAAGCGGTTTGTTCTAAATAATAGTGTGGATCCAAGCATCCTTCAATAAACGCTGCTCTGACCTGCCCTCGATAGCCCAGGAAAGCCTGATCTCATCAGATCTCAGAAGCTAAACAGGGTCGACTCTGGCAAGTACTTGGATGGGAGACCTCCTTGGAATACCAGCAGTCCGGGGGGGGCAGAGGCAGGCTTTATTCAGCCACCTCCCTGAATATCCTCCAGGCCCCCAGTAGGGGTCAGTCACCAGAGGTCACCGTGACTTCCAGGTGCACACTCGCACATGCATGCACACAAAAAACTACAAAAATACACACACACACCAAAAAAGGAAAGAAATGTTCCTCCATTTATGTGGTTCTTTTGAGTGTGGAGCCTGGGGAGGGAGGGGCATGGGGAGGGGAAGAAGCTCAGGTATAATGCCGTGGAGTCCACCTTCCAAAGCAGCCATTTCCTCCAGGGGAACTGGTTTTGGTGGTCTGGAAATTAGTTGTAATTCCAGGAGATTTCCAGGCTCTACCTGGAGGCTGGCAACCCTAGGCTAAAGCAGGGCTTCACCCTTTGCCCAGTGGAGTGGGAAGGCAGGGTAAGAACTACTAGAACATCTTGCGAAGGGGTGTATTAACTTCTGGCAGGTACATAAGAGGAAAGGATTCTGTTCCTGTCAGGGTCCAGTTCTGACATGTTGCTTGGAGGCAGGTGAGACTGGTTCTGACAGATGCCTCACACCGTAATCTGTCAGTTTGGTGTAGTGGTTAAGTGCGCGGACTCTTATCTGGGAGAACCGGGTTTGATTCCCCACTTGCACCTGCTGGAATAGCCTTGGGTCAGCCATAGCTCTCACAAGAATTGTCCTTGAAAGGGCAGTTGCTGTGAGAACCCTTTCAGCCCCACCCACCTCACAGGATGAGTGGAGAAGATATAGGAGATTGTAAGCCACTCTGAGTCTCTGATTCAGAGAGAAGGGTGGGGTATAAATCTACAGTCTTCTTCTTCCCTTTCCAGAGAGGGGTCTGTGGAGCTGGGTAGCACGGGCAAAGGCTGCCACATCCACTGCAGCATCCACACCAGAGGAGTAGACGCCATCACATCACCTCAGCCAATGAACAAGATGACGCTGTTAAGAAGACACAATGCGTTTGGACGAACCTGGCTGCAAATCAGAGCTGAAATCCTTAGGCCGCGTTTGAGCTCTGTCAGAATGAGGTCAAGAAAGACCACAACTGATGTGACTGCTGAGACTGGGCTTATGTTGGAATCCGTGCCTTTGAGACTTTGCGTGCCACAGGCCAGGCCTTACTTGAAACCCTGTATATTTCAGCCTCCCTCCCAACTGAGAGCAATTGCCCAATATTGAGCTGGTTCATTAATCCCCAGAGGCTCCCTGACCATTAGGCTCTCTGCAAGAAGGTATCTTCACTGGCTGCACCCTTCATATGTACACAGTTGCTTCAGTTTGACAAACCCTTGAGGAGATTTACTCTAGCACCACTCTCTCGAACTTCAGCACTCGATGTCCTGTACATGAATGAGAGAGAGCCCCGTGGCGCAGAGTGCTAAAGCTGCATTACTGCTGTCCAAGCTCTGCTCATGACTTGAGTTCGATCCCAGCAGAAGCTGGGTTCAGGTAGCTGGCTCAAGGCTGTCTCAGCCTTCCATCCTTCCGAGGTTGGTAAAATGAGTACCCAGCTTGCTGGGGGGAAAGTGTAAAAGACTGGGGAAGTCAAAGGCAAACCATCCCGTAAAAAGGCTGCAGTGAAAACGTCATGATGATACGTCACTCCAGAGTCAGAAACAACTGGTGCTTGCACAGGGGACTACCTTTACTTTCTTTTTTACCTTTTACATGGATGAGAGAGCCATAAGGCATGAAGAGACTGTTATCTATTGTAACTCTGCAGGCAAGAGGATTGGGAAGGGAAAGGGTTAAGAGAATTTTCTCACAGGAGAACACCTGGCAGTTGGCCCCACCCTCTCATTGGTTAGGTGTTGAGCCTCTTTGGCCATTGTTTGCTTTCTGTTTTTTCATCTTATAAGGCGGGCTGACCAACGGTAGCTCTCCAGATGTTTTTTTTGCCTACAACTCCCATCAGCCACAGCCATGCTGTGGTCATGCTGGCTGGGACTGATGGGAGTTGTAGGCAAAAAAACATCTGGAGAGCTACCTTTGGACACCCCTGTTATATGGGACCTCACTTCTTCTCTCTCTTCCCTGGGCTTGGAGCTGTAGCAAGTGAACCTTTTGGAAGTTAATCTGTTCACAATAAGTTAAAAGTACTTACATTAATATGTCATGTAAGACGTGCTTCTATTTTTGTAAGAAAAATTTCTTTCTCTTGTTACCATTGGAGTCAGGTCATCTTTGTAATTTGCTTGAACAGCATCTCCCCCTTAACTGGGAAATGTGATACTGCATAAAGCTGCTGGGCTTCCAAGAAAATTGATTTTTTTCCCATTAACCAGGGCTTTTTCTTCTTTTTCTGGGTGAACACAGCAGAATAAGAGTTCTGGAACCTCTGTGTGGAAACAAAATTCTCAAAAAATGTTTACAAGTTCTCTCCTTCATTTTTGCTCTTGAGAGTTCCAACATCTCTTTTTCTAGAAAAAAAGCCTTGCCTTTAATCCAATATTCCTGAGGCAAGGTGGTCAAATTAAATTATGAGAAGAATGGAGACTGTGTAATGTGATATTTTACAACCAAATAAGTGGGTTGAAATACTTGTGGATGTGGAAAGTGTATAGGGTTGCCAATCCCCAGGTGGGGGCAGGGGATCCCCCAGTTTGGAGGCCCTCCCCCCACTTCAGAGTCCTCAAAAAGCGGGGGGGAGGGAAATGTCTGCTGGGCACTCCATTATTCTCTATGGAGACTAATTTCTATAGGGTATCATGGAGAATTGATCCACGGGTATCTGGGGCTCTGGGGGGGTTGTTATTTGTGGTAGAGGCATCACGTTTTCAGCACAGCATCTGGTGCCTTTCCTCAAAACACTCTCCAAGTTTCAAAAAGATTGGACCAGGGGGTCCAATTCTATGAGCCCACAAAGAAGGTGTCCTCCTTCATTATTTCAAGTGGAGGGAAGGCATTTGAAAGGTGTGCGGTCTCTTGAAATGTGATGGCCAGAGCTCCCTTTGGAGTTCAGTTCTGCTTGTCACAACCTTGCTTCTGGCTCTACCCCAATGTCTCCTGGCTCCATCCCCAAAGTCCCCAGATATTTCTTGAATTGGACTTGGCAACCCTAAGAGTAAGAGCCCCGTGGCGCAGAGTGGTAAAGCTGCAGTACCGCAGTCAGAGCCGTCTGCTCACGACCTGAGTTCGATCCCAGCGAAAGCTGGTTCAGGTAGCCGACTCCAGGTTGACTCAGCCTTCCATCCTTCCGAGGTCGGTAAAATGAGTCCCCAGCTTACTGGGGGGAAAGTGTAGATGACTGGGGAAGGCAATGGCAAACCACCCCATTAAAAGTTTGCCGTGAAAACGTTGTGAAAGCAACGTCACCCCAGAGTCGAAAATGACTGGCGCTTGCACACCTTTACCTTTTTAACCCTAAGAGTGGCATTGTTTATCATAAAAAATCTACAGTGCTGAACAGTACCTTGAGAACTAGGAAGAATAAAGAATGTTCAGTTACCCTCCATAGCTGCTGACTTTACATGCTTGTGCTGACTTTCGGAACGTATATCCTTATCCAGCACCACACACATCAATAAAGGCATCCCAATCCAAAGACAAAATCTTGGTAATTTTGTTGCGACAGCCAAAATAGAAAGCAACGTAAACATTTCCTACTGTCTGAGTACTGACTGTCTTTTGGCTGTGTGAAAGCAGTAATTTTATCTGGCTGGAGATGATATACAAACCAAGGGGAGAGAACCTTTTAAACCAGGGTTGTCAAACTCATCTGACATAGATGGAACTTTGTGGGACCAGGCCATGCATGTCATAAAATGTAATGCCAGATAGTGGAGATATAAACTTTATAAAGGACACAAACAAAATACAAACATGCTTAAAACTCTTGCAATATATTTTTTAAAAATGGAAAGGTGGGAGAAAGTGGGATTTGGCAATGCGATTTTAAAAATAAAACATCAAAAAAAGTACAAGGATCACAGCAGAAATATAAAATATAAAATGCTCTGAGCTTAGGAAAACATGAAATGGCTGGGCATTGCAAGCTTCTCACCCACTCTCCCCCAGGTCTCCTCAGATTGGCAATGGCTCTCCAGTGTAATCTCCCCCCTTGGCTGTGGGTTCCCAGGGTAGAGTACTCTCTAGGCCCCAGTTCTCAGGTCCATTCAGTGGAGACAAGCTGGCTCAGAGCATCAACCCTTTATTTGCAAGGACACAGCTGCAGGAAGCAACAGCTTCAGCTGGCCATAGGAATGATGCAAAGTGGAGTACTTTAGCTTCACTCCATTGAAACACATTGTAGGCCAAACAAAGTTGCAAGGAAAATATGGAATGGATTTTCCATCTATCTGGGTGCAGAGACCTTAATGGAAAATCTGTTCTGCATTTTCTTGCAGCTTTACAAGCCCAAAAGAGCTTCCTGCTGCAGCAAGAAAAGACAAGGCAGAAAGAGCTGGGAACATCAACAGCCTCAGAGCTTCAAAGGGTGAGGACAGGAGGAGGGAGGGGGAGAAAAGAGCCCCACAGGCCTGGTTAAAGCCCTGGATGGGCCAGATATTTGACACCCCTATTTTAAACATTCTCAACGACACTATCACAAAATAGTGATTTCATCTCGGTTTTGCTTTAAAAAAAAAAAAGCTTATGGCAGGGGTGGCCAACAGTAGCTCTCCAGATGTTTTTTGCCTACAACTCCCATCAGCCCCAGCCATTGGCCATGCTGGCTAGGGCTGATGGGAGTTGTAGGCAAAAACATCTGGAGAGCTACCGTTGGCCACCCCTAGCTTATGGGAACAGTACCTGTGAACAAATGCAGTGCACCTTTGGGCTGTGTCAGTTTGGAAAGAAATGTTTCAGTGATCTTGCCTTGCACAATGTATCTGTGTACTATCACTGTCTTTGCATAGGGGTGTCAAACATGTGGGCTGGAAACGGCCCATCTAGGACTCTCATCCGCAAGAAACTGGTGTGAGGGAGGGAAGGCAGGAGGCTGCTGGTGAGAGTGGTCGCATGCGGTGAGGTGTGTGTGGTAGAAGCTGTCCAGAAATAGAAAGGAGGTTCTTTCCTTTTGCTCTGCAGTACCAACTCTTCGCTGTTGCCATGGCAAAGACCAAGGCCCATGATTTGCAAAGGAAGGAGAAGGAAGAGCTGTTGAAGCAGCGGGATGATCTCAAAGTGGAATTGTCCCAACTACGTGTGTCCAAGGTGACCAGAGGAGCAGTCTCTAAGCCAGGGGTGTCAAACGCATTTGTTCTGAGGGCCAAATCTGACATAAATGAGACCTTGTCGGGCCGCGCCATGTTGGGTTGGGCTAGGCCATGTGTGTACCCAGGGCTTTTTTTTTTAGCAGGAATGCAGTTCCGGCTGGCTTGGTGTCAGGGTGTGTGGCCTATGATTAAGTAGCAGAGATATAAACTTTATAAAGGACACAGACAAACACAATTAAAAAAAAAAACATAAAACATCCTTAAAACATTAGCTGTCAGTCATAAAGGTACTTTCTTTGTATTTCTCCCATGGGATCCAGGGAACTGGGCAAAGAAAGATCTGGCTCTTTCCTTCCTTCCCCAGGGGACTAGGAGGGGCAGGAGCCTCAGCCAATAGAAGGATGAGAGGCTTGGCTCAGTAGGTTGTGCAATTGAGAGAGTTTGGCAAAGCAAGCTGTGATGCAGAAGGAAGCAAAAGAGAGGGAGAAAGAAGCAGATGAAAGCCATTTGCTCGGGGTGCTTGATAGGAGCCCTCTGGGGGCCTGATTTGGCCCCTGGGCTGCATGTTTGACACCCCTGCTCTAAACTCACAAAGATTTGGGTTCTGTGCAGATCTGTTGCCAGAGTGCTGACAGTCATTAAGGAGGTCCAGAAGGAAAACCTCAGGAAATTCTGTAAAGGAAACAAGTACATATGAACATATATGAAGCTGTCTTATACTGAATCAGATCCTCGGTCCATCAAAGTCAGTACCGTCTACTCAGACTGGCAGCGGCTCTCCAGAGTCTCAAGCTGTGGTTTTTCACTTCTATTTGCCTGAACCCTTTTTAGTTGGAGATGCCGGGGATTGGATTGGGACCTTCTTCTTACCAAGCACATGTTCTACCACTGAGTCACCGTCCCCCCTGACAATCTCTGCAGCCCAAGAAGACACATCCCATGAGGCGCAGGTTGAACAAGCGCGAAGAGAGTCTGTAAACCAAGGCCTTTTTTTGTAGCAGGAACTCCTTTGCATATTAGGCCACACACCCCTGATGTGCCCAATCCTCCAGGAAGGTACAGCAGGCCCTGTACTAAGAGCTCTTGGAGGATTGGCTATATCGGAGGGGTGTGGCCTAATATGCAAAGGAGTTCCTGCTCCAAAAATATCCCTGAAAACCATCTGAAGGAGCACCTGTATCCCCCTCGGAAATTTGCTGTGAAAGTATGAACTTCCAGTAAGCAGGTAGCTTCCTTTTTCCTATTAAAGGTGTTTTGTCTTTTAAGAAAAGAAATAAAAAGGAACTTGCTAAAGGGTGGGGCTAAGAGGCTGAGCCAAAATAGTATGGGGGGAATGATAGTAAAGGTGGAGAAAGAAGAGGTGTGGTGTTTTTTTCCCTCCCACCTTCTCTGACTGCAGATCAGTGAGGACTGGAGAAGCCATTACGGTGTGTGTGTGTGGCCAGCAGTGTTGCCTCTAAGGTGAGTTAGTGTGAGTCGGCTCACAGCTTTTAAGCCTCTGGCTCACTCATTTTTGTCTTAGCCCAGGGAAAATGGCCTCAGACCAAACTAACTGATGCAGTAACTCACAAATGTAATGCCTGTAACTCACAAAGTCGAACTTTTGTTCACAAGATTCCACAGCTTAGAAGGTAAAGTAAGGTAAAATTTTATTTATATCCCGCCCTCCCCGCCTAGGCAGGCTCAGGGCGGCTAACAACATCTTATACATATACAATAATAAATATAAAACTTTAAATTTAACAATCAAACTTAAATTAACATCATAAAAACCCGTTAATGCATTAAAAGTTCATAATTTAGTTTAATCTGGCAGCAATGGTGGCATTCTGACGCTAATTTCTGCCAGTGTGATTAGTTCCATGTTGACATAGGTCCTTGGAACGTTGGTGGCCGGTGCTACCACCATAGCACCAACCAACTTGGTGGGTTTTCCCCCTCTCCAAATGGTGACCATGAGAGGGGTTGGCAAGAGCAGGCATGGGGGGGCAGTGGTTTGCCAACAAAGGCTAGCGGAGGAGAGAGGAGGAGGAAGGAAGGCTGGTGCGTGGATTGGAAGGCAACTGGGTTTTGTGCCACTCTGAGGAGAAAGACTTCCTGGCCTTGGAGGAACAAAGGGAAAAGGGGCACCACTGTTGTTGCCACACATCTGCTCAGCCACAGAGCCAGGAGGTAGACTGGCAGAGTGAATGTTGGGGTGGGTGGCCTCCCTCCTCCCCCATTTGTTCTCAAGCCCATGAAGGAAAAGGGGTTGCAGGAGAACAAGTCCCCCCTGGAGGTTTTGGAAATAGCGTCTCCATCAGGCCTTCCCCTCAGCCTTGTCGCAGTGTAGACTCTTTCAGGTTACTACAGTTTCAATTAAAAAATGTAATAATTTTGCTTCAGGTTTCATGCCCTGGGACTTGGGGCAGAATTCTCCACCATTTGTCGAAACGCAGAGCTTTTCCCACAAAAAAAAAGCCCCAACAGGAAGTCATTTGCATATTAGGCCACACCCCCTGCCATCAAGCCAGCCGGAACTGTGTTCCTGTGCATTCCTGCTCAAAAAAAGCCCTGTCGAAATTCAATATTGACACCCATAGAAGAAAACACCTCTGCAGTGGTTCCAGTGAAAGATTTCCTCAGGATCTTATCAGCCCAAACAGCTCTGTCAAAAAATGATGTCCGGATCCAGAATGCTTTACACAGGATTAAGTGGTAGACTGATAGTAAAACTGAGACTGTAAGTAGGTAGTTGCATTTCTAAGTGCTCACCACACAATAATTGCAGCAAAGGCAACTGTTCCTTGCATGTGGTAAACCAGCACATTTTAAGCAATGGACATGGTGGATTCTTCAAAGAAGAAGAAGAAGAAGAAGAAGATATTGGATTTATATCCCGCCCTCCACTCCGAAGAGTCTCAGGGCGGCTCACAATCTCCTTTACCTTAATCCCCCACAACAGACACCCTGTGAGGTAGATGAAGATATTGGATTTATATCCCGCCCTCCACTCTGAAGAGTCTCAGAGCGGCTCACAATCTCTTTGACCTTCCTCCCCCACAACAGACACCCTGTGAGGTAGATGAAGATATTGGATTTATATCCCACCCTCCACTCCGAAGAGTCTCAGAGTGGCTCACAATCTCCTTTACCTTCCCCTCCCCCACAACAGACACCCTGTGAGGTGGGTGGGGCTGAGAGGGCTCTCACAGCAGCTGCCCTTTCAAGGACAACCTCTGCCAGAGCTATGGCTAACCCAAGGCCATGCCAGCAGATGCAAGTGGAGGAATGGGGAATCAAACTCTGTTTTCCCAGATAAGAGTCCGCACACTTAACCACTACACCAAACTGGCTCTCCAGAGTGTGGTTGTGGCTTCACATTTTCCCTGCATATGGACTCAGTCATGCTCACTGCTAGAAGCTGCAGGTGAAACATTCAGGCCAGCAACGATCTCAGGTGCTTCCAAAAGCTTGTGTCTCCAGCAGTGTTCCCTCTAAGCTGAGCTGGTGTAAGCTTGCTCACAGTTTTTTAACCTCCAGCTCACACATTTCTGTCTTAGCTCAGAAAGAGCAAATTAATTTATGCAGTAGCTCACAATTTTAATGCTAGTAGCTCAGGAAGTAGAATTTTTACTCACAAGACTACAGCTTAGAGGGAGCATTGGTCTCAAGACCGGGTTTCTCTGAGGATGACTCAGCTGTAGACATGAAAGACGCTGACTGAAACTGAAATTCTGGGAGCCTGAAAGAAAATAAGGTGTTCTGGCCAGTTGTCTGTCAAGCGATCCGCCACGTGAGAGTCACAGTTCATTGCAGTGTGCAAGATTTGTACCACGAAGACATTTTATTCCCAAAGCTTTCAGGATCCGTCAAGACAGAAGGCGTTCCACCTACCAAAAGCCGGTGGCAAAAGAAAATCTGGCAGGAGAAATTCTCCATCAGCAGACCGCATTTTGAAAAGAAAGGCACTTCTTCAGAGCTCCTGTGATACATCAAAGAGAGAACTGGTCATGTGACCACCCTTTGGAAACTGTTCAAAAAAGGATTTCTCCAGCTACAGAAAGTGCCACTCTCTTTCCGCTCATGTCAACGCTGCATCTCACAGGCAGGGGTCCTTTCGTGGAAAAAGAGGTGCTGGAGCTCATTAGCATAACTCATTTGCATATGCCACACATTATATCAGCTCAGCATCTACCTTAAAAGGCTTCTGGAATTATAATTGTCATAATAAAACCTTACTCCCATCATACTTTTTAAATGACTTTTTCCTGTTGGCATGAGGAAGATTCCATCTGTCTGCGCTATATGTTTTGGTTATTTTCCCATTTTTGTGTGTGTGTGTGTGGGGGGAAATATTAGAAAGTTAGTCAAATTTTAGAGTTTAGCAAAATTCTCACAGGGGCGGTTGGACAATGGAGCCCCAAAGCAAGTTGGAGGGGGGGGGGTAAGAAAGAAAGAGCACAATAAAATTTAGACGTTTCAGAGCTCCACTCCTGTGAGCTCCTGCTCAAAATGAGGCCTGAGATGATCAAAGGCATTACCATGCCAGCATCCCATCTCTTGCAAGTGGGAACAGAGAGGGGGACAATTTCTCCATGCTTATTGTTCACTTTGCACCCTGTTTTCTCCCAGAGAGAAAGAACATGGCAAACCTTGGGTCCTCCTTGAAGCTAGGCAGCTGCATCCAAAGAAAACCAACCTCTTTTCCCCAATTGTCACCTGCAATAGAATCTGCACTGGTTCTTTAGCCTACTCATAAGGTTTCTGCCAGAGAGCATGCTCAGAAGTGCTCCCCCACCCACAAGTTCTCTGCTACATATGCTCTCCTCACTAGAAGCCTGGGATGAAGCAGCTTTGCTGGTTAGGCTAGGCCAGGGGGGGCCAAACTTGATTAACTTAAGAGCCACATAGAAAAAATGTGTGATGTTTGAGAGAGGGAGGAAGGAAGGAAGGAAGGAAGGAAGGAAGGAAGGAAGGAAAATAGGTGGGGGAGGGAGAGTTTGAAAGAAAGCAACTTTAACTTTAAATGCATTCTCCAAGCCACTGGCTAGCTTGGCTTGGAGAAGTCATATAAAGGGAGAAAAGTGTTCTCCAAACTGGCCAAAGTGGTGGGGGCTTCAAGAGCGATGTGTGAAAGAACCACATGTGGCTCCTGAGTCACAGTCTGGCCACCCCTGGGCTAGGTAGACCATGCTTGGGTAGCCCAGCAGAACCCTGAGTATGTCGATCACTCTGTTAAATTATCTTTTCCATCTGGAGAGATGGGAGTGATTCAAGGCAATAAATGACTTATGGCTTGTCCAGCAAAAATAGAAAACATTTGCAAGATTATTGTTTTCAACAGGTTGTTGTTTTTTTTAACAGGAATGCACAGCAGCACAGTTCCAGTTGGTTTGGCATTGGGGTGTGGCCTAATATGCAAATGAGTTCCAGCCTGGCTTTTTCTACCAAAAAAGTCCTGGTTTTCAAGGTAACATTAGTCGTAATCCCATCACCTTTACAAGCACTGGTAGAACTGATATCTGAGAACGTAGCAACATTTGTAGAGACAGGCTCTTTCGTGCCCTCTGGAATAAAGGCAAACCCAAAAGGAAGAGAAAGTCCAAATTTCTGCCCCATATGATCTTCAATCTGCAGCTACAGCTGCAGTTCCAGATGCTTAAATTCTCTGGCTTGGGCCTGCAAAGAAACCAGCAGTTTCCCTTCTCAAGATCTAGGTCTTCTGTCTCCAGCTGCAGGCGTGACTGACAGAGGGGGCCCCTCTCAGTGGGTAATATGGGATCAACTTTACAAACTGTAAATTGTTTATATGAAGAAGAAGATGAAGATATTGGATTTATATTCCGCCCTCCACTCCGAATCTCAGAGTCTCAGAGCGGCTCACAATCTCCTTTACCTTCCTCCCCCACAACAGATACCCTGTGAGGTGGGTGGGGCTGAGAGGGCTCTCACAGCAGCTGCCCTTTCAAGGACAACCTCTGCCAGAGCTGTGGCTGACCCAAGGCCATGCTAGCAGGTGCAAGTGGAGGAGTGGGGAATCAAACCCGGTTCTCCCAGATAAGAGTCTGTGCACTTAACCATTACACCAAACTGGCTCAGTAGATGGTTTACATGACTCAGTAGTTCAATGTGTTTTGTACCCCCGCGTGTACAGATGAAGCCTCAGCTCTGAACCAAGTCCCATGGAAATCAGTGGAGCCCATTTAGATAGCTGATGATTCCTGGGTCCATCTGCAAAGCGTTGGATGGTTTGCTGACCTAGCATATAGCGTCTCATGCTGTGAGGGAAAACTATGGCATTTCTTCCAGGGATGACGGTCACCAGTATCTTGGAAGATGACTACATCGCCTTATTGCTGGTTCTAAAGATGTTGAACCCCTGTGAGTGGGCTGAGGCAGTCAGGTGGTTTGCTGAGATAACTTTTAAGACAGAGTCTTCTTTTCTTGCTAACAACTTGAAACTTTTATGAGGAAACCCACAACGGGCCCGTCCTGAGGCATTCTCAGCAACAGCAGCACAGCAGAGAACAGTCTTGGGAGAGTTCTCTCTTAGTCACGAGCGGCTTTCTCACAGTTTTATTTCTGCTACGGAATTGTTGGCGGAGCGACAACATCATGATGTCCTTTCAATTCCTTCTCTGGTGTCTCAGTAAGTGCATCTTTCTTCATCTTTTACATGTTACCGCGTCAGTCATTCCAAAGCTACAAGATTAATGGATGCATTGTTGGGTTATGTTACTTGCAGTGTTCCCTCTAAGTTGAGTGAGCGTGAGCTAGCTCACAGATTTCTAGCCTCCAGCTCACACATTTTTGTTTTAGCTCAGGATGGAGGACTCCAGAGCACACTAATTTATGCAGCAGCTCACAACTTTAAGGCCAGGAGCTCACAAAGTAGAATCTTTGCTCACAAGACTCCACAGCTTAGAGGGAGAATCGCTCTCTGCCCAGAGAATTAATTTCTAGAGACTCTGGGAAAAGGATGGAGTTTTGGACAATTACAAGATTAAACCACTATAGCAACATTTAGTGAGACAGACCAAGGAGGCCAAAAATGGGGACAAGGTGGGAAGATCAGAGACTGGAAAATAAGGACTGTCCCTGTTACATAGAGGCAGCTGGAGCACCTATAAAGCCTTCGACTTCTGGTATTCAGAGGAATGCTATCTTTGGGCATAGAAGTTCTATTTGGCTACCATGGCAAGAGTCTATGCCAGCTGGCCAACTGTCTCTCGAAGCCCCCGCCACCCCATTGGCCAGCCTGGAGAGGGCATTTGTTTCTTTAAATCATTTCTCCAAGCCAATTCAGCTTGTGGCTTGGAGAATGCATTTGAAGTTGCTTTCTTTCCACCTTCTGCTCCCCCCCCCCACTATTTGCTTTGCTTTCCTACCTGCCTGCCTTGCGGCTCTCAAACATCTGATGTTTATTTGATGTGGCTCTTACACTAAGCAAGTTTGGCCACCCCTGGGCTATGTAAAATACTTTAACCAAGTTTGAGTCCTGCAGCAATAAAGGAGCAATAAAATTTGCCAGCTCTCAAGCGTCAAAGTTCCTTTCACCAGATCTGATAAAGTGAGTTTCTGTACATGAAAGCTTCTACTGTGGCAAATTTTAAGAACATAAGACCATAAGAGAAGCCATGTTGGATCAGGCCAATGGCCCATCCAGTCCAACACTTTGTATCATACAGCGGCCAAATTTTTTTTTATATATATATATACACACACACACACACACACTGTGGCTAATAGCCCCTGATGGACCTCTGCTCCATATTTTTATCCAATCCCGTCTTGAAGCTGGCTATGCTTGTAGCTGCCACCACCTCCTGTGACAGTGAATTCCACATGTTAATCACCCTTTGGGTGAAGAAGTACCTCCTTTTATCAGTTCTAACCCGACTGCTCAGCAATTTAATTGAATGCCCACGAGTTTTTGTATTGTGAGAAAGGGAGAAAAGTATTTCTTTTTCTACCTTCTCCATCCCATGCATAATCTTGTAAATCTCTATCATGTCACTCTGCAGTCAACGTTTCTCCAAGCTAAAGAGCCCCAAGCGTTTTAACCTTTCTTCATAGGGAAAGTGTTCCAAACCTTTAATCATTCTAGTTGCCCTTTTCTGCACTTTTTCCAATGCCATAATATCCTTTTTGAGGTGCGGTGACCAGAATTGTACACAGTATTCCAAATGAGACCGCACCATCGATTTATACAGGGGCATTATGATACTGGCTGATTTGTTTTCAATTCCTTTCCTAATAATTCCCAGCATGGCATTGGCCTTTTTGCTAGTCTTTACAGTGCCAGTGGACTCAGGTTTGTTCTGCAGCTACAGACTATGGGTGTTTTTACACTGACAGTTTGTGACTATCACCGCATTGGAAACTCACCTTTTACATTACCTAACGTTCTCACAACTGTTTTGCATCGTTGCTGCCCGAAGCATCTACATTTGTTTTGGTGAGATGAGTTTCGGAGCTGCTGCTGCAATGTTTTTCTCAACACTAGTTTTGATCTGGTCTTTTTCTCTACAGGTGTTTCAAACTTGTATTGTAGAAGTTTTCATGTGTTTTAAAAAACTCCAAAAGCCACAAGGTTGCAGTAATTTGCATGAGAACTGACAGCACTTGAAATTTTTACATATCATTGCTTGCCTCATCTAGTAATTTAAAATTGTATTGTTTTTGCAGTGTTGACACGATTTCCAAGCAATTGTATACATTTAACTAAGCACTGGTATGCTGGCTGCCCTCTGATCAGAGACACCCCCCCCCCCCCAAATTGAAACGCTTAAATGTAAAAGGAAAATAACTAATGCAGAACAGTGGCAGGTGATCTGAAGACTCTAAAACTCTGGATCAAACTGAATGTAAAAATACCCTAAGATGGCTGCTTTATCCAGAGAAGTCTATTGAGCACATAGGCTTTAAGACACATAACAGTGGTAAATGTTGAAAACAATACAACCTGATTATGCAAGGTAAATTTTTGAGATATTGAAAGAATAAGCTTGGAAGTAGGGTTGCCAATCCCCAGGTGGAGGCAGGGGATTCCCCGGTTTGAAGATAAGAAGAAGAAGAAGAAGATATTGGATTTATATCCCGCCCTCCACTCCAAAGAGTCTCAGAGCGGCTCACAATCTCCTTTACCTTCCTCCCCCACAACAGTCACCCTGTGAGGTGGGTGGGGCTGGAGAGGGCTCTCACAACAGCTGCCCTTTCAAGGACAACCTCTGCCAGAGCTATGGCTGACCCAAGGCCATTCCAGCAGGTGCAAGTGGAGGAGTGGGGAATCAAACCCGGTTCTCCCAGATAAGAGTCCACACACTTAACCACTACACCAAACCGGCTCTCCCCCTCTTCCTTCCCCCTCTTCAGGGTCATTCAAAAGCAGGGGGAGGGGGATGTCTGCTGGGCTTTCCATTATTCCCTATGGAGAGCTATCCCCATAGGGTATAGTGGAAGATTGATCCATGGGTATCTGGGGCTCTGGGGAGCTGTTTTTTGAGGTAGAGGCACCAAATTTTCAGCATCGCATCTGGTGACTCTCTTCAAAGTTTCAAAAAGATTGGACTGGGGGGTCCAATTCTGTGAGCCCCAAAAGAAGGTGCCCCCTATCCTTCATTATTCCAAATGGAGGGAAGGAATTTAAAAGGAGTGCGGTCCCTTTAAATCTGAAGGCCAGAACACCCTTCAGAGTTCTATTGTGCTTGCCACACCCTTGCTCTTGGCTCCATCCTCAAAGTCCCCAGATATTTCTTGAGTCGGACTTGGCAATCCTAGTTTGGAAGCTTCCCGACAGGGCCTGAAGATTTCTTGGAATGATGACTGACCTCCAGACTACACAGATCAGGTCCCCTGAAGAAAAAAACTGCTCTGGAGGGTGGATTCCATGTCATTATAACCCTGCTAAAGTTCCTCCCCAAGCTCCATCTCTCAGTCTCCAGAAATTTCCCAACCCATAGTTGGCAACCCTATGACCGAAGAGTAGAAGGAAGGAAAAAGAATCTGAGACCCATCTTTCCTTTAACCAATACAGTTCCTCCCAGAGAGCCAGTGGCATTTATTTATTTATATTCCAGTCCTTCCTTCCTTCCTTCCTTCCTTCCTTCCTTCCTTCCTTCCTTCCTTCCTTCCTTCCTTCCTTCCTTCCTTCCTTCCTTCCTTCACAGAATGCAAGGCATGGCTAGGATTCCCAGAGATGGTCCTATTCAGGCAGCCACAGAGTAGACCTAGATCTGTGTTGGTCCAGCCAAGGGCGTCCATCAGGCCTACAGACCATACTCTACAATCTCCAGAGAGGTGCAGTGTGTTCTGGGCTTGCCCCAAAGAGATAAGGAATCGCTCTCCCCTCATAAATCTGTAGCAAAGCCAACATGAAAGCAACAGAATAAAGGTTGAGTTCCAGTGGCATGTTTAAGACCAGCAAAGTTTTATTCAAGGTACAAGATTTGCGTGCAAGCACTCTTCCTCAGATACAGTGAAATGGAATCCCCTCAACTGTTACATATAGGAAGACAGAGGGGGTGAGTGGGAGGCTGGTTCTCACGTTACCCACCTGAATCGATCAACGTGAAAGCAACACACACACACACAAAGGCACACAAACCCAAGCAGGATTGCTGTCATGAGCTCCTTCAGGCAGGATCCAAACACACAGGGCTTTTTCTGAGCAGGAACACACAGGAACGCAGTCCCAGCTGGCTTGGTGTGAGGGGGTGTGGCTTAATATGCAAATGAGTTCCTGCTGGGCTTTTCCTGCAAAAAAGCCCTGTGTGAAACAATGGTGGTGCCAGGGGTGTGGCCTAATAGGCAAATGAGTCCCCGCTGGGCTTTTTCTACCAAAAAAGCCCTGCAAACACAAATGTATAACCTATGTCTTTTTCATTCCTTCTTAAATGTATGGTTAAAATATATAATTTCCTACCCCACACGGATCATCGGACCCCACCGACAACTCAATTGATTTTCGTTGTAGTGGATCAAGCTACCAGCAATGCCAAGTGGCATTTCTTTACCTTTGCTACATGCAGCCTGTGCAGAGGCTGGTGGGGAATGGGAAGATGGCCGTATCTCTTCAACACCGTGCGTGTGGGTTTTGTGGCCAAGGAGCCTCTGCAGCTTTGCAAAGTTTTTAACCAGATGTGTGTCCAGAACAGGATGCCGAGCTGCGGCTTGAACCACAGTTGCTCAGTACCTTCCTAAACTCCCAGGCGAAGAAGGACTTGTGCAGTGTCTATGCTGTAGGCTTAAAATCTATTTAATGATCATTCCTTTGCCGGGAGAATCCTGGGCCCCAATGGAGGTGTGTGTGATTGTCAGTTAGGGTTGCCAGCCTCCAGGTGGGGCCTGGAGATCTCCTGCTTTTACAACTGATCTTCAATGGGTAGAGATCAGCTCCCCTGGAGAAAATGGCAGCTTTGAAGGGTGGACTCTAGGGTATTGGATCATGCTGAGCCCTTCCCTTCCCCAAACCCCGCCCTCTCTTGGCTCCACCCCCCAAGTCTCCAGGTATTTTCCAACCCAGACCAGGCAATCCTAGTGTCAATGGAAACTTTCTTTCTTTCTTTCTTTCTTTCTTTCTTTCTTTCTTTCTTTCTTTCTTTCTTTCTTTCTTTCTTTCTTTCTTTCTTTCTTTCTTTCTTTCTTTCTTTCTTTCTTTCTTTCTTTCTCTCTTTCTTTCTCTCTTCTCTCTCTTTCTCTCTTTCTCTCTTTCTCTCTTTCTTTCTCTCTCTTTCTTTCTCTCTCTTTCTTTCTCTCTCTCCTTCCTTTCTTCCTTCCTTCCTTCCTCTCTCTCTCTTTCTCTTTCTCTTTCTCTCTCTCTTTCTCTCTCTCTCTCTCTCTCTTTCTCTCTCTCTCTTTCTCTCTCTCTCTCTCTCTTTCTTTTCGATTTATAGCCCACCCTTTCCTGCTCTGAGCGGGGAACAACAGATGATAACACAATGTTAAAATCAGATTCATATAATAAAACAATATAACAATCTAAAAACAATCTTGGAAGCACAGAGGATCGACAGGGATGGAGGACTTCTTATTTATTCCTCTCCTGAGCAAACTCTATCTCCAACTGCTTTCCCACCCTTGGAGAGGGGAAAAGACAGAGGGTTCTATATTTTCCCCACCTTGGGGAGAAAAACAGCCTGGGGATGGCTGACAGGAAGTGCAGAGCAGTCTCTCTCCCCCCCCCCCCCCCCGCAATATAGGGTTGTTAATCCCCAGGTAGGGGCAGGGGATCCCCCAGTTTGGAGGCCCTCCCTTCGCTTCAGGGTCATCAGAAAGCAGGGAGCGGGGAGGGAATATCTGTTGAGCACCCATCATTTTCTCTCTTGGGTTGGATGCCACATAAGACCTGTTCTCGCCTCCAAATTCAGCTTCCAGTTCTTCCTCTTGTTTGGGATTAATCACTAATCCATCTCACCCTTGCAGCTGTGAAGCCTCTGGGAAGCTTTAACATTGACACCAGCCGGAGGTGGGTCTCGCACCCCACGACCCCTCACTTTGGACATCGGGTTCTTCAGCATTCTGATGGGCAACAGAGTTGGTAAGGTGAAACTCTACAGTGGGTGGGGAAGGCAGGCGGATACGCTGGGAAGCCAGCAGGTTTGAGGGGAATGCCTGTGGAGGCCCCTAAGCAGTCGAAATCTCAGGGGGCCCCTCACAAATTATCTCTAATAAGGCTTGACAGTGGCTTGCACATGTGTCACGGCATCAGCAGTGCACCCCAAATGTGTAAGACTGAATAGACACTGACCACAATGAGAAGGTGGTTTCCTGTAGCAGACTGTGTCAGAGAACCGCGGTGAGGTAACTCGTCTACCACATCTGCTTGTGCTTTCGCAGGTGTGCGGGCGTACGAGACGTGTTCCTGGGGGGTAGGTCTGGAAACCGTTATAAGCTGTGAGAGTTCAGTGCAAGGAGCTGCACCTTCAGAGTCAGTAAGGGCTGTTCTGTTACCTCCATGCTATTATTGTGAGTCACCGGTGTTCCCTCTAAGCTGAGTAGGGTTGCCAATCCCCAGGTGGGGGCAGGGGATCCCCCATTTGGAGACCCTCCCCTCCGCTTCAGGGTCGTCAGAAAGCGGGGGGGAGGGGAGGGAAATGTCTGCTGGGTGACTCTGTTATTCCCTGTGGAGATTTATTCTCATAGAAAATCATGGAGAATTGATCTGTGGGTATCTGGGGCTCTGGGGGGGGGGCTGTTTTTTGGGGTAGAGGCACCAAATTTTCAGTATAGCATCTAGTGCCTCTCCCCAAAATACCCGCCAAGTTTCAAAAAGATTGGACCAGGGGGTCCAATTCTATGAGCCCCAAAATAAGGTGCCCCTATCCATTATTTCCTATGGAAGGAAGGAATTGAAAAGGTGTGCCGTCCCTTTAAATGTGATGGCCAGAACTCCCTTTGGAGTTCAATTATGCTTGTCCCAGCCTTGATCTTGGCTCCACCCCCAAAGCCTCCAGGCTCCACCCCCAAAGTCCCCAGATATTTCTTGAGTTGGACTTGGCAACCCTAAAGCTGATTCAGCATGAGCTAGCTCACAGATTTTTAGCCTCCAGCTCACACATTTCTGACTTAGCTCAGGAAGGAGGACCACCAGAGCACACTAATTTATGTAGTCGCTCACAACTTTAATATCAGTACCTCACAAAGTAGAATTTTTGCTCACAAGACTCCGCAGCTTAGAGGGAACACTGTGAGTTACCCAGGCATAAGAAGAAGAAGACTGCAGATTTATCAGAGACTCAGAGCAGCTTACAACCTCGTATATCTTCTTCCCCCACAACAGACACCCTGTGAGGTGGGTAGGGCTGAGAGGGCTCTCGCAGCAGCTGCCCTTTCAAGGACAACTCCTACGAGAGCTCTGGCTGACCCAAGGCCATTCCAGCAGGTGCAAGTGGAGGAGTGGGGAATCAAACCCGGTTTTCCCAGATAAGAGTCTGCATGTTTAACCACTATACCAAACTGGCCCTGCCAGATCAGACCAGTGGTCCACCTAGTCCAGTATTCCATCTCACACAGTGACCACCCAGTTTCTCTAGGGCACAATGGCCAAGGTCTTTCCTTGAGGTGGCCTCCTCCTGGCACTGGTATTACAGCCTCTGAATATGAAAAGCCCCTTTAGTCATCACAGAATCATAGAGTTGGTAGGGATTTCTAGAGTAATCTAGTCCAACCCCCTACACAATGCAGGAAGTTCAGAACTATCTACCCCCCCCCCCAACACCCACAGTGACCCCTGTTCCATGCCCAGAAGATGGCAAAAAAGACAAATGTCCAGTATCCCTGGCCTGGAGAAAAATTGCTTCCTGGTCCCAAAGTGTCAAATCAGCATTTCCCTGGGAGTGTAAGAAAGGGCCACAAGAACTACGCTAATCAACCCTTCTTGCCCTCCCTAAGTTCACAGAATCAGCATTGCTGTCAGATGGTCACGTTGCCTCTGTTTTAAAACTTCCAGAGCCTACCACTTCCTGAGGAAGCCGGTTCCACAGAGGAACTGCTCTAATCCCAAATTCAGACTAGGGTTGCCAAGTCCAATTCAAGAAATTTCTGGGGACTTTGGGGGTGGAGCCAGGAGACATTGGGGTGGAGCCAAGAGTAAGGGTGTGACAAGAATAATTGAACTCCAAAGGGAATGGAGTTCTGGCCATCACATTTAAAGGGACTGCACACCTTTTAAATGCCTTCCTTCCATAGGAAATCATGAAGGATAGGGGCACCTTCTTTTGGGGTTCATAGAATTGGACCCCCTGGTCCAATCTTTTTGAAACCTGAGGGGGTATTTGGGGGAGAGGCAACGGATTCTATACTGAAAATTTGGTGCCTCTACCTCACAAAACAGCCCCTCCAGAGCCCCAGATACCTGTGGATCAATTCTCCATTATTTTCTATGGGAATAAGTCTCCCTAGGGAATCATGGAGTTCCCAGCAGACATTTCCCTCCCCTCTCCCTGCTTTCTGATGACCCTGAAGCAGGGGGAGGGCCTCCAAAGCGGGGGATCCCCTGCCCCCACCTGGGGATTGGCAACCCTAATTCAGACAGCCAATTTGGGGTGCTGGCAGAGACTGACCAAGAGAGAGATCTTGGGGTCGTGGTAGATAACTCACTGAAAATGTCAAGACAGTGTGCGTTTGCAAGAAAAAAGGCCAACGCCATGCTGGGAATTATTAGGAAGGGAATTGAAAACAAATCATCCAGTATCATAATGCCCCTGTATAAATCGATGGTGCAGTCTCATTTGGAGTACTGTGTGCAGTTCTGGTCGCCGCACCTCAAAAAGGATATTATAGCATTGGAGAAAGTCCAGAAAAGGGCAACTAAAATGATTAAAGGGCTGGAACACTTTCCCTGTGAAGAAAGGTTGAAACGCTTGGGACTCTTTAGCTTGGAGAAACATCGACTGCGGGGTGACATGATAGAGGTTTACAAGATAATGCATGGGATGGAGAAAGTAGAGAAAGAAGTACTTTTCTCCCTTTCTCACAATACAAGAACTCGTGGGCATTCGATGAAATTCCTGAGCAGACAGGTTAGAACGGATAAAAGGAAGCACTTCTTCACCCAAAGGGTGATTAACATGTGGAATTCACTGCCACAGGAGGTGGTGGCGGCCACAAGCATAGCCACCTTCAAGAGGGGTTTAGATAAAAATATGGAGCAGAGGTCCATCAGTGGCTATTAGCCACAGTGTCTGTCTGTCTGTCTGTCTGTCTGTCTGTCTGTCTGTCTGTCTGTCTGTCTGTCTGTCTGTCTGTCTGTCTGTCTGTCTGTCTGTCTGTCTATCTATCTATCTATCTATCTATCTATCTATCTATCTATCTATCTATCTATCTATCTATCTATCTATCTATCTATCTATCTATCTATCTATCTCTATATATATCAAGGTCAGACAGGCACAGCTGCTGCCCGTCCCACTCCCACACTGACCCCATCCTCCGACATCTCTGAGATGGATCAAATAGCTACCACTTGGGAAGTGGTAGCAAATTCTTCCGGTGCACACCATCCATCTTTCGGGGCATCTGACAGCAGGAGTGTGCAAGTGAGGCGAATTGGTGGTGTGCCCGAAACGCATGAGCACATGAGTGTATGGCCAACTAAAATGGAAGGGGGAAAAAGAAACCCAAACTGCACTAAGTGGGTGGCATGCAACAACCGTGTGGACACACAAAGGCACCCCTTGTTGGATATACGAACGCATCGTGTGAGAGCGTCTGATCTGGATGTGGCCACTCCAGTTTGGAGCGGCACAGTTTGGGATGCCTCCAGTACGCCCGAAGTTTGCCCGTCTGTACCCAGCATGTCTGGAAATCCTTCTACCATGCCTGATAGCCACTGGCAGACCAGTCCTCCGTGAATATGTCCAATCCCCTTTTAAAGCCATCTATGTCTGTGGCAACAAATTCCACATTTGAATCACTAATTGGATAAAGAAATACTTTCCTTTTGTCCTAACTGAATCTGTGGATGGACACATCTGCCAACAGAGTGCTGAACTCAGTAGATTTTGGGCTGATCTACCAAGGCCATTCTTGTTAGGTTCATTCATTTGTCTCTCTCTCTTTCTTCTCTCCTGCCCCCCCTTTTCCCTGTCTCTCTCTCTCTCTTTCTCTAAACAAAAGGATTCTGGCTACATCCTTGGGACCAGGTGATTCTGGCAGGCTGTATAAATGCAATTTGCAGAATGAGATCCACTGCGAGGAGGCCAGTTTAGGAGGTATGTACAGGTGCCGTGAACCACAGTTTATGGGCTTCTGGTGGAATTGGACTTTGCTGGAGACAGCAAGCTGGAATGGATGGGCCTACCGGAGTTTGATCCAGCTTGGTCTGCTATTTTGAGAGGGTTGCCATCCTCCAGGTGGGGCCCTGAGTTCTCCTGCTATTACAATGATCTCCGGACAACAGAAAACAGTTGCCCTGGAGAAAACAGCTGCTTCAGAGGGTAGACTCTATGGTACTGTACCCCGGAGGTGCCTCTTCTCCCCACCCCACCTCCCACCTTCCTCACGCTCCACCCCCCAAATCTCCAGGTATTTCCCAGCCCAAAGCTAGTAACCCTATATTTTGGTGTCTTCTGTTTTTGCAACAGTAGGTATAGGTTTGGCTTGTCCACAGCCAGATCACACACAAAATAACACACTGAGGCTGTATTGAGACAATGCTGGGGAGATCCAGGGCTTTTTTTTGTAGCAGGAACTCCTTTGCATATTAGGCCACACACCCCTGATGTAGCCAGTCCTCCAGGAGCTTACAGCAGGCCCTGTACGAAGAGCCTTGTAAGCTCCAAGAGGATTGGCTACAACAGAGGATGTGGCCTAATATGCAAAGGAGTTCCTGCCACTAAAAAAATAGAATATATTATACTAATGCTTTTATTAAAATATGGATGCTCCCCAGAGGAGACCTAAAGTGGTTTCCAAAAGGGTGTTCAAAAGAACAGTAAAGCCAGAACCTGCAACAGAACAATAGCCCGTAGCAAGAGAGCTGCAAAGATGGCAACAGGGCAGGCCCTCCAACAGGGGGCATCATTGCCTCCAGGCTGATTGGGAAGGGCCAGCTCTTCTTTCTGGCCGCACCGTCCAGGCAGCCATTGAAAATGCTCTAAAAGATATTGCTACGTATCGTAGCTCTCGACAGCAGAGCACAGAGAGCAATCAGTCACTGCATGCATCAGAGCTGTTGTGTGGACTTAGCTGGAGTATGTTTGCCAGCCTAGAGCCTGGAGATCTCCCAGGATTTCAATGGATCTCCAAACCCCCCCCAAGATCAGTTTCCCTGGAGAAAATAATTGCTTTGGGGGATGGACTCTTCAGCATTATGCCCTACTGAGGTCCCTCTCTACCCCAAACCCTGCCCTCCCCAGGCTGCAACCCTCAAATCTCCAGGTATTCCCCAAAGTAGAGTTGGTAACCCTAAAAGCTGGTGATTGTGCTACTGTTGTGCTATAGCATTCATTTCCTGCTGGATTTTCCTGTGTAGATATATTGCAAAGTATTGCTATAGCACAACAATAGTGTACTTTCCAGAGTGAGGTGTAGATGTAGGCAGGGCTTTTTTTGAGCAGGAATGCACAGGAACGTAGTTCCGGCTGGCTTGGTGCCAGGGGGAGTGGCCTAATACGCAGATGAGTTCCTGCTGGATCTTTTCTTTTAAAAAAAAATCCCTGTGCAAAACAATGGTGATGGTCAGGGGGTGTGGCCTAATACGCATATGAGTTTCTCCTTGGGCTTTTTCTACCAAAAAAAGCCCTGGATGTAGGAGAGATGGTCCTCTGGATTTGTGGGCCTCAGACTGCACGGAGCTTGAAAGGTCAATGCAAGCGCCTGAAAATAAGCCTCAAAACCAGGGCTTTTTTGGGTAGCAGGAACTCCTTTGCATATTAGGCCGCACGCCCTTGATGTAACCAATCCTCCTGGAGCTTACACTAGGCCCTGTACGAAGAGCTCTGTAAGGATGTGAAGGATTGGCTAAATCAGTAGTGTGTGGCCTAATATGCAAAGGAGTTCCTGCTATGAAAAAAGCCCTGCTCAAAACAAACCAGCAGCTGACACCAGTGCTCTGAAACAGGTGCGACACGATGAAAGGCTAGTGGTGTCCCCCCACCCCTTGTTCCCTGGAGGGTGCTGCAGCTGTGGAAAACGAACTACACTGGGGAAGCTGCAGGGGAGGAAACGGATAAGCACCCCTTCCCTCACGGTGCCGCCACCACATAGCATGACTGCTGTGCCGTCACAACAACTGCGGGCGCTGAGTCATGTAGGGGTTCCCCAGTCTCTTCTCTGTCTGGGAATTCAAGGCAAGCAAACGAGACACTCAAGTGACTCAACGCCGATATGCAAACTCTCTGCACGCTTTCTGCTTTCAGGCAGGCAGTATCTGCCATGGGGCGTCTGTAGTGTATCGTGCTTCAGTTAAGCACCGCGCGCCATGCAGCAGAGGCGACTAGGGGGAATCCCCTGGTCACTCGACACAGCGCGCGAATGTACCCCACCAATCAAGACCTGTGGCGGGAAGTTTGACTGGCCAGGATTGGTCTGGGCCAGCGAAGGGGCCGTTCCGGGTAGTGTGTATATAAAGCGGGTCCCGGCCCGCGTTGCCCCATCTTGTTGTAATGTACCAGCTAATAAAGCATGCTGTCTTCAACACGTCTCGTCTCCGAGTACATTACAGCGTCATTGTGTGTTGCAGAGGATTCTGGGGTATGCTGTAGACAAGGGCGCACAGGGTATTGGAAAAGGCAATGTCTGGTGTTTAGAGAAGAAGATCCTCAAGGGGGCAGCAATGAGTCAATGAGATAGAAGAGTGAGAGGACCGAACTTTCTCTCTCCTGTTAAGTGCCATTCCTTGGGTGTTTTTACATTCAGTTTGATCCAGAGTTTTAGAGTCTTCAAATCGCTTTAATTATTTTCCTTTTACATTTAAGCGTTTCAATTGGGGGGGCGGGGTGTGTGTGTCTCTGATCAGAGGGCAGCCGGAATGCCAGTGCTTAGTTCAATGTATACAATTGCTTGGAAATCGTGTCAACGCTGCAAAAACAATACAAATTTAAATTACTAGATGAGGCAAGCAATGATATGTAAAAATTTCAAGTGCTGTCAGTTCTCATGCAAATTACTGCACCTTGTGGCGGCTTTTGGAGAAGTCTTTTAAAACACATGAAAACTTCGACAATACAAGTTTGAAACGCCTGTAGAGAAAAGGCCAGATCAAAACTAGCGTGGAGAAAAACGTTGCAGCAGCAGCTCCAAAACTCACCTCACCGAAACAAATGTAGATGCTTCGGGCAGCAACAATGCAAGACAGTTGTGAGAACGTTAGGTAATGTAAAAGGTGAGTTTCCAATGCGGTGATAGTCACAAACTGTCAGTGTAAAAACATCCATCGTCTGTCTCCAGGTTGCTACTCTTTGGGCACTTTCCCCCTTCTTCTTTGAAGTGCCACACTCAGTCTTTCTCTCTCTCAGCTGGAGATGTAGTTAGGAACCTATCGCTGTCTCTCCACTTTCCTATCAAGTATGTTAGTTCCTAAACAAACCTTTATCTGCTCTTTAATCAGGTTGTGTATCGTTGCTGTGTTAATTAACTCTGCCAACATTGGCTAGACCTGCTCGGAATTGCTTCCCTCTCCAAGATGAGCACAATTACCGTGGTTACTAAGGTTGAGAAATACCTGGAGACTTGGGAGGTAGACCGTGGGGAGGGGGAGGTGTGGGAAGAAGATAAGATGCCATTGGCCGGTTTCATTTGTCCTCCCTTTTCCTTCTTACCAGAAAACATTCAGAAGCTGAAAAAGATCCAGCCCGGTATTGCTTTAGCCCAAAGCCCGGAACAGATTTTGGTGAGTCGCTGGCTTTTCCAACTTTGGTGGCCTCCTCCCTCAGTATGCCTGTGAGGACCAGCAAACATGGGGTTGCCAATCCCCAGATGGGGCAGGAAAAAGGTAAGAACCTCCACGAAAAAACAGCCTAAAAAAAGAGTACAAAAATAGTATTTTTATTTATTTATTTATTGCACTTATATCCTGCCCTCCCCAAATGGGCTCAGGGCGGCTAACAGAATTCACAATTCGATGACAATTCACATTATGACAATAAAACATTATTAAAACGTTAAAATTTATAAGCAAATAATGCATATCAGCATGAGGCGAAATGGATCGCAACTGAAAATGAAAGCCACGCCCATACCACAGTTTCAAAAAAGACGATTCAACGTCAATAAATACATGGAGTAGTCCAGGTTCTGGCAGAGGTGAAATTTTCAAGAGAGTCCAAAGCTCTAAATCATGTTCACAGTCACTTTGATGGAATGATCATGTGCAGCAAGGCACACATACAACGCGACAGGGTTGTACTAAATTCCCTGTTTCACAATAGGGCTTCAACAAGCTTCAGAATACCATTACACATTTTTCTAGCGAGCAAAGCTTCAAAATTCTTAGCAGTCACACAGATCCAGTCGCATGGTAATAAATACAAGAACTCGTGGGCATTCGATGAAATTGCTGAGCAGACGGGTTAAAACGGATAAAAGGAAGTACTTCTTCACCCAAAGGGTGATTAACGTGTGGAATTCACTGCCACAGGAGGTGGTGGCGGCCACAAGCATGGCCACCTTCAAGAAGGGTTTAGATAAAAGTATGGAGAAGAGGTCCATCAGTGGCTATTAGCCACAGTGTGTGTGTGTGTGTGTATATATATATATATATATATATATATATATATATATATATATATATATATATATATATATATATATATATATATATATATATATAAATAAAATTTTGGCCACTGTGTGACACAGAGTGTTGGACTGGATGGGCCATTGGCCTGATCCAACATGGCTTCTCTTATGTTCTTATGGACCTCTTGATGGCACCTGGGTTTTTTGGGCACTGCGTGACACAGAGTGTTGGACTGGATGGGCCATTGGCCTGATCCAACATGGCTTCTCTTATGTTCTTTTGTGACACAGAGTGTTGGACTGGATGGGCCATTGGCCTGATCCAACATGGCTTCTCTTATGTTCTTATGTGACACAGAGTGCTGGACTGGAGGGGCCACTGGCCTGATCCAACAGGGCTTCTCTTATGTTCTTATGTGACACAGAGTGTTGGACTGGATGGGCCATTGGCCTGATCCAACAGGGCTTCTCTTATGTTCTTATGTGACACAGAGTGTTGGACTGGATGGGCCATTGGCCTGATCCAATATGGCTTCTCTTATGTTCCTACATAGCTGATAGGCATCCTTTGCTTATAAAGTGTTTACTATTTTTGTACTCTTTTGAGGCTGGTTTTTCGTGGAGGTTCTTACCTTTTTCCTGCTCAATTTTTTCGCGTTTATCTTTTTGGTTACCTTAATCCCCAGGTGGGGGCAGGGGACCTCCTGGTTTGGAGGCCTTCCTCCCACTTCAGGGTCATCAGAAAGCAGGGAGAGGGGGAGGAGAATGTCTGCCGGGAACTCCATTATACCCTCTGGAGACCGATTCCCATAGGGTATAATGGAAAATTGATCCATGGGTATCTGGGGAGGCTGTTTTTTGAGGTAGAGGCACTGAATTTGCAGCATAGCATCTGGTGACTCTCCTCAAAATACCCTTCAAGTTTCAAGAAGATTGGATCAGGGGATCTAATTCTATGAGCCCTCAAAGTAGGTGCCCCTGTCTGTCATTATTTTCAATAGAAGGAAGGTATTTAAAAGGTGTGTGGTCCCTTTGGAATTCAATTGTGCTTGCCACACCCTTACTCCTGGCTCCACCCCAAAGTCCCCAGGTATTTCTTGAGTTGGACTTGACAACCCTAAGCAAACAAGGGCTCAGCAAACGCGCCGGACCCATCTCATGTTATTCACAGCTGCTACCTCTGCTGCGCTCACTTTCCCTACCTCTGGTTCCTCCACAGGCATGTGTCCAACAAAAGCGGCGCCAGCCACGCAAGGCCACACAGGAGCTGAACGGGCTTTGCGTTCTGCTTGCAGGTGATTTTCAGGAGAAGGCGTTCCTCAACCTCACTGACATCGGTATGAAAGTCAAAGCAAGCGGCAGGGATTGGTTTTGGGGCTGCAGAATTCCCTCCCCCCAGATCTTTCTACAGGATCTTAAAATACAGCTGTGTTTTCAGGGCGGCAAAGATGCTCTCCGGCCTTCACTTTTGCACTCTTTTGTCTCTGTCTTTGCCCTTTTGCCTGCGGTTCTTATCACAACCAGCGGCAGCCAAAGACTGCTACGCTATTATCAATAGAATTCCTTATTTCCTCAAGCCCTTGATGCGTGTTTCTTTTGCTGTCTCCATAGTCGAAAGCAAGTTAAACCAGAGCGGACAGCTGCGGAGCAAGAGAAGCTACGAAATCCACCACGCTGACACCGACGTCGAGAGTGCTGCAGTCCACGTTGGGGGGTTCACTGGTTCGGCCACCAGCACTTGCCTGGATCGAGATACTCCCAAGTGTAGAGGTGAGGTTGCAGGCCCTGGAAGGAAAGGCCAGAGGTCTTTGCTTGGCCTCAACGGCTAGGACTGAAGCAGGGCTGTAGCCAGCAGGAGGCGCCCCCTATAGCAGGAGTGGCCAAACTGTGGCTCAGGAACCACATGTGGCTCTTTCACACATATTGTGTGGGTCTCAAAGCCCTGACCACCCTGTCGGCCAGCCTGGAGAAGGCATTTGTCTCTAAATAACTTCTTCAAGCCAAGCCAGCCAGAGGCATGGGGAATGCATTTAAAGTTGCTTTCTTTCCACTTCTCCTTCCCCCCATCTATTTGCTCTCTGGGCCCTCCCTTCCCGTCTTGCGGCTCTCAAGCATTTAATGTTCATGTCTTGCGGCTCTCAAACATCTGATGTTTATTCTATGTGGCTCTTACATTAGGCAAGTTTGGCCACCCCTGCCCTATAGAATCTGCAGCACCCCCATCCAATCTTCCCTTTCAGTGAAAAGGAAGATCCGGGAAGATTGGATGGGGGTGCTGCAGATTCCACAGGGGGCACTGCCCCTGTGCCCCCCCTCCCCCGTTGGCCACAGCCCTAGACTGAAGTCTTACATTCCCCAAGGCCTGCCACTGGTATATTATTTCAAGGGTCAAAATACGCATTCCATATTACGTGATATGGGACATGGGTGCCTGACGCAGCTCACAGTCATGTCAACAGTTGGTGTAATAAACCTTGAAAAGTGTTGGGTTGTTCCACATGGCTCCAAACAATCAGGGCTTTGTAGGACGCAGATTCAGATCTGCATTAGAGCATGCACAGAGTGCCAAATAGAATTGCACTAATCCAGATCACAGAACTCATTTGCTCTAACCTACTTTGCACTACTGTCGCATTTGAATTGTTACCTTCAAAGTATTATATTTGCAGGGCTTTAAAAGTACATAGTGCTTTACCTCGCTCTATCCCAAACCTGAAGTGATCTGGAACAATGGACAATAGGCCTCTATTAAGAGTCCTTGCTAAGCATAATAATATATATGAAAGGAAACACATTTCCCTAGCAAGAGAACGTTATCAGAGGTCTGTTAGCATCCTTTGATAAGGGAGGCATCTCTCCCTGCCTCAAGGAAGGACCTCCTGGTCTGAAAGGAGCCATCTCGCCCACACAGTAGGATTGGGAGTACTGACCCATTTTCTGGAACGAAACCAGAAACCGGGAGGATGTTGGATGCCAGGAGGACGGGAGGTTGGGAGTAGAGAACAAAGAACTCCCTCAGGAATTACCTCACCCTGGTAGAGACGGGTTTCCTTAAGTCAATGAGACACCACAAAAGGATAAGAGCAAGGATTTGTAACCAATCAACAAGATCTGCTTCGTTATCAGAAATTGTATAAATATGCTATGTTTTGTAAAGATGGGTTGGAGGAAAAACGCAGGAGGAATGGCGGTATAGAGCAGGGGTGGCCGACGGTAGCTCTCCAGATGTTTTTTGCCTACAACTCCCATCAGCCCGAGCCAGCATGGCCAATGGCTGGGGCTGATGGGAGTTGTAGGCAAAAAACATCTGGAGAGCTACCGTTGGCCACCCCTGGTATAGAGAGATACGGGTTTTTCCTCCTGCCACTAGTGGTAATAAAGGAATCTCTGGATCAACTCACTTGGAACTCTGGCTGTTGAGTCTCTTAATTTGGGCTGGAGGGACTCAGCTCTTGGCGCAGGTGGTGTGTGCAACAGCTTCAAGCTTCCCTCCTGCGCTCTTTTCACCAGCAGACATGGCCACAGGTAGGGTTGCCAACTGCCAAGTGGATGTCAACATAGAGAGCTCAAGGGTATAAATAAGCAAAAAAATATAGAACACTGTGAGGATTTTTACTAAAACAGCTGCGGCTGCAAACGGACTGCTCTTCTGTTCACTTTTCGGAGTTTCCTTCTTTAGGCAGCTCACCAATGGGATAAATTATTTCGATTGGCCGTGCTCTTGTCTCCAACGGATCTGGCTCAACACTTCTATTTGCCCTGGGCTTCTCTTGAAAGGGCCAGCAAGAAGCCCGGGGCAAATAGAAGTGTTGAGCCAGATCCATTGGAGACAAGAGCTGCACCTGTTTTGAGAAGCAGTCGTACCCATTTTGGGATTTCTTGGACTTTGTGTAGCTCTGCAAACAAAGAGAGAACATTGTACAATTTTTTGTAGAAGGGAATTTTGGGAATACCACTGGATATTGCTTAGTATAAAAATTGTTAGTTAAAAACCCTTATGGAATGTTCGATATTTATTTGCTTAACTGCCAGGTAGAGGCTGGAGAACTCCTGGAATGACATGTGACCTGAACAAAGCAGTAGACAAGTTCACCTTTAAGACCAACTAAGTTTTATTCAGAATGTCAGCTTTTGTGTGCTCTTAAGCAGACTTCATCAGACAAAATGGGAATGGATGTCACAATGTAAATGGGACCAGGGAGGAGAGTAGCCACAACTAAAAGAAACTCTCTGTGTAAAATGCAATTTTAACTTCTTGTGAATAAAAAGTATCAAAATACAAAACAAATAATATCAGTACATATCACCAAGTTAAAACATAAGTTACTCAATGCTCCTACTGTCCTTATGTGGCTGAGAGCCACTAAATTATATTCAGTCCAGTATTAACAGTAAGTGGTCCAATGGAGAACTGGTCCACTTTGCAAGCTGTTTCGGATCTCAAATCCTTCTTCCAGGGACCATTCTTATGAGTATTATACGATTTTCCAGGTCGTCCCTGCATTGCTGATAAGGATAGTACTTATTATGGTGTTCCCGCTATTATGCATGCTAATTAGAGAAAGCTAGGAATTCTTTTGGCACTACTGGACCTGGAAAATTGTGCAATACTTATAAGAATGGTCCCTGGAAGAGGATTTGAGATCCGAAACGGCTTGCAAAGCAGACCGGTTCTCCATTGGACCACCTACTTTTAATACTGGACTGAATGTAATTTAGTGGCTTTCAGCCACATAAGGACAGTAGGAGCACTGAGTAACTTATGAGGTTTTAACTTGGTGATCTGGACTGATATTATTCGTTTCGTAGTTTGATACTTTTTATTCACAACAAGTTAAAATGGGAATGGAAGCAGCAATTCTTAATACGTGGGCTTCCCCACTTACGTATATATAATTGCTGCTTCCATTCCCATTTTGTCTGATGAAGTCTGCTTAAGAGCATACGAAAGCTTGTATTCTGAATAAAACTTAGTTGGTCTTAAAGGTGCACTTGTCTACTACTTTGTTCTATTGCAGACCAACATGGCTGCCTACTGGGATCTATCTGCATGTGACCTGTAAGTGATACTGATCAGTTCCTCTGGAAGAAATGACTGCTTTAGAGCAGGAGGGCCAATGGTAGCTCTCCAGATGTTTTTTGCCTACAACTCCCATCAGCCCCAGCCAGCATGGCCAATGGCTGGGGCGGATGGGAGTTGTAGGCAAAAAACATCTGGAGAGCTACCGTTGGCCACCCCTGCTTTAGAGGATGGACTTTATGGCGTGATGCCCTGCTGAAGTCCTTCCCCAAGCTCCACCTCCAAATCTCCAGGTCGTTCCCAAGCAGGGATTGACAATCCAAATTGGGGGGAGCCTCCAGACCCCTCCTCTCCCCCCTTGCAGCATTTGGAGCCACATGGAAGAGAGTTACACCGATTGTACCTCTGAGTATGAGTTGTGTCAGGCTCCCATGTCCTAGCTCATACCATGGGGAATTGTGGTCCTTATTCTCTGCAATATGCTTTTAAAAGATTTTACATGCTTTCATTGTCTTTGGTTTTGTTCTAGCCCATTTTTTTTTAAATTACACTGATTTCTTTGACCCCATTTGTACGCTATGCCAGGGGTGGCCAAACTTGCTCAACATAAGAGCCACATAGAATAAAGGTCAGATGTTTGAGAGAGTTGCAAGACATGAACGTCAGATGGTTGAGAGCTGCAAGACAGGAAGGCAGGCAGGCAGGCAGGCAAATAGATGGAGGGGAGCGAAGTAGAGGTGGAAAGAAAGCAACTTTTAAAATGCATTCTGCAAGCTGCTAGCTGGCGTGGCTTGGGGAAGTGATTTAAAGAGACAAATGCCTCCTCCAAGCTGTCCAACAAGAGCCACACAATGTGTGTGAAAGAGCCACGTGTGGCTCCTGAGCCACAGTTTGGCCACCCCTGCACTGTGCTAAAATAACATAACAATTAACATTGAAAAGGGCCTAATTTAATGAGAAACACTCAGAACTAGGAGACACTTGTTTATATTAGTTATGTACACTGGGAGGCAGGCCCTGCGCATGGGGTTCTGTCACCCGAGGCAGAACCCCAACACGCGCCCACCCAGTATGTCCCCCTCCAGAACAGGCGCTGGAGAAGGGAAGCCCCGTTTTTTCCTGGTTTTAAGGGGTCAGGGAACTTCCCCCCACCCCTTAAAGTCATGAAAAAACTCTGGTAAGTTTCCTCTGCAGCTCTGGCGGGCTCTGTAGAGGGAAAACCTGGGTTTTTCTTGGCTTTAAGGGGTCTGGGAAGTTCCCCCGACCCCTTAAAGCCAAGAAAAAACACTGGTCAGTTTCCTCTGCAGCTCTGGCAGGCTCTGCAGAGGGAAAACCTGGGTTTTTCTTGGCTTTAAGGGGTCAGGGAAGTTCCCCCAACCCCTTAAAGCCAAGAAAAAACACTGGTCAGTTTCCTCTGCACCTCTAGCAGGCTCTGCAGAGGGAAAACCTGGGTTTTTCTTGGCTTTAAGGGGTCAGGGAAGTTCCCCCGACCCCTTAAAGCCAAGAAAAAACACTGGTCAGTTTCCTCTGCACCTCTGGCAGGCTCTGCAGAGGGAAAACCTGGGTTTTTCTTGGCTTTAAGGGGTCAGGGAAGTTCCCCCGACCCCTTAAAGCCAAGAAAAAACACTGGTCAGTTTCCTCTGCACCTCTGATGGGCTCTGCAGAGGGAAAACCTGGGTTTTTCTTGGCTTTAAGGGGTCAGGGAAGTTCCCCCGACCCCTTAAAGCCAAGAAAAAACACTGGTCAGTTTCCCTCTGCAGTGCTGGCCGAGTTCGGTGGGCTCCGCAGAGGGGAAGCGAGTCTGAGGCTTGGGGATGGCACGAGCGGGGAGGGGGCATCGGCCTAGTTTGCCTACTCCCACGCGCTGGGCCTGCTGGGAGGTGTATACTTACAGATTCAGATGTGAGCAGCCGTGTCGGTCTGAAGCAATAGAACCAAGTTTGAGTTCAGCGGCAACTTCAAGACCAACAAAGCTTAATTCTGGGTATAAGAAGCGTGCATGCCTATGAAAGCTTACATCCAGAATGAAACTTTATTGGTCTTAAAGGTGCCGCTGGACTCAAACTTTGTTTTATAGAGACCCTCTGATATACAATGAATCTTGCATCCCCTTTAAGACTGACAGATTGATTACGGCCAGGTTTTGTGGACTTCAATTCTGCCCTTGTTTGTAGATTTTTCTGCCAATTGTTTGTAGATTTTCTGTCACAATCAATGTATTAGTCTTCCAAGCGCTACCAGGCTCCTAGCGGTTTTCGCTTCATCGCAGCTGTCCCTGAAGAATAATCGGGAACTGCAGCTCTGAGTTAGAGGAGGGCTTTCACAAGACTTGCTTCCTGTGCAGACGCCCCAGGTTCATTCCAGGCCCCAGGAAGCTACGATTTCAGCCTTCCCCCTGCACTGGTTATGATATCTCGCCCCCTCCTGTGGCACTGCTGCTAGTGCCACTGCAAAAATTATGCGTAGACCAAGGTTGCCAAACCTGTGTTGGGAAATTCCTGCAATTGAAACCTAGGTTTAGGAAGGGCCGGGATCTCAGTAGGGTACAATGCCACAGAGTCCATCCTCCAAAGCAGGCATTTTCTCCCAGGGAACTGATCTCTGTAGCCTGGAGATCACAGTTGCCATTCCAAGACATCTCCAGGCCCCACCGGGAAGTTGACAACCCCAGCTGCAGTTACTAAAGTATCATATTTTTTGCAAACCAAGCCAGTAATGGCTCCACAGGGCAGTTCAGAGAAAGCCGGTTTGGTGTAGTTAAGTGTGTGGACTCTTATCTGGGAGAACCGGGTTTGATTCCCCACTCCTCCACTTACAGCTGCTGGAATGGCCTTGGGTTAGCCATAGCTATCGCAGAAGTTGTCCTTGAAAGGGCAGCTGCTGTGAGAGCTCTCTCAGCCCCACACACCTCACGGGGTGTCTGTTGTGGGGGGAGAAGACATAGGAGATTGTAAGCCGCTGTGAGTCTCTGAGTTCAGAGAGAAGAGCCGGGTATAAATCTGCAGTCTTCTTCTTCTTCTCAGTCCCATCACTGGCCTGATTCAAGCTAGGGTTGCCAGCCTCCAGGTGGGGTTCCTGGAGATAACCGTGAAATAAAAATTATTTCTACTTCGATAATTGCTCAAACTCCTATTATTTCATATCACATATCTCCAGGAACTCAACCCCATTGTGTTTTTTTCCCTTGTTTGCCACAGCCTCCTGGTGGGACCTAGAGATCCCCCACTTTGACAACCGATCTCCAGCTGTCAGAGATCAGCTCCTCTGGAGAAAGTAGTGGCTCGGAGGGGTGGACTGTAGGGCATAGTGCCATGTTGAGTTCCCTTCCCCCTCCCCAAACCCCGCCCTCTCCCGGATCCACCCCCAAAGCCTCCAGGTATTTTCCAGCACAGACCTGGCAACCCTATAATCTGTGTGACATCCTCAACAAAGTCGAACTTTGCCATATGTTGTTTGGTGCTGAGTTAAATGGGTTCTGTGTCTGACCAAGTACAACTGGGTCATTTTGCCACTAGGCAAACCCGGCAATTGCCTAGGGCACTGGCCTTCTGCGGGCACAGAGAGATGTTCTCAGTGCAGAGGGAGTGCCAGAAGTTAGCCTTGCCCAGGGTTGCCTGACAGTCTAGGGCTGATCCTGCTGGAAGGGGCCACCGCTGAATGCCAGAACTCCTGCTTTACATGCAGAAGGTGCTGGGTTCAGCCTCAGCAAGCCAGAGCTAGGAAAGGCTTGAGGCCCGGAAGAGTTGTTGCCTGAATGAGAGGAACCAGTCAGCAGAAGAGAGCTTCACATATCCATTCATTTATGTTTCATTATCTTATCGTGATGTTATGTTTCCTAGGAAAAGGTGGTACAGACGGAGGCTTGGAGCCTGGGCACAAAATCTTCAACGCTAACAATAACAACAATAATATGGCAGAGGAGGAAGAAGAGGACGATTCTGGTCGGTCGTATTTTCCAGACTTTGTTTCCGTCTTGCTTAAATATTGATGTTGTTTGGCACTTGACTTGAAGAGCTTGGAAGGCCCCCATCCTAGCACAGAGAGCAGAAGCCTCTTACAACAGGGTAGGGATGCCAGTCCCAAGTTGGAGGCGGGGATCCCCTGGTCTGGAGGCCCTCCCCCCTACTTCAGGGTCATCAGAAAGCGGGAGCAGGAGAGGGAAATGTCTGCTGGGCACGCCGTGAAGGAGACCGATTCCCATAAGGCAGGGATGGCCAACGGTAGCTCTCCAGATGTTTTTTGCCTGCAACTCCCATCAGCCCTAGCCATTGGCCATGCTGGCTGGGGTTGATGGGAGTTGTAGGGAAAAAACATCTGGAGAGCTACCGTTGGCCACCCCTGCCATAAGAGATAATGGAGAATTGATCCACGGGTATCTGGGGCTCTGGGGAGGCTATTTTATTGAGGTAGAGGCACCAAATTTTCAGCATAGCATCCAGTACCTCTCCTCACAACATCCTCCAAGTTTCAAAATTACTGGACCAGGGGGTCCAGTTCTGAGTCCCAAAAGAAGGTGCCCCTGTCCTTCATCATTTCCAAAGGAGGGAAGGCATTTAAAAGGTGTGCGGCCCCTTTTAAACGTGATGGCCAGAACTCCCTTTGGAATTCAATGATGCTTGTCACACCCTTGCTCCTGGCTCCACCCCAAATGTCTCCTGGCTCCACCCCCAAAGTCCCCAGATATTTCTTGAATTGGACCAGGCAGCCCTTCAACAGGGAAAGGCTCTGCTGTTAGGGGAATGGCTCCAAGGGGCCCAGCCCGATACTCGTTGCTCAGGCAGGGTCAAGGCCTCTCTGCTTCTCATCTTCACCACTAGTTGAAGGCCAGACATTAATCTCAGCTCAGGGCAGTTACGGGCAAAGACTTCACATCAGCTTCTTACAGGCCCATTTTTCCAACTCTCTGACAGACCTGCGGACCGAAATCGCTATAGTCTTGGATGGGTCTGGCAGTATTGAGCCCGAGGACTTTGAACGAGCCAAGGAGTTCATCTACAACGTGCTGAAGACATTCTACGCAAAGTGTTTCGAGGCCAGTTGCTCTGTTTCCTTCAGGGACTCTGGGGCCTCATGACCCGGGGCTGGGGTATATGCTTTGGACTGCGCAGTGGGGGACAGAGGTGGACCGACAGAACAGAAAGGGGGGAAAGTGCCAAATGACAGTTGGCTGATTTATTATTGCACAAAGTCCCTACACATTTCCCCATGCAGGCTCCTTCATATTATTCACCTAGGGCTGGAAACTGAAAGTAAAGCAAATTAATGAAGCGCAAAAAATTAACTACTGTGGGCAGTTCCAGCGCTAGTTTTTTTTTTTTTAATTTATAAGAAAAAGGTACACAACATCAAAATGCCATTCCGATTAGAATCAATTACATCAGAAAACCACCTAACTAAAATGAAATAGTCCAGTGACTTATGCAACCCATTTAAAATTTCTATACAACACCAATATACTAACCAAAAAGGATAACTGTCTTGTCCAAGTTCCAGCACTAGCTGAATGCTCCAGTTCCTCCTGATGAAGCCTGCACAGCGAAACACGTAGGAACTTTGGACAATAAAATATCAGTCAACTGTCAGCTGGCATTTCTACCCTCCCCTTTTTGTTGTGTTGGCACATTGCTGGGTGCAGCCCATTTTTTCTTCATCCTTATGGGCAACATTGGCTGCTGGGACTGGCAGGCTGCCTGAGGCCTTGGGATTGACTGGCTTTGGCTTGGATTGGCTCCCTTCTCTGCCCTCTGAGCAGCGAAGCCAATGGCGGCCTGCTCTGTGACTGTAGGGCAGCTCAGCCAATCAGGAGCTTCTCTGCAACCACGAGTGCATGACTATATAGAAAACTGTCCTTTCATTTCAGTGTGCCTTTGCTTTGGTCCAGTATGGAACTGTCATCCAGACAGAATTTGACCTGCAGGACAGCTGGAATGCCAACACAGCCCTGGCAAAAGTTCAGGCTGTGACCCAAGTGGGCAATGTGACCCGGACAGCATCTGCCATCCAACATGTCCTGTGAGTTATGTGATGATCAGGGAACAGGGAGGTTCTTGGAGAGGCACTACCCAAAACTGCAGAGGCAGGACTGGGAGTCGCTGGCAGCGCTGAATTCCCCCTTTGAAGCATTTTTTAAAAAGCAGGTTTTACGAATGCAAGCATGACACACAACCTAGTTCAATTTAAGGAATGATTTGAGGAAATAAACACTTCCGATTAAAAAACAAAACAAAATGCCACTGGGCAGCTGGGGTGTTTGCCTCTCCGGCTGTTGTTATCAAAATCCTGCTAATTTCATCCTACCTACGCCAGGTAGGATGATCCAGGTGGATCATCTGTATAATAATTTCAAGCTCCGTGTTGAGAGCCGGTTTGGCGCAGGGGTTAAGCGTGGTGGCCTCTAATCTGGACAACCTGGTTTCATTCCCCCCTTCCTCCTCCACATGCAGCCAGATGGGTGACCTTGGGTCAGTCATAGCTCTCACTCAGCCCCATCTACCTCACAGGGTGTCTGTGGGGAGGAGGGGAAGGGAAAGGAGATTGTAAACCGCTCTGAGACTCCAAGTGAAGGGCGAAGTATAAATCCAGTCTCCTCCTCCTGTTGCGACTGTAAGCACAGTGAAAGTTGAAGGACAATGTTTGTTATGAGTAAATATTGGGTTTAATATAAAAAGAAACAATCATTTGCCTTGGAAGCACTGAAGCTTTATGCGGTATCCCCCATCACCCACGTTTCCCGGTTAAGAGGAAAACGCTGTTCAAACAAATGACAAAGATGATCGGACTCCAGTGGTAACAAGAGAAAGAAATTTTACTTACAAGAAGTAGAAACGCATCATGTAGGTATGCTTAACTTGTTGTGAACAGGTTAACTTCCAAAGGTTCACTTGCTACAGCTTCAAGCCCACGGAAGAGAGAGGAGAAGAGAGGTTCTATATAAGATGAAAAACAGAAACCAAGCAAAGGCCAAAAAGGTTCAGGATCTACCCAATGAGAGGGTGGAGCCAACCGTCAAGTGTGTGTATGTGTGTGTGTGTCAGAGAGAGAAAGAGAGAGAGTTGTCTTAACCGTTTCCCTCCTAGCCCTTGCATACAGAGTTACAATATCAGACAAGGCGGGGCTGTACCATGCTGCCTTCTCTCTTCCATCTGGATTGTTGCCCCTTTATTCTTTTGTGTGTGTGTGTGAGTGTTGTGCATCGTTGCCTCCAAAGGACATTTTTTGCAAGCCTAGTCTGGTATTTACTTAGCCAAGCCTGCACTGAAGACCTGACCGTTTGCTCTGAACACTTGAAGAATTGTTCAGTGTAACACATTAATCTTTTTCTGGAGTATTTTCCAGAAGGCCACAAGCTGAATGCTGTTTTACTATTTTTGATAGAGATTCCATTTTCAGTGAAAGCCACGGGTCCCAGAAAAATGCTGCCAAGATTATAGTTGTGTTGACAGATGGGGAAATTTTCCTGGACCCTATGAACTTAACTACAGTGATTAATTCAAAGAGAATGGCAGGAATTGACCGCTATGCCATTGGGGTAAGAAGTGACTTCTGTAAAGATTTGATATGTTCTGAATGTTTTTATTTATTTATGTAAATCCTTTTTATGCCGCCTTTCCACCTGATCAGGGTCAACAAGGCAGTGAACATAAAAACAGTTAAAATATAATTAAAATTATAAAATAAAATAATTTCAAATTAAAAACACATAAACAACACTTGAAGGAGGGCTGGTAACCAGGGTTCCCTCTAAGCCAAGTGAGCGTGAGCTAGCTCACAGATTCTTATCCTCCAGCTCTCACATTTTTGTCTTAGCTCAGGAAGGATGACCCCAGAGCACACTAATTTATGCAGTAGCCCACAACTTTAATGCCAGTGGCTCACAGCTTTAATACCAGTAGCTCACGAAGTAGAATTTTTGATCACAAGACTCTGCAGCTTAGAGGGAACATTGCTGGTAACGGTTATTGGGGTATGCCAGACAAAGCAAAAAAGTCTTCACCCGTTGGTGAGAGGCACCGATAGAGGGAGACAGATGAAGCTGCCTGGAGAGATGTTCCAGACCGTCCATTTCCTAGAAGTATTGATTTGGGCTGTAGATTTGGGATCAGAGGTGGAATTCTAGCAGGAGCTCCTTTGCATATTGGGCCACACACCCCCGATGTAGCCAATCCTCCAATGCTTACAAGGCTCTTTGTTTGTAAGCTCTTGGAGGATTGGTTACATCAGGGGTGTGTGGCCTAATATGCAAAGGAGCTCCTGCTAGAATTCCACCCCTGTTTAGGATATATTAAAAGACCCCTAGTGGTCAGCAATGGCAAACCACCCTGTAAAAAGTCTGCTGTGAAAATGTAGTGAAAGCGACGTCACCCCAGAGTCGGAAACGACTGGTGCTTGCACAGGGGACCTTTCCTTTCCAGTGGTCAGCTTCAGGGTTGCTGTTTGTGTCCATAGCCTTCTGCAGACGTTGCTGGAACAGGCTAGCCATGTGTTTCAGCAGAACAGTGATGTGATCCCATAATCTGACAGTCCCCAGCCTGAAAAATGGCTGCCTAGCCTCAACCAGGGCCAGGCCATTTTCTGCTTTGGTCCCAGCCTGGTGGAACATGCTCCCACCTGAGATCAGGGCCCTGGGGGATCTATTACAATCCCACAGGGCCTGTAAAATGGAGCAGTTCTGCCAGGTCTTCAGCTGAAGTTAGGGTTGCCAATCCCCAGGTGGGGGCAGGGGATCCCCCAGTTTGGAAGCCCTCCCCCAGCTTCAGGGTCATCAGAAAGCGGGGGCGGGGGGGAAATGCCTGCTGGGCATTCCATTATTCCCTATGGAGAACGATTCCCGTAGGGAATAATGGAGAACTGATCTGTGGGTATCTGGAGCTCTAGAGGGGCTGTGTTTGAGGTAGAGGCACCATATTTGCAGCATGGCATCCAGTGCCCCTCCCCAAAATACTCGCCAAGTTTCAAAACGATTGGACCGGGGGGTCCAATTCTATGAGCCCCAAAAGAAGGTGCCCCTATCCTTCATTATTTCCAATGGAAGGAAAGCATTTAAAAGGTGTGCAGTCCCTTTAAATGTGATGGCCAGAACTTCCTTTGGAGTTGTCGTGCTTGTCACACCCTTGCTCCTGGCTGCACCCCCACAGTCTCCGGGCTCCACCCCCAAAGTCCCCAGATATTTCTGGAATTAGACTTGGCAACCCTAGCTGAAGTGGATTCCTTATTGACCATCTAGCCAGCATCTATGCAGGAGGCAGTCTGGATGACCACAAACCAGTCCGCCATCTTATTCTGAATTGGTTTAAAACAGGATTTAAATGGCATATTTTAATATTCTTTTTACTGTGAAATGGCCTGTTATGACCTGCCCTGAGCCCGCTCGCAGGGGAGGGCGAGAGATAAAATAAATCAACAAGTAAACGCATAACATGTGCATCGGGCAGCACATGGATTTTCAGGGTCAGATGTTGACCAATGGATGAGTCATGGTATCTCTCATAGTCACGTCTGAATGGAATGCCTGCAGAGGGCTCAGCTGTGGTTCCCATGCCTCCCTCCCACCTCTCTGTTGTCTCCGCTCACTGTCAAAGTCAGCTTTGTCAGACTAGGCAAGTGCCTCTTCTGTAACCCGAACAGGAAAAAAACCATTGCAAGAAATGAAATCTAATTGAGGACTTTCCAAATGGAGAAGGAAGAATTGCAGAATTCAACAGTAGCCCTCCCCTTCCACTGATATGACAGCACAGTGTGCCTCACACAATCATGGTACTTCATCAGTCATACATAATCAGGGCCTTTTTTGTCACAGGAGCTCCTTTGCATATTAGGCCACACACTCCTGATTCAGCCAATCCTCCAAGAGCTTACAGGGCTCTTCTTACAGGGCCTACTGTAAGCTCGAGGAGTATTGGCTACATTAGGGGTGTGTGGCCTAATATGCAAAGGAGTTTCTGCTACAAAAAAAAAAAAAGCTCTATACATAATTATCTGCTCTTCAGGCCAAACTGGACATAACCACGGATTTGGAACCCTCCGATTTGTCTTTTTGGCAGTCCATTGTATCTTTAAAACTCTCAGGAGAAACTGAGTGATAGGACTATGCTATGTCATTTCCTTATGCTGTATCTGTGTCCTTTATTCCTGCAATTATGGAAAAGGATCACAAGGCATCACGAGAGCCAGTTTGGTGCAGCGGTTAAGTGCTCAGACTCTTATCTGGGAGAACCGGGTTTGATTTCCCACTCCTCCACTGGCACCTGCTGGAATGGCCTTGGGTCAGCCATAGCTCTTGTAGGAGTTGTCCTTGAAAGGGCAGTTTCTATGGGAGCTCTCTCAGCCCCAACAAATTCATAGGGTGTTTGTTGTGGGGGAGGAAGGTAAGGGAGATTGTGACCACTCTGAGATTCAGAGTGAAGGGCAGGATATAAATCTAATATCACCATCACCTTTTTTGAGCCTTTGCTTGTTGGGGATGGGGGACTTCTTACAGGTCGGAAATGCTTTCAACAAGATGAAAGCCCTTGACGAGCTGCGCCTGATTGCTTCGGATCCGGACGAAACACACCTTTTCCAAGTGACCAACTATTCTGCCTTAAATGCCTTGCTGTTAACACTACAACAGAAGATCATTGGCATAGAAGGTTAGGGAGATGGGAAAGTATTTGTACCTTCTCCCTTTCCTTCCAAGGAGTCCCTCACTGGCCTCTTGTATGATTTTCAGGTACGACTGGAGATGTCTTGGAATTCGAGCTGGCCCAAAGCGGTTTCAGTACCCACCTCCTGGATGATGTGAGTGACATTTGGGCATGGGGGTCAGGTGGGCAGATGGAGATCTCAGTTGTTGGTTCATAAGAACGTAAGAGAAGTCATGTTGGCTCAAGCCAATGGCCCATCCAGTCCAACACTCTGCATCACACAGTGGCCAAAAAACCCAGGTGCCGTCAGAAAGTCCATAAGAACATAAGAGAAGCCATGTTGGATCAGGCCAGTGGCCAATCCAGTCCAACACTCTGTGTTACACAGTGGCCAAAAAACCCAGGTGCCATCAGAAAGTCCATAAGAACATAAGAGAAGCCATGTTGGATCAGGCCAATGGCCCATCCAGTCCAACACTCTGTGTCACACAGTGGCCAAAAAACCCAGGTGCCATCAGGAGGTCCATAAGAACATAAGAGAAGCCATGTTGGATCAGGCCAATGGCCCATCCAGTCCAACATTCTGTGTCACACAGTGGCCAAAAAACCCAGGTGCCATCAGGTCCATCAGTGGGGTCAGGACACTAGAAGCCCTTCCACTGTGCCCCCTCCCCAAGCACCAAGAATACAGAGCCTCACTGCCCCAGACAGAGTTCCAACAATATGCTGTAGCTAATAGCCACTGATGGACCTCTGCTCCATATGTTGATCCAATCCCCTCTTGAAGCTGGCTATGCTTGTAGCCGCAGTGAACTCCATGTGTGAATCACCCTTTGGGTGAAGAAGTACTTTCTTTTATCCGTTCTAACCTGACTGCTCAGCAATTTCATTGAGTGTCCACGAGTTCTTGTAGTATAAGAAAGGGAGAAAAGTTGTGCTTTCTCTACTTTCTCTATCCCGTGCATAATCTTGTAAACCAAGATTGTAAAAGCACCATCCCTGAGATGGAAAGCCACAAAAGCCCCACCCTCACATGAAGAAGCCCTTATAAGGACTGAAATTGGGAACTTCAGAACTGATGCAAACATACCAATCTGACCGGTAAACTTTTCTCAGCCTCTCCTGTCAAAGTACTGTTTTTGGCCTAGGTTCCATCGATTGCTCCGTGTTTCTTGTTTTGGTGGGTTTGGCTGTAATAAGAAGGCAGCTGGAAATCCTTCACATTTGCAGGATTAGCTCCTTGTTTAACATCTGGAACAAGAGGCCCCTTTTGCTGGATCAGACCACACATGCACCTTTACAGGGTTCATTGGCACAGCCCTAAAGTACAGGCCACAGTGTGAGATGCGGAGTCCATGAATGGTCACCCAGTTTGGATTGGGACTGGAGGAGGGAGGAAAGGGTACACCGTTTTCACCATTCCCCCGTATAGTTTCTCTTAAGTGGCAAATAAAAGTGTGTGTGTGGGGGGGGGGGGTGGTAGAGTGATGAAGATTGTGAAATCAGTGCAGGGGAAAGTATTGACCCTCCCCCAGTAGCGTGACCCCCTATCTCATTTGGGGACCCTACCTGTGCTGCTGTTTGCATCTTTTTAAAGCGGGAGATACATTCACTTGACCCTAATCTTCCATCGGAAGCCACGTGTGGCTCTTCAGCTCATTGTGTGGCCAGCTTGGAGAGGGCATTTGTCTCCCTTTAAATGCATTCTCCAAGCCAAGCCAGCTAATGGGTTGGAGAACGCATTTAAAGCTGCTTTCTTTCTTTCCATCCATCCATCCATCCATCCATCCATCCATCCATCCATCCATCCCCCTCCTGCCATCTATTTGCCTGCCTGCCTTCCTCCCTCCCTCCTTCTGACTCTCAAACATCTGATGTTTATTCTGTGTGGCTCTTACATTAAGCAAGTTTGGCCACCCCTGGGATAGATCAAGATAGGTAACTCATCCCCTGCCACAAATTTTGTTAGTCTTTAATGGACACTTGCTCTTTTCTACTGCATCCATAGGATGTGAGTTGCATCTCACAGGCAAGGTAAGAAGGAAGTACTTGTCCCCTGCCTTCAGCATCTAGCACTTTAAGGTAGAGATCTTCTACAGGCAGAGGTTGTGTGCTAAGCTATTACGGCTAACTGCCCTTCATCGACCTTACGAGTTCTCCATCATTCTCTGTCTAGCGCTATATACTGTTTGGGGCTGTTGGAGCCTTTGACTGGTCTGGAGGGATTCTTCTCTATGAAATTGCCAGCAAGACTGCAGTTTTCTTGAATGAATCGAAAGAGATGACAGGTGGAAGAAACAGCTATTTAGGTAAATGCACATCTGAGTGATAAATAATTCATCCCACTAATGAATGGCTTTGGGGTATGTTGCTGGCATTCAACCCGCACGAGGTTTATCTTGTGGCAGGGAACGCAAGAAGCAAATCAGAACAAATCTTGGCCAGTAGGAGGATGTCACAAACTCCAACAGGCTTGTAAAGTGAAAGAGAGGCAGTGCCACTCATGAGCGCCCCCTCCTGGGAGAAGCTGGGTCTGCTGCTGCCTGCTCCACGGCACATGGAGCTCTCTCTGCACCCATGTTTGCGGGGGGAACAAGGTCTCTCATTGGGCTGTGTGAGAACATACATCCATGAAATGCAGCTGATGGCACTGTAATATTCTGTGTCAATATGTGGAACCTACTGAATGGGTGATGTCACTTCTGGTGATGTCAGGGGGGGTGTAGCCTAATATGCAAATAAGTTCCGGCTGGGCTTTTTCTATAAAAAAAGCCCTGGTATACAGTCATGGGATTACTTCAGCCCACAAAAATCTGGTTACAAATGCACCATTTAAAAAACTGTCAGAGAAGCCTTACTACTCGTATCAAAATTCTCTTTTGCTTCCCTTGGAAATTCCTCTGCGTTTTGGCACGAGCAGGAACTCCGCTTGAAGTTTTGCTTTGGGTGAAATCGAGCGGCAGGCTCAAATACAATTCAAGATGAAAAAGCAGCTCAGAACATAGATTAACAACACACACTGCACCACACACACACAAAGAGCAGGAAGAAAAAGCTGATCAGCAGAATGCTAAACTCTTACTCAGACCTTTATGAACGAGATGCTGTTGACAGATTTTGGGGAAGGGAGCTGCGCACACAGCACGTTGCTTTTGTTATAGAAAGTTGGTAGTGTACTGGGGTTTCCAGTCCCCAGGTGGTGGCTGGAGATCTCCTGGGATTACAGCTGATCTCCAGGCAACAGAGATCAGTTCGCCTGGAGAAAATGGCGGCTTTGGAGGGCTGACTCTGTGGCACTATACCCTGCTGAGGTCCCTCCCCTCCCCAAACCCTGCGCTCCCCAGGCTCCCCCCCAAATCTCCAGGTATTTCCCAACCCTGAGCTGGCAACCCTATGTGTCAATTCTCATTTGTTCTGTTCTCCTGCAGGGTACAGCATGGCTGCTGTGAGCACAAGGCAGGGGGCCTTGATAGTGGCCGGGGCACCCCGGCACAGCATGACGGGAAGAGTGATGGTGTTTGAAGGAGATCTGCTAAAGCAAACTCTACACGGGGAACAGGTACCATTGGGATCGGATTTAGCCTGTTTATCCAGCTGCTTTAAATACTTCCTGTACAGATTGATGCCCTTCCAGATGCTGGTCCCTCAGCAGGCATTTGGAACTACAGAATTGTCTTGTTTGTGTATTCATTTAGATACACCCTACTTTTGTCCCCAGTGGCAACTGATGTTTCCTCTAAATTGCAGAGTTCTGTGAGCAAAAATTCTACTTTGTGAGCTACTGGCATTAAAAGTTGTGAGCTACTGCATAAATTAGTGAGCTCTGGGGTCATCATTCCTGAGCGAAGACAAAAATCTGTGAGCTGGAGGCTAAAAATCTGTGAGCTAGCTCACGCTAACTCAGCTTAGAGGGAACACTGGTGGCGACCCAAACATAAGTATTCTTCCCTCTTCCATTTTCTCCGCAGTGACAGCCCTGTGGGGTAGGTTAGGCTGAAAGAGTGTGACTGGCCCAGTCACCCAGCAAGCTGCCATGGCAGTGGGGAATTCCGACCCGTCTTCTAGATCCTAGTTATACATAGCAGCCCACTGCCCATGGGAGACGGAATCTGATGCAGCAAAAATAAACAGGAAACTTGTGGAAATGTAAAGACCAACTAGCTGGGTTCCCCCCCCCCCCATACCTCCTACCTAAACTGGCTGCATAGCAAGGATCCACTTGTAGCCTCTGAAAAAGTAGACTCTAGTCCATGAAAAATGCCGGAATTTAAAATTGTTAATGTTTAAGGTACCTTAAAACTTCTGGGGGTTTTTGCAGCCCCATTTTTGTGCATTCATAATTTTATCTTTTAACCTATGTATATCTATTAAGGGCTCACTTTGTAGCAGCTCTTTTGCATATTAGGCCACACCCTCCTGATGTAACCAGTCCTTCAAGAGCTTACAGTAGGCCCTGTAAGAAGAGTCCTAGAATTCCACCCCTGCGTACGCCTAATGGGATTTAGAAGCTTTTAACATCTGATATTATTTTAAATTCTTATTGCACATTTTCTTTTATTTTTCTCGCAGTTTACATCATTTTATCCTGCTATTTTATGGTTTCACTTTTAAAAAGAATTCTTACTGTTGTATTAAGAGGCAAGGTATATGTTTTTTTTTAAGTTTGTCACGACTCAGGGGGGTCTTACCAATTGCTAACACCATTCTGGGTTAAAGGTTCCCCTTGAGAAGGCCCAGAGTCCCCTCCCAAGCCCTTCAGGCCTTCTGTAGCTTAGGCCAAATAATAGGTGTGAGGACCAGACAAAATGAACAACAACAAAAGGGTTTATTTTAGTGCAATATAAATTAACAAGGTGCATTAACCAGTAAAAGGATGAAGGGAGAATAAACAAATGCCCTAACGCATCTAACTCTACAGTCCCTACTCTAATACTACACTTACCCCCCCCCCTTGGGTAAGGGCCTTTCCCTCGCTTCCAGCTCTCCAGGCAACACCCTACCTCCAGCTAAGCCTTCCAGGGAAAAAACACCCACTTCTAGGGTTGCCAATCCCCAGGTGGGGGCAGGGGATCCCCCAGTTTGGAGGCCCTCCCCCTGCTTCAGGGTCATAAGAAAGCGGGGGGAGGGGAGGGAAATGTCTGCTGGACACACTATTATTCCCTATGGAGATTTATTCCCATAGAAAATAATAGAGAATTGATCCGCGGGTATCTAAGGCTCTGGGGAGCCTGTTTTTTGAGGTAGAGGCACCAAATTTTCAGTACAGCATCTAGTGCCTCTCCCCAAAATATCCCCCAAGTTTCAAAACGATTGGACCAGGGGATCCAATTCTATGAGCCCCAAAAGAAGGTACCCCTATCCTTCATTATTTCCTATGGAAGGAAGGCATTGAAAAGGTATGCCGTCCCTTTAAATGTGACAGCCAGAACTCCCTTTGGAGTTCAATTATGCTTGTCACAGCCTTGATCTTGGCTCCACCCCTAATGTCTCCTGGCTCCACCCCCAAAGTCTCCTGGCTCCACCCCCAAAGTCCCCAGATATTTCTTAAATTGGACTTGGCAACTTCCTGGGCTGGCCTTTATATTCTCTTCCCAGGTCCCTCCCCCCTGTTTCCCTCCAAAACCCTCACTACCCAATCAGAGGGACAGAGGGGATCCTGGGAGATGTAGGCTTTTCCCAGTAACTCCTAAGCAGGTTTCCCTGGGGCCTGCAGGCCTCACTAGGCCCAGGATCATGACAAAGTTGCTAAATCAAAATCAAAATTAAAAACCTGCCCACCTCAGCAGACACAACTTGCTACTGAGGAGAAAGCACTTTTGAAAAATTCCTACGTATCAGCTAACACAGATGGAATTATCAATATCACCATAAGTCTATAAATCATCTGATCAAGGCTTCTGTAGATGGAATTTGTGGTACAATTACTTTTCTGTCACCCCTGTGTGGCCAGCCAAGGTGATGCTGTCATTCTTCAATGCTTGTTCGATCATTTTGAAGCAGAAGAGGCTTTCTCTGTGGTGAGGTGAGCAAAATCAGGTAAACAGAGAAGTGTGCCCTGTCAGATATTCCATTGCGGTGGTGACAAGAGGACATTGCTAGTCAGATTCTGCTAGTGGTGTTAGCGGTAATCTTTATTTCCCTCAGAGGCTTGCACACCTGAACAATTTTGGGGAGATATCTGAGAGCCGGTTGGATGTAGTGGTTAAATGCATGGACTCTTATCTGGGAGAACGGGGTATGATTCCCCACTCCTCCACTTGCAGCTGCGGGAATGGCCTTGGGTCAGCCATAGCACTTGTAGGAGTTGTCCTTGAAAGGGCAGCTGCTGTAAGAGCTCTCTCAGCCCCACCTACCTCACAGGGTGTCTGTTGTGGGGAGCGGGGAAGCTAAAGGAGATTGTGACGGCTCTGGGATTCAGAATATAGGGCGGGATATAAATCCAATATCATCTTCTTCTTATCTCCAGACCACAGAGATCAGTTCCTCTGTAGAAAACGGCTGCTTTAGAGGGTGGACTCTGTGGCACTGTGCCCCACTAAAGTCCCTGTCCTCCCCCAGAATTCCTCAGGATAATCACCTGAAATACCTTAATTCTAATTTTGAAACTGCCAAGTTTGCTTGATATAGTACTGGCAACAGCATCTGTTCATTGTTATAAGACATGAAATAAGCAGTCTTTAGAAATAGGAAATTTTCCACACGTCATTGCTTTTTAGGCACAGCAGTCTGCTTATCTATGAAGCTAAGTGAGCCATTCTGAGCAAGTTACCTTCCCTCAGCATAACACCAATCATAGGATTGTGGTAACAATGAAAACAGTCCAACCAATAACTGTCAAATCCCCCGTTACTACAATCTTACTTGACAAATTGGTCTCCATCTATCCCTGTCTCTCCCAAATGGTTCCCCCGGGCCATGTTTACCACTGTACCACAAACTCACCTTGAAAGAGTTTTTGTGTCAGTTTAACTGGTCTTTCACAACTGGGCCAACTGCCAAGCCAAATGTAGAGGGGAAAGAGGGGGAAGGCAAGCAAGCAAGACGCAAAAAATAGCAAGCTGAAGGTAATTGCTGCTGCAGAAGAAATATTTATTTATGCAATTTATATTCTGCCCTTTCCCAAAATGAGCTCAGGGTGGATCACAACATTCTAAAAACAGTATAAAACAACGGTTAAAACCAAATCAATAAGAACAATACAATTTGATAAATCAGAAATTTTTGTGATAATTTTTATGGACAATATAGATCTGACAATAAACATAAAGAAAGACGAAAAAACAAACAACCCAAAACAATACAACAAACGATACAATATACTGGAGAATGAAGGTTAAAATTAGTTAGTCGCAATACATTTGCGGTTAATCTATATTATTCTATGTTAATAATACAATACATTTATTTTTAGTCTATTAATCTTTTCCCATTTTCTAGCTTATTACAAACTTTTTCCTTGTTGTCTCCATCTTTTTCTTATTTTAACCAATCATACAAAGGTTGCCACATTTCTTTACACACTTGTACATTTCCTTCTTTGCACAATTTGATCAATCATAATACATTATAATAAGTTATAAATAGCGGCTCAGCTGGGCACACGTTATTTAAACTGAGAGTCTAAAACAGTAGCTAGGATAAAATTCATATTACAGCAGAGATGGTACCATAGCATAGCTAAAGGCTAAAACATGTATGATGCCTTGAAAATACATGAGGTCTTAGATAAACCTGACAGTATGATGTAGTGGTTAGTGTCAGACTGGAGCCAGAAGACCCCTGTACAGATCCCTGCTCTGAAGTGGAAGCTTGCTGGGTTATCTTGGGCCAGTCACACAGGCTCAGCCTGGCCCACCTCAAAGGGTGGTTGTTGGGGAGATCAAATGGCAGAGAGGAGAATGACGCAAGCTGCTTTGGGTCCCCAGTTGAGGAGAAAGGTGGGGTAAAAAACAATAAAGCGAATAAGAACATAACAGTGAGAATACCAGGGATTAATAAAACCAACGATCCAACCCCTTTTCTGTGTCCCTGTAACTTTCCGGGTTCACAAGCAATAAATACAGCCATCAACGTGGCTTATAAACAGGACTTTTGGGGTAGAAAACGTCCAGCAGGAACTCATTTCCATATTAGGCCACACCCCCTGACATCACCATTGTTTCACACAGAGCGTTTTGTAGAAAAAGTTCAGCAGGAACTGGTTTGCATATTAAGCCACACACCCTGACCCCAAGCCAGCTGGAACTGCATTTCCTGGCCATTCCTGCTCCCAAAAAGTCTTACTTAAAAAAAAAAACTGTTAAAAGAAGAATGAGCAAAAATACATTAACTATGGCAAAATGAGATGGTTGTTAAAGACTCAAAAGGACAGGACAGACTTTCCTGGCACCTGAAGGTCAGCCCAGATGATGGTGCCAACGTGCCTAGGGAGAGAGAAGATCTCAAAGCGTGGGCATAAAAAAGGCACCTACGCTGGGAGAGACACGGAGAGAAAGGTCTCAACTGAAGGGCTTAACTGATGGTCAGGAAGAGTGACCATCAGTAGGCTACTCAGCCTACAGTGTTTTCCATGCAGCATTTCCTAGTTGCTGCTGCAGCTGTTGATGCAGCATAGAAGAAGACAAAGAAGAAGACTGTAGATTTATACCCCACCCTTCTCTCTGAATCAGAGTCTCAGAGTGGCTACAATCTCCTTTATCTTCTTCCTCCACAGCAGACACCCTGTGAGGAAGGTGGGGCTGAGAGAGCTATCCCAGAAGCTGCCCTTTCAAGGGCAACCCCTGCGATAGCTATGACTGACCCAAGGCCATTCCAGCAGCTGCAAGTGGAGAAGCAGGGAATCAAACCAAATTCTTCCAGTTCACGCACTTAACCACTACACCAAACTGGAATAGGGGCAGCGGGGATGCCACAGGCAAGTTCCCCTGCATTTTCTCTGCCCAGTCATTCTGCAGTGGCCATCACCCCACCCCATTGGGTGTTTTCCAGTCCCCCCCATTAATAATTGAATATAATCAGTGTTTTTTTTTTTGTAGCAGGAACTCCTTTGCATATTAGGCCACACACCCCTGATGTAGCCAATCCTCCAAGAGCTTACAGGGCTCCTATTACAGGGCCTACTGTAAGCTCTTGGAGGATTGGCTACATCAGGGGGTGTGGCCTAATATGCAAAGAAGTTCCTGCTGCAAAAAAAAAAGCCCTGAGCAGCCCTCAGTTTCAGTGGGAGCTCACAGGAGCACAGCTCCTGAACCTTTCTGAGAGTTCCTCCTCCTCCTCCTGAGAGTTCCACCTCCTTGTCCATTGAATAGTATGTGCAGCTGCATAACAATCCCTGGATGAGCTCCACCACCTATTTTTCTATAAAATGACCCCTGGCCCTGAGTATAATTATAATGTTATAACAATATCTGCGTCGAATTTGCTTGCGTTCCCAACTTTCCTTTTTTAAAAAGTCTCTCGTTTAGGGTTGCCAGCTTCTGGGTGGGACCGGAGTTCTCCTTGAAGTACTGATCACCAGACAATGGAGAAAATGACTGCTCTAAAGGGCAGGCTCTGTGACATTACACCCTGCTGCAGTCCCTCCCCTCCCCAGGCTCCACCCCCAAATCTTCTGGAATTTCCCAACCCAGAGCTGGCAACCCTACCTAGTCCATCTAAGTATGGAGATATATGGAGAAAGGCATTGCACTTTGCGACGAAGGGGCTAGAGACTTCTTTTTTTAAAAAAACAAAAGCTGAGACTTCAAAGAACGCATGCAGATATTGCTATATCTGTTTAATGGTATAGCGATATTTAAGTGCTGATTGAAAAAGGCCCCTCCCATTGGCAGGGGGAGGAAATGCCTGCCATGGAGACAGGGATGATGGCTGCCATGGAGACAGGGACAATGGCTGCCATGGAGACGAGACCAGAAAAAAAATCCAAACTTTCCCACTCACATAGTACTCAGGCTTTACTGCCATGGTTCTCAGAACTCTGGAGCCAAGTAGGTTTGAGAAAGATCAGAGAAAAGCCAGGGAAACCTCAGAAGGCACACAAAGGCACCATGATGCTATGGGGAAGCAGGAAAAAATACCTGCTTTCCTATTGCATCCAACCCAGGGCAAATAACCCAAATAGAAGAGATCTGTAGAGGGTTTCCAGAGATAACTCTCACTGTGTGTGAATTGAGCCTGTACTGGGAACCAGGGAAGGTCTTTTTCAATTGGGGATGGATAAGTCACCAAGAACCATACCAGTTAATGCATTTTCCAGTACATACAGTACCCCACTGAAACCTGTGAACATTTTTTGTTCTCTTGCACTGTGAAAAACAAATGACAATTCCCTACCAACGGCCCCCACTGGAAAGCCTAATTATTTGGTGCTTAAATCATGCAAGGCTGCATATATTTGCTTGTGTTGTGTCATTTATTCTTCTAGAAAGGGAAAGAACGAAGAGCCATGCAGGGCACAGATGTTGTGTCCCTTAAGAACTAGAAAACCTGGACAGCTCCCCCCCCCCCCCCCTTTCCTGCCAAATTCTGAGATCTTTCTCAGGAATGGTCACTCATTCAAGCCTGTTGTTGCAGTACTGAGGGCTAGAACATTGGTTTTTTAAAAGAAAGCTAAGTTTCTTAAGATGCTGACTGACGAAGTTTTGTCTGTGTCAAAACCAGGACCGATTTCCCACTCGCCTTACGCTGCTCTCACGTTCCTCTTCTCAGCGGGGCTTCCGTCCGATTTCACACTATCTGCCCCCCGGGGCTGCAACTAGCATCAGCTTTTTTGGCCGGCAAACAGAAACTGGTTTTTAGAGGTATGAAATTGGATGGAAGCCCCGCTGAGGAGTGTGAGAGTGGCATAAGGCGAGTGGGAAATTGGTCCTGGACTTTTTTTTTAAAGCAGGAATGCAGTTCTGGTTGGCTTGGCATCAGAGGGTGTGGCCTAATATTCAAATGAGTTCAAAACACAGAACACTGTAAACTGTGCTGTTTGATTTGACAGCAGTAAACCTACGGCATTGTACCAAATGTTACCTACCTCGAGCCATCAAGAATAATACATATATCCGTCTTAATAAACGACAGGTGGACATTCTGCTGCATCGGCATCCAGAAGGGGACAGCAGGCTCTTCAGAAATTTCTTGTCACTTACGGAAGGATTCTTTGATTTTCTTTCCTGGGCCACAGATTGGGTCTTACTTTGGCGCTGAACTCTGCCCCCTGGACATCGACCAAGATGGGTTGACAGATTATCTACTCGTTGGAGCCCCATTTTTCCATGTCTTTGGGGAAGAAGGAAAGGTTTACATCTATCGCTTGGATATCGAGGTACAGTGCCAGGGCTTTTCCTGGCTATGTGCTGGGAGGGTTGGTAGTGGAAAGGGTTGTCAAGTTGCAATGGATTTATGGCGACCATGTGGGGTTTCGAGGCAAGAGAAGTTCAGAGGTGGTTTTGCCATTGTCTGCCCCTGCATAGCAACCCGAAACTGCCTTGGTGGTCTTCCGTCCCAATACTAACCAGGGCTAACTCTGCTTAGCTTCCAAAATCCGAAAAGATCGGACTAGCCTGGGCCATCCAAGTCAGGCCAGGGCTGGGAGGATTAGAGTTTGCAAAGCTAAGAATCACACTATGGTCCAGCATTCTGCTCTCAACTCTGGTCAGCTTGCAGGGAATAAAGAAGCAGAGCCCAAAAGCATTAGCCATTCCCGTACTTCTTCAGCACTTGGTATCTAGTAGCAGACTACCTCTGGACTTGGAAATTCCACTTTGCTATCATGACTCCTGTATATATATATATTGTGTGTGTATGTGTGTGTGTGTGTGCGCGCGCACTTGAAAGTCATGTCAGCCTCTGGTAACTGATTCCTATTTGGGGCCTGGAGGATATTCAGGGAGGTGGCTGAATAAGCCTGCCTCTGCCTCTCAACTGGGTATTTCAAGGACAGTCTCCCATCCAAGTACTAACTACAGCCGACCCTTCTTAGCTTCTGAGATCTGACAAGATCGGGCTTGCCTGGGCTATCCAGGTCAGAGCTGCTATTGCGACTTAACTTTTGATAGACCTCTCCTCCTCTGTGAACGATTCCAATCCTTTCAAAAAGCCATCAAAGCCCTGGTCTACAAGTCAAGTTCTTTATTCACGGTCATCCGACCAGCTTAATACAAACAAAACATAAAAACAAAAACAAACCCATCACAAAATTCCTGACTCCTACTACTACACATATTGTTAAAACTCATAACCAAAATTTACACTCTCAATTTCCCTCCTTTCCAACTGAGCAGCGTAACAGAAACGGGCAATCTTGGATGAAACATCAGAATGAGCGTCAGACAGGAGGAAGGCAATTTGCTCATCCTCATCCTCCGGCCTGCCCGCCAAGGACCCGAGAATCGGAGAGATTAGTCTTGCCCTCAAATCGTTGTAATTAGGGCACTGCAAAACAATGTGGGGAGTTGTTTCAACCTCGTTGCAATTGCAGGGGCACAATCTTTCCAGATATGGGCGCCCGGCGTAACGTCCCAAAAGTACCAAAGAGAAAAGTGCGTTGAGCCGTGCTTTTGAGAAAGCTATCCGATATTTTGGGATAGTGATGTTGAAGAGATACCTGGCCGGGGATAGTACTTCGGCTTGCTTCCCTAAGAAAATGTGCGCAGAAAGATTAGCTCTAGCAGATCTCAGTTCGAGCTCCACCAACCTCTGGCGCAGAAGTTCTTTCGCATCCCTCAGTTCCATCATTGCTAAGGACTCAGGGGAGAGATCACAGAGTCTAAAATGATCTAGACACTTTTTTCTCCCAGGTTCCCACAAAAGGGTCGAAAAAAATCAAATGGGGAAGACCACCTGGCTTTGAGAGAACCTTCAAGAAGTAACAAAAGGTGTTTGGGGAGGGACGGTGGCTCAGTGGTAGAGCATCTGCTTGGGAAGCAGAAGGTCCCAGGTTCAATCCCTGGCATCTCCAAAAAAGGGTCCAGGCAAATAGGTGTGAAAAACCTCAGCTTGAGACCCTGGAGAGCCGCTGCCAGTCTGAGAAGACAATACTGACTTTGATGGACCAAAGGTCTGATTCAGTATAAGGCAGCTTCATATGTTCATATGTTCAACCACATAGACGTCTCGATGCTTGGGACGCCAGATTCCAATCTGATGGCAGTGTTTGGCACACAACTAGGAACAAACCTCTCCTCCTCCGTGAACGATTCCAATCCTTTCAAAAAGCCATCAAAGCCCTGGCCTACAAATGCAGTGGAGTGCGATGGAACAGCCATGAAGTGGCATAACAGACTGTGCTATTTCAGACTATAGGGGGGGAGTTACATTTTTCAGTGCTTCCTTTAATAAGAAATTCTCCTTGCAAATAGGATACAATAATGAAGAACTGCAGTCTGGTCAACTGGCTATTCTCCTGCAGCTTAAGAACATAAGAGAAGCCATGTTGGATCAGGCCAATGGCCCATCCAGTCCAACACTCTGTGTCACACAGTGGCCAACCCCCCCCCCCCAAGTGCCATCAGGAGGTTCACAAGTGGGGCTAGAAGCCCTTCCACTTTGCGCCCCCCCCCAGCACCAAGAATACAGAGCATCACTGCCCCAGACAGTTCCAATAATATGCTGTGGCTAATAGCCACTGCTGGCCCTCTGCTCCATATTTTTATCCAATCCCCTCTTGAAGCTGGCTATGCTTGTAGCCGCCACCACCTCCTGTGGCAGTGAATTCCACGTGTTAATCACCCTTTGGGTGAAGAAGGACTTCCTTTTATCCGTTCTAACCCTACCGTTCAGCTTCCAGCGCAAGAAGGGTGTCTGTTGGAGGGTGATTCAGACAATGTCTCAGGAGCAGGAGGAACACCAAAGGCCTGATGCCTGTATTTTGGTACATCTTGTTGGCTTTTGAGGACGCTCACCCACTCTCATCCACAATCTGCCTCACATCTTCCCTGTCGCTCAAAACAGGTTGCGCGCGGCTGAAATCCTCGCCGGTCACCCACGGGCCCCCTTTTTTAATAATAATATAATAATAATACTTTTTATTTATATCCCGCCCTCCCCGCACAAGCAGGCTCAGGGCGGCTCACAACATACAAATGCAATACAATAAAATCATACATAGCAATAAAATCATCATAAATCAATGTACAGATTAGATTAAAATTAACATTATGGTGCTATAATAGGTCTTTCATAAGTTCAATGGCAGAAAAAAACATATCCAGTGGCACTTTCTTAGCTCGGTATTAGGCGAAGGCTGTTTTGAAGAGGTAGGTCTTACAGGCCCTGCGGAATTGGTCTATACATCGCAGGGCCCGTACCTCCTCCGGGAGTTGATTCCACAGCAGTGGAGCCGCAATGGAGAAGGCCCGATCCCGGGTGGTCTTCAATCTGGCCTCCCTTGGCCCAGGGATATTCAGCTGGTTCTTTCCAGCTGACCTCAGCGCTCTCTGGGGCTCATATGGGGAGAGACGGTCCCTCAGGTAGGTGGGTCCTCGGCCATATAGGGCTTTAAAGGTAATGACCAGCACCTTGTAACGGACTCGGTGTGCGATTGTTTCCAATGACAGAATCTTGCTTACATTGCATGGCCTGCAGCAAGGCAGACTGACACTCTTCTCCTGTCTCTTTTCCCCCCAGGCAAACCTCTTTGCTCTGGAGGGGGATTTAAGCGGCCACCCGGCTGTGGCTTTTGCCAGCTTTGGGTTTGCTATGGCCAGCATCGGAGACGTGGACCAGAATGGCTATGGGGATGTTGCAATTGGCGCCCCCCTCGAGAATCACAAGGCAGACCCCAACTCTTTTGGCAGCCTTTACATATACAACGGCAAGAGGGATGGCATCTGGAGTTCCTTCTCCCAGGCAAGGGAGTTTTGTGACTTCATATGAGTGGGATGATGGTGCAGAATGTAGATCAGGAACAAGGGAACCCTTTCATTTGCTTTTTTCCTTGGTGCTTTGTCCTTTTAGGCACATCAGGGCTTTTTTTGTAGCATGAACTCCTTTGCATATAGACCACACCCCCTCTGATGTAGCCAATCCTCCTGGAGCTTTCAGTAGGTCTTGTACGAAGAACCCTGTAAGCTCTTGAAGGATTGGCTACATGAGGGGTGTGTGGCTTACTATGCAAAGGAGTTCCAGCTACAAAAAAAAAGCCCTGGGTTTTTTTATTACGCCCATTTTTATTGCTGGGATTCCTGGTTCATTTGTTTCTTTTGTGCCATGTTTGTGCCCCTTATGTGCTCCATGCAACTTCTATGCCTTTTATGTGCCATTGCTTTGAAAAATTTCATGCGATGTGGTGTTAATTTAATACGAAAATTTTGGCACAAGGGCACAGAAAATGGTGTAAAAATAAAGAGTTGTGGTTTGAACCACACAACAATGAAACAGGAACTGCAACAATGGGTTGCAAAATTTAGAAGCACATTCATTTCTGAATTAAAATGGGAAGCCTACAGCTAAAAAGGGGGGGGGGGAGGGAGGGTTGCTTGTAAGGGCAGAAATTATCCATCAGAGAGAACTCTGCTTCCTTGGTGTACATTGTAAAGAGATCAGTCCAAAGCAGTGATACATGCAGATATACAACAGGCAGCCTCCTCTAGGGAGTGTGCTCTTGCTGCGTTTTCTGCAATGGATATGATTGAAGGAGCTTGTCACACCTGATGCAGCAGCAGAACAGATTTACCCAGTCACACTTGAGGGTAACTGGAAAGAGGCAATGTGAAAGGACGTAACTTTCAGAGATGCAGTGGGCAGCCTCCTCTGGGAACAGCTGCTTTGTGCTCACAGAAGGCTTTAATTAGGCTCTTTGGTATTACCATTTAGCAATGATTGGGCTAATGTATTGATGCTGGAACAAGGGATATCCAGGCTCAAATCCTGGCTCAGCAATGAAACCCAACAGAGCATCTTTAGGATAGTCATTACAGGGTCAATGGTGAACATAAAATAAAACTCCTTGTATTTCATCTTGAATGATAAGGTTCCAAATCTGTCTCTGTCTGTCTGTCTCTCTCTATCTCTCTGTCTCATCTATCTCTCTGTCTCATCTATCTCTCTATCTATCTATCTATCTATCTATCTATCTATCTATCTATCTATCTATCTATCTATCTATCTATCTATCTATCTATCTATCTATCTATCTCTCTGTCTCATCTATCTATCTATCTCTCTGTCTCATCTATCTATCTATCTATCTATCTATCTATCTATCTATCTATCTATCTATCATCTATCTATCTATCTATCTATCTATCTATCTATCTATCTATCTATCTATCAATCATCATCATAATCATCATCATCATCATCATCATCATCATCATCATCATCATCATCATCATCATCATCATCTATCTATCATCTTCTTTACAAACCTGTGAAATAGATTAGGGTGAGCAAGAGTAACTGGCCTAAAGTCATCCAGGAAGCTTGACAGCTGAGTGAGGATTTGAACCCAGAACTCTAGCCCATCATTTTAATTACTACGTCACAGCAGCAAAGTATGTGGAAAACTTAAATATGGAAACGAACCCTGGATGAGAGCAATGGCTAGGGAGGATGCATCCTCCAATCTAGGGGAAGAGGGAGTGTCTGAGACATCCTTCTCCTTCCAGAGGATAACAGCAGCTCAGGTGGGTCCAGGGCTCATGCATTTTGGAAGATCTGTGGCTGGTGGCCTGGACTTCACAGGGGACGGTCTCCCAGACATCACCGTGGGATCACTGGGCAGAGTCACCTTGCTTTGGTAAGTAGGAGCAGCGCCCTCTTAAGTCAAGCCGAGGTTAAAGGGCTGAGCCGTCATCTGAACTGACAGCCGTTTCCATTATTGCCAAAAGCCAAAGACGTGCCATCCACTAATACGTCAGATCATAAAATTCAGATTAGTATTTGAATTTAGGAACCTTCACCCAGGCTCCTGCTTCCTGACTAGCCTCCAGTGGCCTGCCTCTAAAGCTGCCACCCTCTCTGCTTCTCTCCTGCCAGGAACTCATTCTTGGCCTCTGTATGACTTAGGGTCAGGGCTTTTTTTGTAGCAGGAACTCCTTTGCATATTAGGCCACATACATCCTGATGTAGCCAATCCTCCAAGAGCTTACAGGGCTGTTAGTCCAGGGCCTACTGTAAGCTCCAGGAGGATTGGCTACATCAGGGGAGGGGTGGCTTAATAGGCAAAGGAGTTACTGCTACAAAAAAAGCCCTGCTTAGGGTTGCCTGCCAGCCGTAACAATGGATCTCCAGATGACAGAGTTCAATTTGCCTGGAGAAAATGGCTGCTTTGGAGAGTGGACTCTAAGAACTTGTTGGATCAGGCCAATGGCCCATCCAGTGGAACACTCTGTGCCACACAGTGGCCAAAAAAACCTCAGGAGCCATCAGGAGGTTCAACAGCCAGGACACTAGAAGCCCTCCTGCTGTTACCTCCCCACCCCCAAGCACCAAGAATACAGAGCCCCACTGCCGCAGACATAGTTCCAACAATACGTTGTGGCTAATAGCCACTGATGGACCTCTGCTCCATATGTTTATCCAGTCCACTCTTGAAGCTGGCTATGCTCTGTGACATAATTACCCTGCTAAACTCCCACTTTTCTTGCTGTGACAGGAAATTGGCACCCCTCTGGAAGCATTCTGATAGTTCCTCAGAGCCTGTTATCCTTGAAAAGCCTTTTTAAAACTAGTCGCTGCGTTTCCTCCTCTTCCATCTAGCTCTAGACCGGTTCTTCGATTGGATGCCATTATGGAATTTACCCCAGAGAGAATATCCAATTTCTACAACAGCAGCACTGTTGGTGCAAAATTATGCTTCCATAGAACTTTCCCTCTGGAGACAGCCCGGCCAGGTAATGAAAACTCAGGTGACAAATGAATCAAACAATTGCCAGCTCTTGTTTGCGTCAAGGGATTGAGGGACCAAAATGCAGAGAGAGATTTAATTATTCTGTGCTGACATACAGGGAAGATAATTTGTTTCCAGTTGGAAGAACACCATCGCAGTGTTCTGGCGCTTAGGTAACTCCTGCAGTTTGGCATAGCCAGGCTCCTTTATTCTGCTAGCAAAAATGGTTTCAATTTTTCTGACTTTTTCCCAGTTGCTTGGTCCTTTCCATTAATGCACTCTACTTGGTACAAATCATCTTTGGAAGTATTGACATGAGTTTCTTGAGACCGTAATTCCTCATGTAATACCTCAAGAGCCAGTTTGGTGTAGTGGTTAAGTGCGTGGACTCTTATCTGGGAGAACTGGGTTTGATTCCTCACTCTTCCACTTGCAGCTGCTGGAATGGCCTTGGGTCAGCCATAGGTCTCTTATCTGGGAGAACCAGGTTTGATTCCCCACTCCTCCACCTGCACCTGCTGGAATGGCCTTGGGTCAGCCATAGCTCTGGCAGAGGTTGTCCTTGAAAGGGCAGCTGCTGTGAGAGCCCTCTCAGCCCCACCCACCTCACAGGGTGTCCGTTCTGGGGGAGGAAGATAAAAGAGATTGTAAGCCACTCTGAGTCTCTGATTCAGAGAGAAGGGCGGGGTATAAATTTGCAGTCTTCTTCTTCAATTCAGGGCTTTTTTTGTAGACAAAGCTCAGCAGGAACTCATTTGCGTATTAGGTCACACCCCCTGGCATCACCATTGTTTTGCAAAGGGGTTTTTTGTAGAAAATCCCTGGAGGAACTCATTTGCATTTTAGGCCACACCCCCTGACACCAAGCCAGCTGGAACTGCATTCCTGTGTGTTCCTGCACAAAAAAAGCCCTGCCTCCATTTCATCCAGTGAGGGTTTGCTATCGGATTGCCAAATCAAAGAGAGAGCACTGAGATTTCTCACCTTGTGGTGCCGTTTTCCGTTACGCACTGATGATACCAACACCTCGTCATCATAGTTTTCAGGAGAATTCCAAAAACAAGAGCTTGATAGGGGTGCCAACCTCCAAGTGGGACCCGGGGATCCCCCAGAATTACAGATCATTTCCAGACAACAGAGAACAGTTCCCCTGGAGAAAATGGATGCTTTGGAGGGTGGACTGGATGGCTTTATACCCTGTTGAGGTCCCTACACCCTCAGGCTCCGGTGTCAAATTTCTAGGAGTTCCTCATTGTGGATCTGGCAACTCTGCGCCTACAGGAACTTCCCAACCTGGAGTTGGCAACCAAAGTGTATAAGCTTTCTCCTAGTGTTGTGATTTTTTAAAGGATCAGGGTGCAAGTCAGGAGGTTCCTTATGGAAACCACAAGCCTGCTGACCTCATTCATCACATGTGAGAGCAGGACCCACTAGCTCAGGGGTGTCGAACTCATTTGTTATGAGGGCTGCTGCATCTGACATAAGTGAGACCTTGTTGGGCCAGGCCATATCAGGTCAGGCTGGGCCATGCATGCACCTATTTAAGATTAGGTGGCAGAGATATAAATTTTAGAAAGGACATAGACAAACGCAATTAAATATATATATATATATATTTTAAAAACTTAAAACATGCTTAAAACATTAGCACTTGTTGGTCTTAAAGGTGCTTTCTTTGTAGCTCTCCCATGGGATCCAGGGAACTGGACAAAGGAAGCTCTGGCTCTTTCTTCCTTGGCCAGGGGACTGGAGGAGGGGGAAGAAGACTCAGCCAATAGAAGGAAGAGAGGCTCAGTAGCTCTGCTGTGCAATTGAGAGAGCCTGGAAAAACAAGCTCTGCCTGCCCCCCTTCCTCTCTCTGCCAATGGAGAAAATAGAGGTTTTACTCTGCAGCTCTGCTGTGCGATTGAGCAAGCTTTGCAAAGCAAGCTGTGACGCAGAAAGAAGCAAGAGAGTGGGAGAAGGAAGCAGATGACAACCAGTTGCTTGGGGGCCTGATAGGAGCCCTCTGGGGGCCTGATTCGGCCCCCGGGCAGCATGTTTGACACCCCTGCCCTAGGTTTTCTGGGAAATAGCTGCCAGCATTAGAGCCTTAACGGTCAATTTACTTTTTTGAGCTGAAGCTTTTCTAGTGAACCACATGGCAATGGCTCCCAAATCATACCGAGAAATGGTATTAAATATATTAACTATGCCAAGAATGGATTTTTGTGTGTGTGTGCCACTGGAAATCTCAGTCTCACCCTGCCAAGAGAATGGTTATTTAAAAGGCCCTGACCTGGATAGCCCAGGCAAGCCTGGTCTCATCAGATCTCAGAAGTTAAGCAGGGTCGACCATGGCAGGTACTTGGATGGGAGACTTCCAAGGAATACCAGGGCTGAGATGTAGAGGCAGGAAACAGAGCTGCTTCTCTGAATGTCCAAGCCCCAGTAGTTTAAATATTCACTATTTGGGAGCTGATGTTAATGTTAAACAACTTCTGGGCCGGGATGACTAGTTTATATAGAATATAAAGATCGGGGGGAGGGGGGGTGTTGTAGAAAAAGTCTAGCAGGAACTCATTTGTATATTAGGCCACATCCCCTGACATCAACATTGTTTCACACAAGGCTTTTTCATAAAAAAAGCCCAGCAGGAACTCATTTGCATATTAGGCCACACCCTGACACCAAGCCAGCTGGAACTGCATTCATGTGCGTTCCTGCTCAGAAAAAGCCCTGATAAAGATTATTGAATATCTGCTGAGGTAGCATTACTTTCAATTAGGATTGAGAGGAAACAATATTTTTGAATATTATAAATGTCCTATACATGAAATATGTATTTAAAACACTTTGTCAGTTGTATTGTTGATTGTCCTTGTTATGTATGTTAAATCTTTTTATCAAAATCTAATTTTCCCAGTTCCTTTTTCTTTCTGTACCCCTATTTTATTTTAAAAAGAAGGAATGGGCTAAAATGAATCAATACGTTTATATTATTGTATGTTATGTGTCTGATCTTATGCACGTAGCCTTATTACTTTAATGATTTTGTATTTTGTCCTCTTCTAAATTAAAAAAGGCAGCACCCAAACCTGAAGGGGGCCACATCTCCTCTGGCCTTTTCAAGAGATTCCTGGCTATACAGCAAGTTTAATTTTTTCCCTACAACTGCTCTCATCTCCTAGGAGCACAGAATCTAATTATTCACTTCACTGTGGATGTGGATGTTGAGATGGAAAAGAAGAGGGTGCAGTTTGAGGACCACACGACTACCCTCAGTCGCGAGATCTCCCTCACTGAGCATCCGTGTGCTGAACTGCAGTTGCATGTTCTGGTAAGTGTGGAAAGGAGGCAAGCCGCACACCAAGTGTCTGCTGTGGCAAAAGCCTCCACAAGGAAGATTCCCCAGATAATGGGCAACACCTGAGCTCAGTCTGGTGTAGTGGTTAAGTGCCAGTTTGGTGTAGTGGTTAAGTGCACAGACTCTTATCTGGGAGAACTGGGTTTGATTCCCCACGCCTCCACTTGCAGCTGCTGGAATGGCCTTGGGTCAGCCATAGCTCTGGCAGAGGTTGTCCTTGAAAGGGCAGCTGCTGTGAGAGTCCTCTCAGCCCCACCCACCTCACAGGGTGTCTGTTGTGGGGGAAGAAGGTAAAGAAGATTGTGAGCCGCTCTGAGACCCTGAGATTCAGAGTATAAGGTGGGATATAAATCCAATATCTTCTTCTCCTTTGTCACAAAGACAGATTCCTGGAGAATCAGGTGCTCAGGGGCTACACAGAATCTCTGTATTCAGAGACAAGCTTTCTCCATGCAGAGCTTCCAGAATCATGAGGGTGACAGAATAAAGGGTTAAATCTGGGTCCAAAGGTCTTAGTTACTGTATGTATAACTTACAACTGTAGAAGAGCCCCATGGTGCAGAGTGGAAGAGCTGCAGTACTGCAATCTGAGCTCTCTGCTCACGACCTGAGTTTGATCCTGGTGGAAGCTGGGTTCAGGTAGCCAGCTCAAGGTTAATTCAGCCTTCCATCCTTCCGAGATCGGTCAAACGAGTACCTGGCTTGCTGGGGGGAAAGTGTAGATGACTGGGGATGGCGATGGCAAACCACCCCGTAAAAAGACTGCCATAAAAACGTTGTGATGTGACGTCACCCCAGAGTTGGAAACGACTGGTGCTTGCACAGGGGACTACCTTTACCTTTTAACTTACAACTGTATGCTATGTGGATGTAATGTGATACCCACTACCTCCTGGTTTTTATCTGTGTTTTAATATATATTTACTGTGCACTTTGTAATAAACAGATGTCTCATATTATTTTGTTTAGCTGCTCAGCCTTCTAGGTTCCTGACTTGCTTTTCAGGATGGGTTCCCCCCTCCCTTTTGCTGTCTTCCTAACCCCGAGTGTGTCCATCAATAGGTATGGCTACAGTTGTAGAAAGGTTGTGCAAAAGACTTCGGTCATCCACTGAAGTCTTTTGCGCGGACTTTTTGCAACTGCAACCTACATCTGCTGGGGCTCTGCTCCAGTTTATTGGTGGGAACTGCACCCCCCCAGTCGTCTCCTGTTAAAAGCCTAGCAGGTTTACTAGGCATAGTCTACTAGGCATAGTCTACATGATATGTGTTTGGTGTAGTGGTTTGGTATAGAGCCAGTTTGGTGTAGTGGTTAAGTGCACGGACTCTTATCTGGGAGAACCGGGTTTGATTCCCCACTCCTCCACCTGCAGCTGCTGGAATGGCCTTGGGTCAGCCATAGCTCTTGTAGGAGTTGTCCTTGAAAGGGCAGCTTCTGGGAGAGCCCCACCCACCTCACAGGGTGTCTGTTGCGGGGGAGGAAGATAAAGGACATTGTAAGCCACTCTGATACTCTGATTCAGAGAGAAGAGCAGGGTATAAATCTGCAGTCTTTCCCAGCATCAGGGACTTCTCCAGGGAGTGCTCCCTTCTCATTTGGTGGCCAAAGCATTTGAGCTTCAGCTTCAGCATCTGACCTTCCAGGGAACAGTCTGGGTTGATTTCCCTTAGGACTGACTGATTTGATCTTCCAACTCTCAGAGGAGTGCAAAACAATCCAGGCCTTTTGCCTCACCTCTCTATGGACTCTATTTGTTGTTGTAACTTATTTTTTGCTGGTTTATGTTCCAGCCATGCAACAATGACTGCTTCTCCAGCGTCGCTCTCCAACTCAGCTACAGGCTTCACAGCTCCAGTGAAGACCTGAATGATCCCATGCCTATCCTTGATATATATCAGAAATCGGAGAGGCGTTTCCAGGTAAATATGCAACAGTTGGGGCCTTTTATTTTACCATTTGGAAGCACTGATGGAGAATGGGAGATCAAGGTCAGGGGTGTCAAACTCATTCGTTATGAGGGCCAGATTGGACATAAACAGACCTTGTCAGGCCGGGCTGTGCTGGGCCGGGCCATGTGTGTTCCTTTTTAAGATTAGGTAGCAGAGATATAAACTTTAAAGGACACAGACAAAAACAATTAAAAGATTTTTTTTTTAAAAAAACGTAAAACATGTTTAAAACATTAGCACTTGTTGGTCTTTCTTTGTATTTCTCCTGTGGGATCCAGGGAACTGGGCAAAGGAAGCTCTGGCTCTTTCATTCCCTCCCCAGGAGACCAGGAGGCAGAGGAGCCTCAACCAATGGAGAAAATAGAGGTTTTGCTCTGTAGTTCCTGTGAGCAAGCCTTGCAAAGCAAGCTGAGATGCAGAAGGAAGCAAGAGAGAGGGAGAAGGAAGCAGACAAGAGCCAGTTGCTCGGGGGCCTGATAGGGCCCTCCAGGGACCTGATTCAGCCCCTGGTCCACGTTTGACACCCCTGATCTAGGTGATGTGAAAAGTGAGTTTCAGCTTGGTTCCCATTTACAATCTTCTGGCTGTTGTCGGTGTACTCTGAGCCCAGCTCAGGGAATCCAAACAATCGCCAAAGCACTGAAGTGTTTGGGAACACGTTGCCATCATCTTTTCCCCCCCTCCATCTGCCTTGCCTTCTTTGGAGAGGGGAAGCAAGAGGCTGACAGATTGCACTGAGCAGGATTGGACTTTTGTCCATCCATCATTTTTCTTCCCTTCCATGGCTCAGACATGAGCAGGAGGCACAAAGTTCAGAGGCAGAGGAGTTCTGCCTCCTGGGCTGCTGTTCCTCTCACCGCTTTGCAGAAGAGGGAATTTGGGGAAGTGCACTTTTGTGTTCAGGACTAGGGAAAATCTGGGAAGCTGCCCAAATCTCCCCTTCTGCACACCTTGTTAAAAACTCAGCAGCCCCATCCTCCATCAGAGCCAGTTTGGTGTAGTGGTTAAGTGCGCAGACTCTTATCTGGGAGAACTGCACCCCCCCAGTCATCTCCTGTTAAAAGCCTAGCAGGTTTACTAGGCATAGTCTACTAGGCACAGTCTACATGATATGTGTTTGGTGTAGTGGTTTGGTATAGAGCCAGTTTGGTGTAGTGGTTAAGTGCACGGACTCTTATCTGGGAGAACCGGGTTTGATTCCCCACTCCTCCACTTGCACCTGCTGGAATAGCCTTGGGTCAGCCATAGCTCTCATAGGAGTTGTCCTTCTGGGAGAGCTCTCTCAGCCCCACGCACCTCACAGGGTGTCTGTTGTGGGGGAGGAAGGTAAAGGAGATTGTGAGCCACTCTGAGATTCAGAGTACAGGGCGGTATAGAGTGTGGAACCAGTTTGTGGTTAAGTGCGCGGACTCTTATCTGGGAGAACCGGGTTTGATTCCCCACTCTTCCACTCGCAGCTGCTGGAATGGCCTTGGGTTAGCCATAGCTCTGGCAGAGGTTGTCCTTGAAAGGGCAGCTGCTGGGAGAGCCCTCTCAGCCCCACCTACCTCATAGGGTGCCTGTTGTGGGGGGAGAAGATATAGGAGATTGTAAGTCACTCTGAGTCTCTGATTCAGAGAGAAGGGCGGGGTATAAATTTGCAGTCTTCTTCTTCTTTGGAAGTGCATTTTTGAGCACAGGAGTAGGGAAAATCTGGGAAGCTGCCCAAATCTTCCCTTCTGCACCCCTTATTTAAAGCTCAGTAGCCCCATCCTCCATCAGAGGAGAGAATGAATAGTATGCAATCAGTTGGCTTTGAACCCTTTCCTCTCCAGTCTTGGAATAAAGAAAAGCGTTTTAGCTTCTCTCCCACACAGTGAGGATAAAAACCTTCCCTCTTCCTCCCACCCCATTCTTATCACATTTCAGTTGCCTTATAAGGATGACTGCGATAACAAGACTGTCTGCACCCCACGTTTGACCTTGGCTGTTCTTACCGAGTGAGTCTTTGAATGTGTCTGTTGCATGGGTAAGAAATGGCAGGTCTGATGACCAAATTAGCAGAGGTTTAACCCCCCCTCCAAAAAAAAGCAAACCAACAACCATTTTCTTGAATTCAGTAGGTCTGCTGGAGCAGCTGTGTTCTCCCACATGCAAGGGCTATACAGGCACCTCAGCCTAGGAAATTCCATAAGGGTTACAGATTATATTATCTTTTTTTCATCCTTCCCTTCCCCCAAGAAGTTCAAGGCAGCCAACACAGTTCCCTCCCTTCATTTTATCCTCAAAACAATCCTGTGAGACAGGTCAAATTCACGTTACAAAATTCTTGTGCTGTTCCACTGAGGAACTGCTCTTCTTCCTAATGTTTCATTGGAAACTCTTTTGATTTAATTTCAACCCACTTGTTCTGGTCTGACGTTCTGGGGCAACAGAAAACAATTCTGCACCATCCTCTATATGACAGCACTTTTAAGTACGTGAAGATGGTAATCATATCACCTCTCAGTCGTCTCCTCTTCAGGCTAAACACACCCAACTCCTTCAACTTTTCTTCATAAGACTTGGTCTCCAGACCCCTCACCGTCTTTATTGGCCTCCTCCGGACCCATTCCAGCTTGTCTATATCCTTCTTAAACTGTGGTGCCCCAAACTGAACACAATACTCTAGGTGAAGTCTAACCAGAGCAGAGTAAAATGATATCATCACTTCATGTGATGTGGATACTATACTTCCGTTGATACAGCCCAAAATTGCATTTGGCTTTTTAGCTACCGCATCACACTGCTGACTCGTGTTCAGTGTACAGTCCACTAAGACCCCTAGATCCTTTTTTGCACATTGTACTGTGACTCGCCTACCTGACTTCACACTTACAGGGATGCTTTGCCCAGCAACAGAGAATGGGTGACCAGGCAGGCTGCATGGGGGGAGGTGAAAGTATGAGCAAGAGGAGACCAGCAAAACATTTTCCCTGAGAGAGGTGCAGGGTGGGGGACTTTTGCACCCGAGTAGAAGTGCTGGAGAGCCAGTTTGGTGTAGTGGTTAAGTGTGCGGACTCTTATCTGGGAGAACAGAGTTTGATTCCCCACTCCTCCGCTTGCACCTGCTGGAATGGCCTTGGGTTAGCCATAGCTCTGGCAGAGGTTGTCCTTGAAAGGGCAGCTGCTGTGAGAGCCCTCTCCAGCCCCACCCACCTCACAGGGTGTCTGTTATGGGGGAGGAAGATAAAGGAGATTGTGAGCCGCTCTGAGACTCTTCGGAGTGGAGGGCGGGATATAAATCCAATGTCTTCTTCTTCTTCTGGAACTCTTCTGCCAGTCAAAGGCGACAATAATAACCAATGGGCTTGTGTAAGGCTGTGTGACATCTGTGCAGCTAATTTCCCCTCACTGACAATACTGAAAGTAGATCTGTAGACTTAACCACTACCCCAAGCAAATAAACCAGGGGTGGCCAACGGTAGCTCTCCAGGTGTCTTTTGCCTACAACTCCCATCAGCCCCAGCCATTGGCCATGCTGGCTGGGGCTGATGGGAGTTGTAGGCAAAAAAACACCTGGAGAGCTACCATTGGCCACCCCTGAAATAAACCATTCTAACTTCAGAGTTCTGTTGCAATCCCATACAAGCAGACTTCAGCTCCCTGGAGAATTTCAGCTTTAACAGAAAAACTAGGACCGATTTCCCACTAGCCTTATGCTGCTCTCACTCTCCTCTCCTCAGTGGGGCTTCCGTTGGATTTCACTATCTGCCCCGGGGCTGCAACTCTCCCCACTTTAGTGCAGCAAACGTGATCCTCTAAAACCCAGTTTCAATTTGCTGTGCGAAAAAGGCAAAGCGTGTTGCAGCCCCGGGGCAGATAGTATGAAATCCGACGGAAGAAGAAGAATTACAGATTTATACCCTGCCCTTCTCTCTGAATCAGAGACTCAGAGCGGCTCACAATCTCCTATATCTTCTCCCCCCACAACAGACACCCTGTGAGGTGGGTGGGGCTGAGAAGGCTCTCACAGCAGCTGCCCTTTCAAGGACAACCTCTGCCAGAGCTCTGGCTGACCCAAGGCCATTCCAGCAGCTGCAAGTGGAGGAGTGGGGAATCAAACCCGGTTCTCCCAGATAAGAGTCTGTGCACTTAACCACTACACCAAACTGGCTCTCTGGGGAGGAGCGTGAGGGCAGCATAAGGCTAGTGGGAAATCTGTCTAGCTCTTATGAGTTCTGACCTGGATAACCCAGGCAAGCTTGATCTCATCAGATCTAAGAAGCTAAGCAGGGTCCCTGCAGTTTCCCATCTGCTACCAGAGACAGGCAAGCCCCAGATGAGCACAAGTCAGCCATAATTGTAGAGTTAATATACTCAGAGTTCCCTTTGGGAGGCACCTGATACTCAAAACCCCTTTCCTGCTGGCTTTCCTGCCTGCAGAAGCATCGTGGCACACAGAAATGAAGTTCAGCCTGGCAAGGTGAGTGGTGGGCAAAGGAGTGAAAGGCACAAGAACAGGCCTGGTCTAAGTACCAGCGGAAGGTGCCCTTGGACTCTGAAGTGCCCCTTCTTCTCTTTCCACATCCTTGCAGCAGGAAGACGCTGGTGGTAGGTGCCACCAAGGAGCTGACCATGAGCCTCCACCTGGCAAACACCGGTGACAATTCCCACCTGACATCCCTGGTTTTGGAATACCCAGATAACCTGAGCTTTAAAAAGGTCCAAGAGGTGAGTCACGACTTAGCCGCAGAGCTCAGCCCAAGCACCCTTCTGTAACTCAAAAACTGGCTGAGTCACCACTGGAACTGAGCCAAGATTCCTAACAGAGTGGGGGCAGAAGGAACAGGAGGGAAGGTAGAGTGGGTTTATAGGAGCACCGCCCTTGACAGCTAGGTCAGCAGGCCCTTGAGATGACAGCTGGCACGATATCACTTGCCTTAGCCACAGAAGCAAAATGGAGCCTCTGTATACAGAAGCAGTGTACCCGAGTACCAAATGTTGATAACCAAGCAATGTGGAAAGATGGCCACTTTCATAGCTGTCTTGTAAGCGTCACTGGAAAATACTGCACTGGGAGACAGAATAGGGACCCTCTCGGTCTGATCCGGCAGGGCAGTTTTAAAATCAGATATACAATATGGTGACAGATGAAAACATCTGTATGTTTAACGCCCTTCCTTCCACCTTCCTTGCAGCACTCAAACCCTTCTTCAGGTGGGGAGTTGTCAGAGGACAGGGTAAGCTGATTCTTGCATTTGGTGGGGGTCCGATCCACAGGGATCTGTTAGGGAATCTCAGCCCTCCAGCTCCCAAGCTGAGGCAGTGACTGTTTACTAGCTGATAAGGCTGACAATTACCGTAAGTCGCCCTGTGGCGCAGAGTGGTAAGCTGCAGTACTGCAGTCCAAGTTCTGCTCACCTGAGTTCGATCCCAGCGGAAGCTGGGCTCAAGTAGCTGGCTCAAGGTTGACTCAGCCTTCCACCCTTCCGAGGTCGGTAAAAGGAGTCCTCAGCTTGCTGGGGGGGGGGGGGGGGAAGTGTAGATGACCGGGGAAGGCAATGGCAAACCACCCTGTAAAAAGTCTGCCGTGAAAACGTTGTGATGCGACATCACCCCAGAGTTGGAAACAACTGGTGCTTGCACAGGGGACTGCCTTTACTTTTAAGGCTGACAACTGGGAATGCAGGAGGCTGGAAAGGGGGCAGGAGTTTTTGTGAACATTCTGGTTTGAATTCTACCTGCCGTCTGTGTCTTGGCAGCCTTCTTCGGCAACGATTGACTGTGATGCCCCCAAGCCAACCAAGCCTCGGTTCTCCTCTCTGAACTGCAAGATTGGACATCCCGTGTTCAGGACTACAGTAAGTCGCCTGCAGAACGGATTAAAGGGGACTGTGTTCCATTGAGCAGTGACAACTGCCCTTTAAATAGGGTGTTCAACACCTTTTCCTGGCTGTTGGCTGGTACATAACGCGTTTCCCTTGCACTGTGATGTCATGGCTGTTCACAAATATTCTGACTTCTGGGAAGGAAACAGGCAGCAGAAGAATGTCAATAAAAAGCAAAGTGTTTGTGGAGAAGTGAAAGGCCACAGGAGCCTAAAGGACAGGAGGCACTGTGTGTTGCCAGCAGCAGCAGCAGCTGAGAGATACAGACATCACTGCTGCACTGAACAGCAAAGCTGATCAGGAAGAGGGATCAGAGAGACAGAAAAACAGCATCTTGAGGGAAGGGGTGTAGAGATAAGGGCCAAGCAGAAAGGAGGGTTAAGCAAAACCCTTAGGCCAGGGGTGTCAACATGCGGCCCAGGGGCTGGATCAGGCCCCCGGAAGGGTTGTATCAGGCTCACGAGCGAATCAAAAGTAGGTTTGCAACTTACAGATACACACCTGGACAGCATACTCAAGATTGCAACGTTACATTGCCTCCAGTTTGTGATGCAATAATTCAAAACAACAGGCGTCAATTATCAGAGACTGTTAAATAAACAAAATGCTGCAAGAGTGCTCAAGTTTTAAGCATGTTTTTAAAGTTTTGGGTTTTTTAAAATCTTTTAATTGTGTTTGTCTGTGTCTTTTATAAAGTTTTTATCTCTGCTACCTGTCATAAGATTTCATGACACACATGGCCTGGCCCAATCTGGACCTCTTGAGTTTGACACCCCTGCCTTAGGCAGACCTGCAGGGATAACAGGCTTAGGAACCGCAGGTCTGAAGAGCAGTGTTTTTGTGAGAAAGGACAATATGAACATTCCAAAATATCACATCAGTCCCCAGGAGAAGAAGCCTGTCTGGATTTTACATATGGGTTTGAGTCAAACAGCCCACTTTTGATTGCAGAACTCCACCAGCCAAGTACTTGCCTCAAAGACTGCCTGACAAGAGTTTTAAAATGCACAAGTTTAGATGAGCACTTCTATGAACGTTCAACTGATCTCTCTGTTCTTTTACACCGCAGGCAAATTTCTCCGTGATCTGGCAATTAGAGGAAAGAAAGTTCCCCGGCGATTCTCCAAGTATCACTGTTAACCTCAGCAAGTAAATAAAACTTCATTCTTGATTGCCGGAGCAAACAACGCTTATTAACCAAAATATCTTTAATTATGAACCTGTCTGCTCAAACAAAAGCACCCTGGCTATATACATGATGCTTTAAAGGTACTACTATGACTGCAGTTCAGGATAATTCTGGTACTTTTTAGCACCAAAAAGAAAGAGTGTGCCAGCCCCTGAAAGTCAAAAGTCAGTAATATTGTGCAGGGAAAGGATACTATGAAGGGAGCTTTGACTCTTGAGCGCTTATCTTGTTGGTTTTGAAGGTGCTGGTGGGTTTTTCCCCATATGTGCCCCAGAAAGCGCTACGTTCAGGGTCCCAAAATCTCCTTCAGATTCCCAGACTGAAAGGAGTTCGATTGTCCACCACTAGAACCAGAGCGTTTTCAACAATAGCCCCTGCTCTGTGGAATGCCCTCCCCAAAAACATCAGGGCCCTGTGGGACCTGCCACAGTTCTGCCAGACCTGTAAGACCGAACTATTTAAGCTTGCCTTCAATAGTTAAGGGGAGGTAGCGAATATCCCGCAGCGCTGGACAAATATAGATATTGAGAAACACCAACGCGCATCTTGGATTTTATGGTTAAAATGTGTAGAACTGATTTTACTGTATATTGTTTTTTAGTATTCGATGTGGTTTTTAACTGTTGTTAACTGCCCTGAGCCCGTTAGGGGAGGGTGGGATATAAATCAGATTAAATAAAATAAGAGTGGTGGATGAGAGACCAGAGTAGCACCAGGCAGTTGTCAAATCCCACCTCTTTTGTCTCTTCGCGTTGGTTAACTCCAAAAGGAAGAGGTCTGAGCTGGCTTAGAGAATGCCAGTTGCTGGCCCTTGCTTTAAAGATGGAGTCATTTATTGTGATGGGAACTTGCGTGTGCAGTTCAACTACAAGTTGGCAAAGCAGAGGGATGAGTGAGTGTCACTCACAGGTGAGTGACAGTGAGGTTTGCTAGCCCAGGCTCATCCGATCTTGGAAGCTAAGCAGGGTCGGCTTAGCATAGGTTAGCATAAGATGAGAGGTTAGCATAGGATGAGAGCCACGAGGAGTCCAGAGTTGCTATGCAGAAGCAGGATTGGCAAAACCCCTTTGTTTTGCCTTGAAGACTCCATCGCCACAATTTGACAGCCCTTTCCCACCACCGACGAGGTTTTTTTTTTAAAAAAGGTTACTGATACTTTATTTATTTGACAGCATCAACCCGAACAGCAGGGCCCTGATAGAAGAACATTTCTTCAACGCGAAATATGCTTTCAGCACTTTCCTCAGCAGGTAAAAGGCCCCAAACACTCCATCGTCTTCTACTCTTCTTGGGTGGCTCAATTCCGCTGTGGAGAAAAGGGAGAGCTTACAGAGTGCTTTTGCTTTGGTAGAGGAGTGAGGCAAGCTCGTCTCTTAGCACCTGTACTTTTACATTTGTGTCTGAAGGACCCTGCAACCCTAAGCTCAGTTAGCATGAGTTAGCTCACCGGTTTTTTTAGCCTCCGGCTCACACATTTTTGTCTCGGTTCAGGAAGGATGGCCCCAGAGCACACTATGAAGCAGCCAAATTGCTCGCTCGCAACTTTAATGCCAGTAGCTCACGAAGTAGAATTTTTGCTCACAGGACTCCGCAGCTTAGAGAGAGTATTGCCTGCAATGGTCCTTTCTTCAGTAGGATTCCGTTCTCAGCACTTGTCCTCAAAGACACTAACTGTAATTCTCTACATAAGGATGCTGGCCTTATGACCCACACTCAGGTTAGACTGAGAAACCTTCTAAGTCGTTTTTCAAAATACTGTAAAAATGAGGAATTTAAGATCATTTAGTCAAAATCAAAGGTTATGGTCTTCTCTAAAGCCAAGAAAATTACCCCCTTGGTCTGGAGAACTGACAATGTTCAATTAGAACAAGTCTCCAAATATCCATATCAGGGTGTGGGTTTGGATCCTCAACTGGCAACCCCATTTTAAATCTGTAATAAATAAAATAAAACCCTCTATGATAACTATTGAACACTTCTTCTCTTGTTGTTGTTAACCATTCAGTTGTGTCTGACTTGGCGATTCTATGGGGCAGCCCTCTCCACGTTTTCCTATCTTGTACCGTTTCTTTGAATTGTATATATGCTTGGGCCAGTGTCGTACTCTCTAAGAGAGGCTAATATATCTGAGGGGGCCTGCATGTGTTTCATTAAAAAATCATCCCTCAGCTCCTTTATGAAGCCTCAGGATGGATTCTCTGAGTGAATGAAAATATAGATCACTCTCTTTGCTGTTTTCTGTGACATATTACAGGAACCCCAAGATGTGTAGCTGAGATAGCTTTAAGATTAGAATTCAGCCAGGGCTCTATTGAAGCCAAAGCATGCTTTGTGTGCATTTAAACATAGGCTAAAGGTCATTTTCATCACATAGAAAGATGCTTTATGAGCTTAATCAAGATCAATTCCATTTCCGCTGGATGCAAGCAACAAGACACAAAACCACCTAGTCTTGGGAAGAGGAAATTTCTACTATCGAGAAATGCATAAAAGATCTAGATTACTTCAGCTCAGTTATATGAACTTGGGGAGTATGCTCCACCCTGTTTTTTGGCATCCTTCCACCCTCAACCATCCCACCCTACATTAATACCTAGCAGTTCCTCATGCCTACAGAACATTCATGCTTGCATGCCTGAATGCTGTTCCTTCATACCTCCAGGACCGCCTCTCTCAATATGCCCCCAGTAGAGTGTTACGCTCAGGCACAAAAAAATCTCTCGGAGGACAGAGATATCTGGCTGTCCTCAACCAGGGCCAGGGTCTTTTTGGTCCTGGCCCCTGCCTGGCAGAACTCTCTCCCAGAGAACTGTGCCCTGCGGGATTTGTTACCCTTCTGCAGGGTCTGGAAGGCAGAGATGTTCTGCCCGGCCTTTGGTTAAGGACAACAAAGGGACAATAAACAAATTGGGGCTCTCAGGTTTCCCACCCCCTTACCTGCCTTCAGAAGCTGGGGGAGTGGCAATGTTATTTAAATGAATCACTGTTTTTAATGCTAATTTTTTTGTAAATTGATTTACATCGTTTGTCATCAGTGTTTTTATTCTGATGTAAGCTGCCCTGAGCCCTGCCTGCAGGCAAGGGTGGCTTAGAAGTTCAAACAAATAAATAACTTGCCTTCTTCGGACAGACTTTGCCAATGTCATTTGAAAGAGGTTGACTCTCCATTCCACATGGTATTGGAATGCCCTCATTATAACTTTTATCACACGTTATGGGTTGCCCCTAATCTAACAAAATTACGGTACCTTCCACTGCATTAAAAAAACAAATGTAGTCCCCTATCTGTTGGTGGACAGAGACCCAAGGATTATGCTGGCTGTGCCCAAGTATTTCACCACCTTAAAGAAATACGCTCCTTATCTGCTGCTCGAGATCACTGGATCAAAGGAGCCTGAGAGAAAGGAAATGCTCCACCATCTTAAAATGCAAGAGAAGGAAACAGGGCATTTGATACAGCCTTTCAGAATAAAACTGGGGTGCGGGGACTCCCCATTCATTAGTAATAAAGCTGATTATTATTTTGTTTAAAGAATAGATCGAGTATGTGGCATAGGCATTCCCTTTAAACCTCTCTGGATAAAAGAGCAGTAATAACAATTGTACGTAAATAGCACTTTGCAGTATTCAAAGCATTTGCCAAGAGTCAGTAAATCCTACAACAATCCTGTAAGATAGGCCGGTATTACTGTTAGCATCTTGAAGAGGAGAGAGACTAGGCATACATTTTTGCACCAAAATGATGAGAGACTTGTGTGTAGCTCTCTCTAAATAGACACGCAAGCCTTCCCCACCCCCCATGATGCAAATACATATAAAATACATGTATGCAAATACCATAAAAGACAAAACTGTATCTTATTCTGATTTTTTTTTTTGCCTGCAGACCATTTCCTGCCCTATACGTGAGTGAAAGAGCCCCCCAGAACACTGACTTTGAATTCCATGTAAGTTTGAGGCCTCACCTTGTTGCCAGCTCACGGGCAAACATGGTGGTATTTTTCTGACCTTTGGTACTGCCTTGCAGATAAATGGAAAAAACCAATTTGGGGCGCAGCTTGAACTGCAGGTCTGGGTGCCAGCCCTCATAGCCAACCATCGGGTCAGCCGTGTGAGGAATGCAACTGGGATGCAGGTAATATGTTCCACACCCCACCTGGCCTCTTCATAGCTTTGGATGTATGAAATTGGGATTATGGGAATGATAGGTCTAGCTTGGCCACCTCATTCCTACCAGCAGGATTGCCTTTTCATTGACAGATCCATGTCACTTCCCTGGCTTCCTCTACCACGCTCTGCTTAAACTGGTGGCCCTTTGAGCCTGCTGTGTCTGGAGGTGTGTGTGAACATTTTGAATGCCCTCCTTTTCCTGTCATCCCATGGTTCCCTTCTCCTGGGAATAAGTTTCAGAGTTCTTGTTTATGGCCAGCACAGTATTACTGCTGTCCAGGTCAACCATGCTACAGGAATGGCCAAACCATGGTTCAGGAGCCACGTGTGGTTCTTTCACACATATTGTGCGGCTCTTGAAGCCTCCACCACTCTCTTGACTGGCTTAGAGAATGCATTTAAAGTTGCTTTCTTTCCACCTCTCCCTCCCACCTATTTGTCTTCCGTCTTGTGGCTCTCAAACATCTGTCATTTATTCTCTGTGACTCTTACATTAAGCAAGCTTGGCTGCCCCTGCTACAGAGCCACCGCAAGCTCTGCCATACTTCACTGTGAATCACGAGCCTGTGCTGTTTCAGCAGAGCTGCATCTGCGATACAGACAAATGGAGGCCTGGTTCACCCATGCAGAAGGGTTAGGTTGCAAAGCCCCATTATGGCACAATGGATCCAGGCCATTTCAGACAGCGAGTGATGCATTCCTTGGGTACTTACTGCCTTGCAGATAAATGGAAAAAACCAATTTGGTCAACATATCCGTGCTGTGAAAGCTTGCTGCAGGTAGAAAACCAGCACAGCAAGGAGCAAAGGCTTGACACCGACTTGGCTTGCTGTGCTGCCCTTCTGTTTGCATGGAGTTCTTAACATACGAGAACACTCCAAAACGAGACCCTCTATCAGCAGTCTGAACTGGTACAGTTTGTTCTATCACTGTATTCTCCTGAGTGTGTGAATCACACCTAAGACCCCACCCCAGTTCGCAGGGCAATAAGCACAGACAACTCCCCACAAGCCTTGAGAGAGATGTGTATGGCCATCGGGCAAGTCATGACAAAGGGCAGCTCCTGTCACAACCACATGCTCTGCGCACAACTGTCGTTCACACTTTGCATGAATTCAGCCTTGCAAATGAGTCTACACACTTACTGGTTCAGGAAAATGCTTGACAGGAAATCTGTGACCTTAAAGATGCTTTTGGCATAGCTTACCTTGCTTGCAGGAAACCCTAGGTCAGCTCAGGTGATTAGACAATTGGTGAGAAAAGGCATTCTTCCCTCTACAGCAGGGGTGGCCAAACTTGCTTAACAAACTGTGCTGACCAACTATTCAGACTGCTAGATATCGGGCCTACAGCTATGACACCTAAATTAACTGGAGAGCCAGTTTGGTGTAGTGGTTAAGTGTGCGGACTCTTATCTGGAAGAACCGGGTTTGATTCCCCACTCTTCCACTTGCACCTGCTAGCATGGCCTTGGGTCAGCCATAGCTCTGGCAGAGGTTGTCCTTGAAAGGGCAGCTGCTGTGAGAGCCCTCTCCAGCCCCACCCACCTCACAGGGTGTCTGTTGTGGGGGAGGAAGGGAAAGGAGATTGTGAGCCGCTCTAAGACTCTTCAGAGTGGAGGGCGGGATACAAATCCAATATCTTCTTCTTCTTCTATATTATATCTTAATTTATAAAACACGCTGTATCATCCATGCTGCATATTTTAATTGTTTTATGGTTTTATTGTTGGATTTTTATTGTTTTACTGCATTATCGTGCTTGTGATCCACCCTGAGCCCATTATGGGGAATAGTGAACTATAAATCTACTAAAATAAACAAACAAATAAATAAATAAGAGCCACATAGAATAAACATCAGATGTCTGAGAGCTGCAAGACATGAACATCAGATGTTTGAGAGCCTCAAAAGGAAGGAAAGAAGGGAGGGAGGGAGAAAAGGGAAAAGAGATGTGGAAGAGAGAGGTGGAAATAAAACAACTTTAAATGCCTTCTCCAAGCCACTGACTGGCTTGGAGAAGTGATTTAAAGAGACAAATGCCTTCTCCAAGCCAGCCAATGAGGCAGGGGGGCTTTGAGACCCACACAATATGTGTGAAATAGCCACAGTTTGGCCACCCCTGCTCTGCAGGAACAGTTTCATGGAAGACTTACTGTTCTGTGGTAGCTCAGGGAACTGCCACAGGCCCACCCTTCCCCTAGACTTGTGGCTCTTTTAAAATCCTTGATGGCCATAGCTGCACAAGAAGGTGCATTGACATGGGACAATGAGGCGGTATCATGTCCATAGCAGGCATACACCTTCAAATGGCCACAGCACAACAAGGCCAGACTTGTGCAATCCATCCTTGCTATCCTGGATGCTACAGGAGTTATTTACCTAACCCTATTTCCAAAGAGGGGGCCTTATAAGACATACCGCAATGTGCTCATTCAAGACAACTAAACCATTACAAATCAGTTAAAAATATCACTAAAGGAGGAGCTCTGACTCCCCAAGTCTTACCACTGCAGCGTTTTGTGTCCTAAAAACAATATAAAGTAGCTATAAAAATGCTATTTGTTTAACTAGAAATCAGAATAGATCCCCCCCCCTCAAAAAAAACTTCGTCAAAAGCAAATACTCACTAATATGATGGTTTCTCAGGATTAATATTCAAGTCAAGTCAGCCATTATTGGCATAAAGGTTTAATATTCTAAGACTTGGGAGTGATAGAGGTACTATAGCAAGTAGCAATATTCTTTTATTGTGAGATAAGCCTCTGTGTCTAGGAAACAAAATGGTGTTTGTTCTTTTAGTTAACTGAAAGCAAAGTATAAGCACACATCTAGGTTGAAATCAATCAATAACATAAATCCAACTGAGAAATAAAAAGCTCCTCTCCTGCTATTTATTTACTTATGTCCTCTTTTTCTATATACAGAAAACATAATTGCTGTATTTGCTACTGTTGGTTTAGAAAACACTTCCTGCAGTGCTAAATGCCCGTATGGAACCTACAGCTCACCTCAAGTCAGTGGAAAAAGGTGCTCGTGTTTAACAGCTCTGTGGCAGAACAGAAGCCGAGAATCTGTTTACAGAACAACTCAAGTTGTTTCTGTGCTTGCCTCATGGAGGGGGATGTGGGCTTTTTTTTGTAAGACACCTCTTTCAAAAGTTTGTCTGCCAGATAGTGAAGCCACAAGATATTGCTGTGCGGGAAATAGTCAGCCCAGCTGTTCGAGTTTTCCTCTCTCATCTGCCTGTAAATGTCAAACTGATAGTCCCCTCGTCCTTGGAACACCTCTTCATCAGTGGAGAGGTCGCAGTACACTGTGAGGCCATCTTTCTCCAACCTGGAGAAGGTGTAGTCTATGATGTTCACAAGGACTCCCTGAGTGGGAAGGGTGCGGCTTTCCCCTCTCAGCTTAAAAGTCAGCTCCTTCACAGTGGCTTTCTTGATCAGCACGTTCCCCCAGTGTAGGTCTCGATGCTCAAACTGCAACGCTTCCTCAGCCACCGCCAAAGAAGCAGTGACCTGGTGTAAGATGCTTTTAGCTACTGTCACGGAGCTCAGCTGCCGGTTCCTCATGTTCTCCAGGTCAGTGCCCCCAAACACGAACTCCAGGACCATGAAGAGTTGCTGGTCTCCAAAGAAATCTGGCCTGTCATTTTCAGACTCTCTCAGTCTGTCGTATTCATCCCAGGCTTTCAGGAGATGTTCAGGATAGGCTCCTCGCACGCAGTGCACAGAATACAAGCTGATGAATCCAGGGGTCTGGTTATCCGCCTCTTCAGCCAAAAGACTGAGTTCTTTTGAAATGATGATCTCCGGTAAGATCTCGCTGAAAGTCTTCTGAGCTTCTCCATTGACTTTAGTGTTCCCTTCGATAGGAATTATTTTCAAAGCCACGGCTCCCTTCTCGCCTTCGGTTTTGAAAACCTCCCCAAATACCCCTTCTCCAATTTTCTCACATTTCTGCATTTTCTCCGGGGGGATACATTCCTCAAAGGAGATGGGGCCTTCTTGTTGACATTCGCCATAAACTTTTTCTGCATCTGTCAATATCACTTCTGCTATGGAAAAAGAGTTCATGGATGACAGCAGGACCATGGAAGAGGAAGGACAAATAGAATATCCAAGTGTTTTTGTGAAAGAGGTCTTGGGCATCCTTGCATGGAGAGAACTGGGAGATGAAATGCTCAGTTCAGTGCTGTTGAAACTTTCCACCTCAGACAGAATTTTCTTTTTCTTGTGGAGGGAAAGAGAGGCTCGGATCCTGCGCCACAAGCTGGAGTTCTTTACTGAGGAGCCATCTGGGAACGAAGAGAAAGCAAGATTGTCCTCCATCTCGTTCCACTTCAGATGATCCTGAAGCAGGGAAGCATCGGCCCGTTCCTTCCATCCTGTGTTCTTCTTGCGCCTGGCTTGCCCAAGTTTTCCTTGTTGACCCCATCTCTTGGAACTGAATCCACTGATACAAGCTTTTCTCCCCGTGGCTCCCTCGCCACAGGTGGGAACCACCTGACTGCTGCTTGTGGTGTCAGACACTCCAGGAACAGCACAGGGGGAATCTGACGGCAAGCCATGTTCCTTTTTCCGCAAAAGACCCACTACTTTTTTTTCAGAGCACTTATTTGCCAACCAGTTGGGTACCACTTGATTGTCCAGGATGACAACAGGCTGCAGCTGGGGGCTGTTTTCAGCCAGGCTGAAGTCACTTCTTTGGTCTAAGAGAACCCCATTTAATCCACCCACTTTTTTATAAGGGGTGATACCTGCTTCAACAGACATCCGTTGTCTCTTGTTATCAAGAGCCTCCGTCCCTTTTGGCAAAGAAAGGGCAACCTTTCCATCACGCACGCTGACTTGCAACTGGCAAGCTCCCTGCAATGGTCTCTGGGAAGTCATCGGGGTCTTTGGTGGCACTGACGTCTTTGGGGAATGATCCTGATCAGCATCTGGAAGATAGCCGGCCTCACTTGGAGGAGATGCGGCCTTATTTGGTGACACCGCAACCCCTCCCCAGCTCTTGAGAGGCGCTTCTGTCTTGCTACAGAGGCTGTGAGACAGCACGGCACAGTGGCTTTGAAAGTGCACGCAGGAAGAATGGGACTTCGCCACAGATGGCGTTTGCACCTGAGGACCCAGGAAAGGGTGCTGGCACAGTAGGCTCCCAGCATCTTCATGTGTGAAGAGCTCCAAACTTCCCGTGGCGGCCTGCACTTCGCCATCCCCATCCATGTTCAGCAAACTCAGCTCTGGGAGCACATCACGGAAAGCGCCACTGTTGTCCCTCAGGGATTCCCGCTTGGTCTGAGGGCTGCAGCAGCGGCAGGCGGCAGAGAACCTGTGCCCTGCGGGACTCCCTTCCACCGGATTCTGCTTCTCAGTAGCCAGGGGCTGCTGGGGGGTGCTGCACACCAAGGGGGGGCGCAGTCGAAGGTTGGCCCTTCGGGGGCGCTGCGTGACGTTCTTGCACAGCGGGGTGGTGGGCAAGCGGCAGTCCTCAGCCCGCCGCCCTTTGGGCGGGGCGCGGTTCTCCTTGGCACCCTTCTTCCTCCTCCTGCGGCGCCGCGTCGAGCTGGGAGGCAGGAAGTCCGGGTCGCCGAGGCTGGAGGGCGAGGAGGCGCCCCCCGAGGAGCTGGTGCTGCTGAAGTAGCGCCTGCGGTCGACCTGGGGCGAGATCCAGGGCGCGGCGGCGCCGACGCGCCTCAGCCCGGCCTGCCCGCCGCCCGCCTTTCGCCGGCCGCCCCGCGGCCCCGCATAGGTCTTCAGCAGCCGCGGTCGGAGCCTCTCCATCCGGAGGGGGAGGGGAGGCGCAGGCCGGAAGCGGAGGGCCTTGCCTCTCTTCTGCCGCGCAGGGCCCGCCTCGCCGCCCCTCAGCCCCGCCGCCGCCTCCGCCGTCGAACCGCCAGCGCGCCCGCCGCCATTTCAAACCCGGCTCTCGCGAGAACTCCAATCGTCGAGCGAGACTCGGCGGGAGCAGCGGCGGCGAGAGGGGACTTGGTGGCGCGCGGGAGGCGGGCGGCGCCGGTTTGTCCTTCGACGTCGCGCTCAGCCAATCGCGGCGGATGGAGGAGGGCGGGGCTAAGGCGTTTCACCCGGGCGTCGCCGTCGTCATAGAGGTAAGGGTGAGGAGAAAGCGTCGGTAGCCCTCCGGTTTCTGATTGGAGTGAGAGGGCGTTCCACGGGAGTGGTAAAAGCGGGGCGCGTCTGGGTGCAATACAGGCGCTGGAACACAGGAGGAGTCCAGCAACACCTTTGAGACCAGGGGTGGCCAAACTGCGGCTCGGGAGCCACATGTGGCTCTCGTTCACACTTTCTGTGTGGCTCTTGAAGCCCCCACTACCCCATTGGCTGGCTTGGAGAAGGAGATTGTCTGATTAAATCATTTAAAATTGCTTTCTTTCCATCTCTCCCAAGCCCCATCTTCCTTCCGTCTGTCTTCGAGTTCTCAAACATCTGACATTCATGTCTTGCAGCTCTCGAACATCTGGTGCTTATTCTATGTGGCTCTCACGTTAAGCAAGTCTGGCCACTCCTGTTTAAGACCCAACAATTTTTTATTCAGATTGCAAGCTTTCGTACACATGCAGACTTCATCAGACGAGGGAATGGGGTACGGTGACTAGAGCTATATCTAGCTGGTGGGCAGGGGTTAAGAATGCCAAGTGGTACAAAGTTAGAATCCGGTGGCCAAATAGTGAAATTAACAAATTGAAGGAACATTTGGTCTGGAGAGCATCTGCATGGGAAACCAATAAAACAGTAACATGTCAAAATGGGAGAATGATGGTGAGCGTGTCATAAGTGGTGAAGTATGCGTGCATACGAAAGCTTACACTCTGAAAAATACTTTGTTGGTCTGAAAGGTGCTACTGGACTCCTACTTTGTTCTATGGCTTCAGCCCAACACGGCTGCCCTCCTGGAACTTAATACAGGAGCTGGTTTTTGATGCTTTTCGAAGGCACGGTATAACCAGTATGCACACGTGCTTTTGACATGATGGGTGTTTCGTTGGGAGTAAGGGGAACGCTCCCTCTGCTGCAGGCGGAATAGAGTGCAACGTTTTGCATGCACTTCCTCTATATTTCGAATTCTATTTTGAATTTTTTGAGCTATGACTCTTTATTTCCAGTGGCTTTTGTGCTTCAAGTTGTATTTTGAATGGAATTTGAATATCTCAATTGGCACTCTAAAATATAACATCTAACGGGAGAGGGCTGCCATTGCATCTGAATCTATTGTGCTTTGGTACCAACTGCCTAGGATCTGTATGTGTTGAGAAAGGAAAATATTACACGATCCGCCTGAATACATGAAGTAGCACGATTGCAATTTTATTCGATTGTTTTACTGTCTTAATATCGCTGACTGGGGGCAGGAAGGAGTCTGGGAAAGTGGAAGAACCCCCGCTGGGACCTGGGGATTGGCAAGCCTAACTCTACGGCAATATACCCTGCTGAGGTCCCTCCTCAAACCCCACCGTTCCCAGACTTCACCCCTGAAATCTCCAGGAATTTTCCAATCTGGAGTTGGCAATCATACTCACGAGCTACAGGGATGTGCTGCAAACAGTATAGAGACAACAGCACCAGGTTGCATTACTGGGCTAGTCCAAAGACTCCTATGAGGAGGTTAGAATAAAGGTTGGGAAACAGGGCATTGTTAACTGTTTTCTTTCAGTGGCAAGTCCTCTGTCCCCCCCCCCCCCAATAATATGGGGTCAGCAAGACCAGTCTCTACCATAAGATGGTCATAATATTGTTCCTGGTTTGGGTAGTATGCAAAGGGGGACTTTTCCCTTGTATTCCTGCAGATGTCCTTTTAGCCAGCAATATATGATAAAAGTATTATGACTTAAGGTACTATTATCATTGATTTTCTTCTCCCGTCCCCTTCAGAAAACCACAGTGTGCAGAACTGCAAGTGACTTCATAAGGAAAGATTCTGGACACATCAGCTCAGAGGTAAAAGGGGCCTTGGCACTGTTGGTGCCGCATAAATCTTTTGTGAAATCGTGGCTGTTTGCGAGAAGTCAAAAAGTCACCAAAATAAACAACAATTTGCAGCATCTTAAAAGATTCTCAGTTTTTTATTCCAGCGTAAGTTTTTATGGGCTACAGCCCACTTTGTCCGATTCAAGGATTGGCTCCTCTCTAGGGGTGGTGCTTATCTGCATGTTGGATTTTGATCTAGGAAACCTGAGTCCAAATCCTCAATCTGCCTTAAAACACACTGGGTGATCTTAGGTCAGTTACTACCTGTCCGCCTGACCTCCCTCACAGGGTTGTTGTGAAGATAACATGGAGGAAAGGAAAAGTATGTGCCTGAGTTCATTGGAAGAAAAACTGGATAAAAATGCACTAGATAGCGATCTGGTCCGGGTCAAACAACCCCTCTCCATCTGCTGGAAGGCTACAGTTGCCATATTCAAAACAGGAGCAATTCATTCTGGGCTTGACGTTTCTAGACATGTGCTCTGTGACAGCAATAAGTTGATGGTTGTGAGCAGTGTTCCCTCTCCGTTGAGTGAGTGTGAGCTAGCTCACAGGTTTTTCGCCTCTGGCTCACACATTTTTTGTCTTAGCTCAGGAAAAATGGCCCCAGAGTAAACTAATTTATGCAGTAGCTGACAACTTTAATGCCCATAGCTGATGAAGTAGAATATTTGGTCCCAAGACTCCATAGCTTAGAGGGAGCATTGGTTGTGAGCCCCAGTTTTTTCCAACAGTGCTAAATGTTCTCTCTCTGGCTTGTGTCCCCTACTGGGAAAAATCTCATTTGGCCACCTTTGTTTTTCAGAACAGTGAGCCAATCCAATACCAGCTTGTGACCTGTGCTATTGTGTCGGAGAAAGAGAAAGTTACTGTGACCGCAGAGCTGACTTTAGTCAGTTCTTTGCAGGTATATTCTGCCCCGTCTATCAGCTGTGCTTGCTTGAAGACTGGAAAATCACATCAAACCATAGTTTGCTGTTCATATCATCCCCTTTCTTCTCTAGGTCTTTAAAAACAGCACTGGTTTGGTCGTTACTGGAAAAATAATTTTCAACAGAGACCTTTATGTGGGCTTGAATGAAAAACTCCATAAAACAGAGGTATGAGAGAGGTGGGATTCTGGGCTCTTTTTCCTATGGAGGAGAAAAGGTAGAACCAAAGTGGGATGTGAGGTTGGTGTTCCTCTTTTGCTCAGTATGGGTGGATCCCATGGGGTGCAGGGAGGAACCAGAGAAAGTGGGCTAGCTCTGCTGAGGTAATTCTGGCCTACCTGAAAGGTTTGGTGTAAGGCTTTTGTTGGTACATTAGTGAAATGCTTAGAGTATTCACAAGCTCACCTTAACCTATCAATTCAGTATAGTCAAATGGCCCAATATCTTCATAATCTCAGCCACCCCGGCCATCGTAGAGCCTTTACATTAGCGCAGCTGAATGTCTTCCCCTCTAATATGCTGTTGGGTCAATTTCATAACATTCCCTTACAGGAAAGACTCTGCAGCTGCCCCACTACTGATATTGACTCAATTTCCCATATTATGTTCGATTGCCAATTACATACAGAGTCTCGCAATAAACTTCTACCCTTATATTCTGACCTATTTAGAAACCAATATAGCACAGTTCGATATTTGCTTAATGATATTTGCACAGAAACCACTAATACGGTAGCTAAATGTTTAACAGAAGCAGTTGTTCTTCCAGGGGTAGGGAACAGTGGCTCTCCAGATGTTTTTTGCCTACAATGGCTGGGATTGATGGGAGTTGTAGGCAAAAAACATCTGGAGAGCCACTGTTCCCTACCCTGACTTAGACATAGGCTTTTTATATGAACTGTGCTTTTTTGGGATAATTTTAATCACTGGAAGTGTATGTTGCAATGAATCTTTTAATACTATTATGCCATTAAAGGTTTTTGATTTGATTTGAAATGCTTAGGTTAAAAGCAGTAAAGGAGGGAAATGTAGCCCAAATTAAGCACTTAATTAATACCCCATTCATTTTAATGGATAAATTGGACTGAGCAGCACCATGCTGTGCTTTTTAAGTAAGCTCCATTCATCCTGACGAAATTTACTTCTCAGCACACATGTAGAGGCTCTGGCTGCAAATCTCTCCCACTGAAATAAATTTAAATTACTTAGCTTTTGGCTGGATACAAGAATCTAAAGCCAGCTTTCATAAGTGAATGGGGGAAGAGAAGGGCTGTGTCCTGGAGTGTGGGAAATCAGAATGTTCAAACTAGTTTAAGATGTCGGTGAAAGATCAGGTTCTGGTTTAGCAAGACATCTAAGAAAAATAAGCTGAGATCTACACCAAGGGTGGTGGGCACTTTGGTTCAGATTTCCCCTCTGCCAAGAACAGACTCTGTCTCAGCCTTAGCTCCTCCCTCATACAGGTTAGTAATACTGGCCTACCTTCTAAGACTGGCTTGTAAGGATTACAACAAGATAGCATGTGTAGAGTGCTTTTGGTTTGAGAATTTATATACAAATGACATTAGCTCCCATGTTTTTGGTTTTTTTAAAACCAGATCACTGTTTTTTTGCTGAAAGAGATTGACTTTAATTATATTCCTGTCCTTGTTGGAAGCTCTGTCGCTGGGATTTTGGTCTTGGCTTTTATTGTTGTTATCCTTTATAAGGTAAGCATCAATCTTTCCTTACACGTCAAGTGTTTAATTCTCTTTCAGCTGTGTATATTTTAGGACTGCTATGTTGTTATTAGTGATAGGCTGACTTTCTCTGTTTTAATCTTAGTGGGAATTAAAAAAACCCCCACTGCCAATAGAATTTAATAAAGAGTTAGGGTCCCCAAATTAGGCTCTCTCCAACACCTTTTCTGGTGTTTTTAGGGAGTAGTTGGGACATGGTAGGCTTCTGATTTACTATTGACTAAGCCACAGTTCTGTCAGAACTGTTCTCTCAAGAGCAGCTCTCTCAGCCCCACCTACCTCACAGCATGTCTGTTGCGGGAAGGGGAAAGGAAGGAGATTGTAAGCCTCTCTGAGACTCCCAGTGAATCAAGTCTCCTTCTCCTCCTCCTTTGATTGGCTGTGCAGATTTTTTAAAATGTTGTTTGGGAAGAAGCTTCCACCACAGCGCAAGGATCTTCACTGTATTACTGAAGTTAAGCTGTGGCAGCTATTTTGTTGCTTGCATCCACCGTGCTGTGCCAGAATGCCAAATGTGCCTACAGGCTCCAAAAGGTAGGGACCCCTCAAATGAGACTGGGAAGTAGAAAATGAGGGCAACAGTGATTTGTGCAGAGCTGGGGCCTTTTTTTGAGCAGGAATGCACAAGAACACAGTTCCAGCTGGCTTGGCATCAGGGAGTGTGGCCTAATATGCAAATTAATTCCTGCTGGGTGTTTTCTAAAAGCCCTGTGTGAAACAATGGTGATGTCAGAAGGTGTGGCCTAATATGCAAATGAGTTCCTGCTGGGCTTTTTCTACAAAAGAAGCCCTGTTCAGAGCTAACTTCTTGCAGGTGTGGAAGTGAACAAAGAGTACGAGTCCCGGCTTTCCAGCTGTCGGAATGGCTTGTAGATGCTTACGAATACTTGCCTCCAATTCAATTGATTCAATTTCCCATATTATGCTTGATTGCCAATTACACACAGAGTCTCGTAACAAACTTCTACCCTTATACTCTGATCTATTTAGAAACCAATATAGCACAGTTCGATATCTGCTCAGTGATACTTTTACAGAAACTATTAATACGGTAGCTAAATTTTTAGCAGAAGCAGTTGTTTTTAGATATAGGCTTTTTATATGAATTGTACTTTTTGGGATGAATTTTTATCACTGGAAGTGTATGTTGCAATGTATCTTTTAATACTGTTATGCCATTAAAGGTATTTTGATTTGATTTGACTGAGCTATAATGCATATTTCTGTTTCTTCTTGTTTCCAGGGTGGCTTTTTCAAAAGGAATTACAAAAAAATGTTAGAAGATCAGCGCAGATCCTAAGTGAGGCAAGATTCCAATTATAGGGGAAATCACCCAGGAACTCCCTTGGGCTGTATAGAAAAAAAGAAAAATCCAACTTATCCAAGCTGAAAAAAGCTTCCGATTCTGACTTGGCACCATTTACTTCTGATCTGGGAATTTTACAGAGTGGGGAGTTGGATGAGCTGCAGAGCCAGCCTGAGCAGAGTTATGCTCTTTGTCCATTTAACTTTGAGCTTAGAAAGGTGTGACTTTGCTTGGGTTTGCAGTGAGAATCATTCACTTGCTTAGATTGCAAGTGGTTTGGATTTTAGCACGACTTGGTCAAATGTGGCCTCTTCTGGCTGAATAAAAAAGAAAGTTTACGTCACGATCAGAATGAGTGTAATGTGCATGACCCAGGGACCTTGAGGTGTTTCTGCTACAGCTTTTGCTGTGATGTTAGACCTATGTGCTGTGTAAATGAATCCGGATGGCAGTGTCCCTTTGTACCAGGCACACCAGTGTCCTGTAGGGGGCCAGGTCAGATCCTTCCTCTTCTTGGTTCTGCTGCTGTCTGTTTACCCAACATGCTAATCTCTTCCTTCAAGCTTGACTTCCTTCAAGCTTCTTCCTTTCCTGTCTTTGTTTTCCCTCTCTGACCTCCTTGAGACCAACATGTGCTGTCCCTGAGAATCAAACTAGATGTTATGGGCGACATGAGCTGGGGAACGGGTGCCTGACTTGCTGTCACACATACTGAACGATCCAAGTGGGCAGTTGTGTCGGTCTGAAGTTGTTGAACAAAGCAGGAGTCAAGTGTTACCTTTAAGACCAAGTTTTGGTCTTAAAGGTGCAACTTGACTCCTGCTTTGTTCAACATATTGAATGGCGGAACTGACCTTGAAAGGGCTCCATGGTGCCATTTGGCTCCTGCAAAGGAGGGGGAAGGGCTTCTGGTTTCTCTCCCTTACTGTTTTCATTGGGAGGCCTTGTTTGCCTCTTCTGGAGGAGTCAGCTGGTATTAAAGCCTCTCCTCACCTCTGCCCATTATTGGTGTTCTTCTGAAGCCTGGAGAGAGCCCTGGCAGAAGTAACCCTGTCTGCCTGCTGCCAGTCTGTAGCTGGCTTTTCTCAACGAGGCTGGGAGAAATGTGGTTTCCGGCACCAGCCAGTGAAATGGCCCTGTCCCTAGAGGAAGGATTTCATGGGAGGCGGAGTGGCCTGGCAGTGCCAATAATTGGCCTCTAATTAGACTGATGTGTGCCTGCGTGGAGGGCTCTTAGCATGCCTCCCCAGGGTGCATCTGTAGACAGAACAGTTGCTCATTAAGGGTGACTTAAGGGATTCAGAGCCGTTCTGGAGCTCCTCTGGGTATGGTTTGTTTTTAATGACTTCTGATTTGCAAAAATCATTTTTTTTTAAACTTGAGATTGTTTTTACACCCTGCCCGGCCTTCACTGCCCAAAGCGGCTTACAATCTCCTTTCCCTTCCCCTCCTCACAAGACACAGCTTTGGATGGAATAGGGCAGCTAGCTCATCTTTTGGTGGTGCTGAAGCTAAAAGAGGTTCTGGAGGGGGTACCAAGTATGGCAGGGGTGTCAAACTCATTTGTTATGAGGGCTGGATCTGACATAAACGAGACCTTGTCGGGCCGGGCCATGTCAGGCCAGGATGGGCCATGTCAGTCTGGGCCATGTGTGTACCTATTTAAGATTAGGTAGCAGCAGGGTTTTTTTTGAGCAGGAACGCAGTTCCAGCTGGCTTGGTGTCAGGGGATGGGGCCTAATATGCAAATGATTCCTGCTGGACTTTTCCCACAAAAAAGCCCTGTGAAACAATGGTGACATCAGGGGGTGTGGCCTATTATGCAAATAAGTTCCTGGGTAGCAGATATATAAACTTCATAAAGGACACAAACACTATTAATTTAAAAAAAAACTTGAAACATGCTTAAAACATTAGCACTCATTGATTATAAAGGTACTTTCCTTGTATTTCTCCCATTGATCCGGGGAACTGGGCAAAGGCAGCTCTGGCTCTTTCCTTCCTTCCCCAGGGGACTGGTGGGGGAAGAGCCTCAGCCAATAGAAGAGAGGCTTGGCTAGCCCTGCTGTGTGATTGAGAGAGCCTGGCAAAGCAAGCTCTGCCTCCCCTAGGAAGGAGCCTCAGCCAATGGAGAAAACAGAGGTTTTGCTCTGTGGCTTCTGTGAGCAAGCCTGGCAAAGCAAGGTGTTATTGCATTAGGAAACAAGAGAGGGTAAAGGAAGCAGGTGACAGCCAGTTGCTTGGGGGCCTGATAAGAGCCCTCCAGCCACACCCCTGAAGTAGGGGATGCTAAAGCCTCTCCTCAGCTCCACCCATTGTTCCTGTTCTTCTGGAGCCTGGAGCAGAGCAAGCTCAAGAGCAACAAGTTCAAAAATCAGGGCCAGCCTTGAGCAACCACAGCAACTGGACTCCCTACATCAGATCAAAAAGTAAGGATCCTAAGAAATAATGTGATCCACCCCCTCTTTTAAGGTGACACTCTGTGGGAGGCTGAAAGAGCTCCTTTTAAAAAAAACCCAGTGATCTGCAACTGCATACGATGCAGCAGACACATACGAGAAATCAAAAAGAACCCCTGCACCTCGCGTTTGTCTTCACATCTCCAATAAAGAAATTACGTTGAAGTTGTAAAAGCTACCACCCACCAATTCCTCTCCCCCTCCTCAGAAACAGTCCATTCTACTTCGGGATGGGGGTGGGGAGGGCATTTTCTTTCTTGTCTCCGTTCTCTACCCACCACACATTTATTCAAAAGGAAGCCTCCCTGAATTCAACGGGCCACACATACAGCCAAGCAAAGAGAGTTGGGGTGTAGTGGTTAGAACACCAGCCTAGGATCTGGGAGACTCAGGTTGAAATTCCTGCTCCATCATAAAAGCCTGCTGCAGTGACCTTGGGTTGGTCTCGCTTTCACTTACCTCGCAGGGTCGTTGACACCCCTGCCACACTCTCGCTTTCACTTACCTCGCAGGGTCGTTGCGAGGATGAAATGCAGGGGAGCAACGCAAGCTGTTTTGGGTCCCCATTGGAGAGAAACGTGCACAGCAGTTTGATATCCCGCCCCCCAACATTTGTATCCCTTTCTGCCCTAACAAGGACCACTGAGGTGGCTAACGATTGAAAACATACATAATAAAAGTTGCATTTCCAACCCATTAAAACCCATCCCCCTCCTAAACACCTCCTTGAAGGACGAGGGCCCAGGCATTTGACAAGATGTCTGCTCGGTGCTGCAGCAGTCGATAAGGCCAACTCTGTGTTGAGGATTATTAGAAAAGGAATTGAAAAGGAAAACGCCAGTATGGTAATGCTCTTTTAGGGAATTAGGATGCATCATTAGGAGAACCCGATCTCTCTCAAAAAAGATATTGCAGAACTGGAGAAAATGGCAAAGGGAGCAACCAAAATGATTAAGAAGTTGGAACATTTTCTTATGAGGAAAGGCTGAATAGTCTAGGGCTTTTCAGTTTAGAAAGGCACAACAATTGGAGGGACATGATACAGGTTTATAAAATTATGCATGGAGTTAAGAGGGCAGAAAGAACTTTTTTCTCCAAAAATATTAGAAATTGAGGGCATCCAACAAGGCTATAGATTCAGGATAGCCAACTTCTTTATTTAAGAATTTCTTTTGGCTAACAATCATGTAAGAAGACCAAACCAGTGGTCCATCAAAGCCAGCATCCTGATAGAGGACGGGGCTTTCCACCGATGTTGCCGCCTCTCTTTGGTCACAATGGCTAGTAACCATTGTATTTCCCCCACTTCCTCTTTGCAAGGTTTAAGCTCTTTACGGTGTTTCACCTTCTGTCTATGAGTCTGCATCATCCACTTATAAAGCCATCGAAACTCACGGCCACCTCTGCATCCAGCAGCGAACTCCACAATTAAATCTCCTGTTGAATAAAAGAACTATTTCCTTTTTAAAATGTTATTATATTGATAACCTCCCCGCAAAATGGGCTTGTCCATCTTAAGAGCTCTCCTGGTTTGCAGGTCGCTTGTTTCACACCCAAAATGCAGCCAAAACCACGTGCAGACATAATATCTGCAGTCAGCTCACTCTTGCAAGTCTGGGAAGAGAATGAGTGGCAGGCCTTTGGCCATGTGCCTAGCCCAAAGAGGTTATTTGTAGAAGCATGTCTGAGAAGCGGGAGAAAGGACTGTTCAAGGGCAGTTCGGCCCCAAACATTCTTTCCTGGCATGTTAATCTAGCTGGACACCATTAAATCCCCAAGCGTAGCTTTTTTTCAAGCTGTTCTGGCCTTTGCCAGTGAGAGTCAGTCAAAGTGTGGGTTGCTATGGTTTTGAAGGAGGATGTGGGAAGTGTAGAAAAGGAAGAGCATTTGGAGAAGAATAGATTCCAGCCTGGTGTGTTGCTCCTTCAGAGAGCAAAAATCACATGCCGGGTGGGGGCCAGGGACACGTCTGAGATGCCACCTCCTTGTTCCCAGGTTTGGGACTGGCTAGTGCAAGAACCGCCATCACAGCTTGTGCAAGTAGATTTAGATTTATTGGATTTCTATCCCACCCTCTCTCCGCCAAAGCAGGCTCAGGGCGGCTCACAACAGTAAACAGTAATAATTCAATAAGTACCGAGTTAAACACAGACAATTCATAAAATTAACAAGCTAAACAATTAAAAAGTGTGGTGCTAATGTCATTTGATTCATTCAGTGCTCTTTAGGTATCCTGATGTTTCTGTATCAGCAGTTCAAATGAAAGGCGAGCTGGAATAATGTTGTCTTACAGGCCTTGCGGAGCTGGGCGAGGTCCCGCAAGGCCCTAATCATGGGGAGTCAAGAGTGTAAAGGTGCTGCTGGAAATGCTTTCATTCTGAGGGTGGATATTTTTTTTTACCATATTAACATCCTCCCTTCTTCTAGTGTGAGATTAAAGATGGTATACATGTAAGAGATCCCAGGAGGTCTCCCAGCCAGGTACTGTCTACATCCTGACCTGCTTAGTTTCTGGCAAGGTTCCCATGTCATGTGACCTCATTCCTAACGTTCTGTCTCTTTAAGCACTTCCTGCATCACAGCACAGAAACTGTAGATATCTGATCTGTGTGTAGGAGACTTGTCAAGGATCATTTCCGGGGAGCACCACCTGAACAGCTGAGAGGGGATGGGCACCCCGGGTCAGCTTGCTGTGTTCTCCGCCATCCTTGCTTTCAATCATGTACTCTGTAGTAGATGACTCTGGGAGAAAATCTGAACCTGGTTTTCCCAAATCATAGTTCAGCAATATACCACTGTGGTTTCCTGGTGAAAAAGAAATGGGAAAGAGCCAATAAGGACTGGCCTCCTGCCGATGTGCATCCCGTGATGACTGGTTTTAAGGATACCCCCAGGATTTCCTGCAGTGTAACTGGAAAAACCTCTGGTCCCTCTAGGGTTGCCAGATCTGAGCTGGGAAATACCTGGAGATTTGGGGGTGGGGTTTGAGGAAGGGAGGAACCTCAGCAGGGTAACGCCCTAGAGTCCCCCCCTCCAAAGCAGCCATTTTTTCCAGGGGAACTGATCTTGGTCATCTCGAGAGCAACTGTAATAACATGGGATCTCCAAGTGCCTCCTGGAGGATGGCAACCCTAGGTCCATCCAATTTCTTGGCAGGGGCGTTTCCAGGCCTTGCCTGATTTGACTCCCTTTCTTATTTCAAAAGGACGTGAAACTCTTCCTTTTAGGATTACCAAATGAAAGTTGAGGTTGCCTAGTGCTGAAAAATCCCCTTCCTCTTTAAAAACGAATAGCTGCAGAAGCACAAAATATGGGCAGCCTCAATCAGCATCTGTTCAATAATAACCAGGTTGCCACAATGCTCAACCCTCTGAATTATTACGTCTCTGAGTAGAGTTGCCAACCTCCAGGTAGTGGCTGGGGATCTCTCACTAGCCAACCCACAACCAGGCTCAGCTATGGGGGTATCTGAAGTGAGCAGTGACTCACAAAAAGTTCCTACCTTGCCACAAATTTCTCTAGTCTTTAAGGCAGGGGTGTCAAATATGCGGCCCGGGGGACAAATCTGACCTTCAGAGGGCTCCTATTAGGCCCACTAGCAACTGGCTGATGTCTGCTTTATTCTGCATCACAGCTTGCTTTGCCAGGCTTGCTCAATTGCACAGGAGATACAGAGTAAAGTCTCTATTTTCTCCATTGGCTGAAGACTCTTCCCTTTGGGAGGAAGGGGGAGGAGAGCTTGCTTTGCCAGGCACAGTAGAGCTGAGCCAAGCCTCTCTTCCTTCTATTGGCTGAGGCTCCTCCCCCTCCTGGTTCCCTAGGGAAGGAAGGAAAGAGCCATAGCTTCCTTTGCCCAGTTCCCTGGGCCCCATGGAAGAAATGCAAAGAAAGCACCTTTAAGACTGAAGCGTTAATATTTTAAGGATGTTTTAGGGTTTTTAAAAAATTGTCTTTTATAATGTTTATATCTCTGCTACCTTTTCATAAATAGGTACACGCATGGCCTGGTCCAATCCAACATGGCTCAGCCTGACAAGGTCTTATTTATGTCAAATTCGACCCTCATAACAAATGAGTTTGACACCCCAGATTTTATGTGCTCCTGGGCCCTTGCTCTTTTCTACCTTGTTCCCCAGCTGATGTTATTGACCTCTGTGCCACAGAAAGCATCACCTCCTCATATCCACTTCACAGTCACATTTGTTCCTACCTTCTTTGTATAAAAGTTTGTATTTTCTTCCTCCCTGCAATATTTAAGCTCCTTAAGGTGTTCACAATAATTTCCTTTTGCCAACCTGTTTCTCCAATTCTGCAGCCAGAGTGGATTTCTGCATCCTCACAGCATTATCTGCTATAATGAATTCCTCCTCCGTTTTTGAAATTTTTTTCTTCTAGAATTTTGTGGTCTTCTCCGGATGCCATCATTATCGCACGCTTGATGAATGAATAAATAAATAGTAATTTAATGCCCCTATAAGGCTTCATCTCATTCTATTTTTTTTTTTAAACATGGGGTTGGGGAGAGACATTTTTGAGCACAAATGGCAGCTCAAAAATTGGAGGGGCGGTCCTGCAGGCAGTCTGACAACTCCCCATTTATACACCCCAGTGGGGTGTCTAATGGAGGCAGAAAACTCGGGGCTGCCTTTGACACGGCAAAAGCAGACGATCTAGCTCCCCCCACCATTTAAACGACCCACTGGGGTGTTTATATGGGGGGGGGGGAAAGCCTCAGGGCTGCTTTTGCTGCAGCAAAAACAAATCATCTGTGCAAAAACACTATGTAAACTTATTCAGGGGTGGCCAAGGGTAGCTCTCCAGATGTTTTTTGCCTACAACTCCCATCAGCCCCAGCCAGCATGGCCAATGGCTGGGGCTGATGGGAGTTGTAGGCAAAAAACATCTGGAGAGCTACCGCTGACCACCCCTGTTATATGTAATACTCCATCAAATGCATATAAATCGTATTGCATTGCTATGTCTTGCAGTACAAAACGTTCATAATTCCAGAACAGTACAAGATCAGCACACCAATCATCATCTTCAGACGCTTGTATCCTTTCCTTCGATAGGTGCAGAGACCCCACTGACTGTATTCTTTGTAGGTCTATACAAGGATTGCTATTCAAAGCAGAGGGATCGCCCTGAAATCCCATCCCCAGAGCCGTTTTCTTGCCAATTGACCTCTCCCGCGAGCAATGTCGCCAGATCTTCATTTGCAGCGCTTGATATGCGTGGTAAATAAAAAATAGTAAATTAACAGCTAATTTCCTGACCACCCGCACCCCCCTCTGACTGACAACGTCTGGCAGGTAACCGTTGGAGGAGAGAACGCGTCCCCCTTGCTCCGCCTCCAAAAGTAGTTCCTCCAGCTCCGCCTCCTCCCGCCCGTTAAAGAAGAAGCCCAGCCCCTTTCCTCTCCTGGCGCGCTCCCCCAGCCCAACCCTCTGACTGGCAACGTCTCGCAAATAACCGTTGGCAAGAACGTGGCCCTCTTGCTCCGCCTCGAAAAGTAGTTCCGCTCCGCGCAGCCGCCCCGAGGGATAGACGTTCCCTGCTTCGAACGAGCGACCGTTGAGGAGGCTCCTCCTTCTCCCCCAACGGCTCCTCCCGCCCGTTAAAGACACCCAGCCCCTTTCCTCTCTTGGCCACGCCCCCTCCTTACCCAGACTGAGAACGTCTGGCAAAGAACCGTTGAGGAGAACGTGGCCCTCTTGCTCCGCCTCGAAAAGTAGTTCCGCTCCGCGCAGCCGCCCTGAGGGAGAGACGTTCCCTGCTTCGAACGAGCGACCGTTGAGGAGCCTCCTCCTTCTTTCCCGACGGCCCGTTAAAGACACCCAGCCCCTTTCCTCTCTTGGCCACGCCCCCTCCTTACCCAGACTGAGAACGTCTGGCAAAGAACCTTTGAGGAGAACGCGGCCCTCTTGCTCCGCCTGGAAAAGTAGTCCCCCTTCTCCTTCTCTTCAGGGGCGAAATGGCGGGCTCGGGGCGGCTGCTGCTGCCGCTGCTGGGCCGGCTCGTGCTTGTGGGGCCGCGCCGGGCCGCGCTGCCTGGGGCACTCCAGAGAGGCTTGGGGGGCGGTGGCGCGGCTGTGGCGGCATCTCCGCGCCTCGGCCTGGCCTACACGTGCAAGGTGTGCGGGGGGCGGGCGGCGCAGACGGTGTCGCGGGCGGCCTACGAGAGGGGGGTGGTGGTGGCCACCTGCCCCACCTGCCGGAGCCGCCACCTCATCGCCGACAACCTCGGCTGGTTCGCCCACCTGCCCGGCGGCCGCAGGAACGTCGAGGAGATCCTGGCGGCGAAAGGGGAGACGGTGAAGCGGGTCGTGGGCGGCCAGGAGGACTTGGAACTCTTCCTCGAGGACTCCGACAAATCCCCGGCCCAGGCCTCGGGAAGGGCTGGAAGAGAAGCTTTGGCGCCTGGGAAAGATCCAGAGTGATTAGGGTGGGTTTAAATAGTAAAAAAACCCGCTCTGAACAATTCTATATGGAAATAATTTTTCCACACATTTTTCTATTCTTTTAAACATGCATATTTCATTAGAACTCAAAATATACAACTTACATTGTAAAAAAACCCCACTGTGAACGTTTATATATTCAAATAATTTTTGCACTCTCAGGTTTTTTTTACAATTTAAACCAATCTATACACTGTGGTTTCCGGTTTGTACTAATCCCCAGGTGGGGCCAGGGAATCCCCTGGTCTGGAGCACCCCCACCCCTTCAGGGTCATCAGAAAGCAAGGGGGGGCGGAATGCCTGCTGGGCATTCCATGGTTGCCTATGGAGACCGATGCTCATAGAGTATAATGGAGAATTGATCTGGGGCTGGGGGGGAAGCTGTTTTTTTAGGTAGAGGGACCAAATTTGCAGCGAAGCATCCAGTGTGTCTCCTCAAAATACCTTCCAAATTTAAAAAAGATTGGACTAGGGGGTCCAATTCTATGAGTCCCCAAAGCAGGTGTCTTCCCTATTTCCAGTGGAGGGAAGACCTTTAAATCTGATAGCCCAGAACTCCCTTTGGAGTTCAATTATGCTTGTTAGAACCTTGCTCCTGGCTCCACCCCAAAGTCCCCAGATATTTCTTGAATTGAATTTGGCAATCCTAGATTAGGGACTCTCTTGCCTTTGGACGGGACAGCCCCTTTTGTTTTTCAATGTGAAGAGAGACTTTATGGAAATCTCCGTTCCAGTGTTTCAGACTTTTCCTACTGTTTCCTGATAAATGCCCCCTTTTCGTATGAGAATTGAAGGGGGGGGGAGTAGAAGAAGAAGATGATATTGGATTTATATCTCGCCCTCCACTCCAAAGAGTCTCAGCGGCTCACAATCTCCTTTACCTTCCTCCCTCACAACAAACACCCTGTGAAGTGGGTGGGGCTGGAGAGGGCTCTCACAGCAGCTGCCCTTTCAAGGACAACCTCTGCCAGAGCTATGGCTGACCCAAGGCCATTCTAGCAGGTGCAAGTGGAGGAGTGGGGAATCAAACCCGGTTCTCCCAGATAAGAGTAGTTCTGGTCTGAGGGGAAAATGGGCTTTTTTTTAAACCCCCAGCCACCCTCCAAAAAACCCTGATCCCTCTGCACACACAGGTATTATGTGGTGTTTTGGTTACTCTAGATATCCTTAAGCACTGTGGTTCTCTAGGCGTGTTCTTTTTTAATCTCCAGGTGCGAGCTGGAGATATCTCAGAGTTATAACAGATTTCCAGATTATATCAGTTGTCATTTATTGACATTTATACCCTACTGGCATCCCTCCCCTTGTTAACCCTCGGTATCTCAAGGCTCCGCTCTCAAATCTCCGGGATTCCCCAGCTCAGCATTGGCAACCCGGTTCCATAGAGAGGCATATACATATGCAAGAAAACTAGAATATTTCTAAAGGCAGAATTTTTAACAGTTAAAAAAAGTTAAGTCAGATTTTAAAGATGTCCGGCGAATAAATTATTTGCCTGGAATAGTGGTACTGGCACTCTTAAGAGGCTGATGGATGAATTTAACAAGGAACAAGACTGAGAGCAACAAGTTAAAAAATCATAGGCAGCCTTGAGAAATCGGAGCAACCAGACTCTCCACAGAGTGAAGGTCCTAAGAAATAAATGATCTCTCCTCTCTTTTATTTAAGGTAAACACTCTCTGGGAAGCTGAAAGAGCTCCTCGCTCCTCACTGTCTTCTGCCTCCGACACAGGGAGAAGGGAGGCGAATCTCCACTTCTTTGACCCTTTGCTGACGACATCCTTCCTGCAGAGACTGAGGACTGCATCCATTTGAGGAGCCTGAGGAACGGCAGAAAAACCCTCACCAACATTATTAGGGTAATGAGACTGCTGAAGGCCTTCAAGGAAAATGGTGCCTTGTAAGGGAGTACCCAGAGTATGGAGATGTGACTCAGCATCAAGGGGACCAGAGTAAGGAACATAAGAGAAGCCATGTTGGATCAGGCCAATGGCCCATCCATTCCAACACTCTGTGTCACACAGTGGCCAAAAAAATTATATATACATATATATACACACTGTGGCTAATAGCCACTGATGGACATCTGCTCCATATTTTTATCCAGCCCCCTCTTGAAGCTGGCTATGCTTGTAGCCACCACCACCTCCTGTGGCAGTGAATTCCACATGTTAATCACTCTTTGGGTGATGAAGTACTTACTTTTATCCGTTTTAACCCGATTGCTCAGCAATTTCATCGAATGCCCATGAATTCTTGTATTGTGAGAAAGGGAGAAAAGTACTTCTTTCTCTACTTTCTCCATATATGTCAGTTTCTTGTAGAGATTGGACTGCCTAAGATGACACAGAGAACACTTCATTTGTTTCCAATTCCAACTTTCCTTCCAGCACACCTGTCCTGTAAAGATGCCCACCTCTCTTCCTCTCCTGGCCGTGCCCCCCTCCTAGCCGTGCCCTCTGACTGAGAATTAAGCAGGCCTCATTTTGGGCAGGCGCTCACAGGAGCAGAGTTCTGGAACATCTAAATCGGGGTGTCAAACTCATTTGTTATAAGGGCCAGATTTGACATAAATGAGACCTTGGTGGGCAGGGCCATGTGTGTCATAAAATGTAATACTAGGTAGCGGACATATAAACTGTATAAAGGGGGTGCAAACACATTTCTTTTACTTAAAACATTAGCACTCTTGCAATATTTTGTTTTACAGTCTGATAAATGTCATCTCTTGCTATGAATTATTGCATCAAAAACTACAATGTCTGTGCTGTACCAATCTTGAATATGCTGTTCAAGTGTGCACATCTATAAGTTGCAGACCTACTTTTGATTTATTGACATTCATTACAAAGATCTCATAGTCGATGCTTTGAGCCTCAGGCCCAGAGGAAAACATGAAGCTGGGTATTGTGAGCTTTGTACATAAGTTGCTTCATGTGCTGGTCAAGATTATGTGAAGGCACCATGGCAGAGACTGAGGGCTTTGTGCTTGTCTGCAAAACTATAGTCTTCTCCAGAAAGAAATAACTACAACTCCTATGTGGCAGTGCAAGACAGAGACAGCCATGCACAATGATTACTATGGAGAGCCAGTTTGGTGTAGTGGTTAAGTGTGCGGACTCTATCTGGGAGAACATGGTTTGAATCCTCGCTCCTCCAGTTGCACCTGCTAGCATGACCATGGGTCAGCCGTACATCTGGCAGAGGTTGTCCTTGAAAGGGCAGCTGCTGTGAGAGCCCTTTCCAGCCCCATCCACCTCACAGGGTGTCTGTTGTGGGGGAGGAAGATAAAGGAGATTGTGAGCCGCTCTGAGACTCTTCGGATTGGAGGGCAGGATATAAATCCAATATCTTTTTCTACTATCAGCCTATTATCTGGGAAGTAAATTCAAGATCCCCAATCAAAGGAAAATGTGAAAGAAAAATCAATGGAAATTTGCTGGTTAAACCTGGGCTAGACATACATACACTCAGCCTAATGCTAGCTTGTTGTTATTTCTCTTCTAAATAGTTCACATACTTTCCTACTGAGAAAGACTGGAGGGCATAAATATAATGAAAAAGATGAGGGGAACCCAGCTGCACCCATAACAAGCCCAACAAATCTCCCTCTCTCTGTAGCAAGGCAAAAAGCTCATACCTTCAATAAAACATTGCTAGTCTTAAAAGTGCTCTTTGTGTTTCTCCCAGTGGTGAGGACTGGGCAAAGGAAGCTCTGGCTCTTTCCTTCCTCCTCCAGAGCACAAGGAGAGGGAGGAGCCTCAGCCAGGAAGGAAGAGAGGCTTGGCTCAGTAGCTCCTCAGGGTGATTGAGTCTGGCAGACTTAATCACCCAGCAGAGCTATAGAGCCAGGCCCTTTAATTGGCTGAGGCTCCTCTCCTCCCTTTGGGAAACGGGAGGGGGAGAGAGAAGGAACCAAGAAAGTCTGCTTTGCTGGCCAACTGATCTCTGGGGGGAAATGCAAAATGGCAACCGAACACTGCAGGCAAGGGAGAATGAAGCAGACAATGGCCAGTTGCTGGAGGGCCTGATTGGAGCCCTCTGGGGGCCGGCTCTGGCCCATAGGCCGCATGTTTGACACCCTGATCTAAATGTGCTGGATCTTTCTTACCACCACCACCCCCCCCCCAAAAAAACCCCAAACAAACAAAAAAACCTTGCTTCTAGGTGCCGTTGTTTGAACTCTCTTCTTCCTTGCAAGATTTAAACTCTAAGGTGTTTCACAAGTGAAAAACATCTTTTTCAAGGTCTGCAGTCAGGGTGGATTTCTGCATCCTCAGCATTATCTGCTAGACTGAATTCCACTGTTTTTGAAAAAAAAATTTCTAGAATTTTTTGCTTGTCTTCTCCTGAATTATAATCTCACACCTGATTAATAAATAAATAGTAATTTAATACCCACATCAGACTTCATCTCATTCTGGTTTTTTTTTAAACATGGGGATGTGGAAGGACAGTTCAAAGCAGGGCTCCCCAACCTTTTTGAGCACGACAGCCAGCCACAAAATGGCTGCCACAGGAAACAGTCAGCTGCAAAATGTATGCTGCAGCTTACTTTCAGTCATGCAGTGAAGATCCTTGTGCTGGGGTGGCAGCTGCTGTCAAGCCATTTTTAAAAATCCGCACAGCCTGTCAAATTTTAAATGAGCAAACTGCTTTTTACTCACTACTGTGACAATAGACTTCTGCGTTTTTACAGACTGATCAGCTGTAATGGATTCCTCTTCCATTTTTGAAATGTTATATTCAAGCATATAATGTTGCACTTTTCTAGATGCCATTATAGCATGCTTGAGAAATAAACACCCCCCCCAAAAAACCCCTTGCTTCTGGGCGCCATTGTTTGAACCCTCTTCCTCCTCGCAAGCTCTTTAAGGTGTTTCACAAGAATTTAGAAATACCTGGTTTTCTAGCTGTTTTTCTAGTCAGGGTGGATTTCTGCATCCTCACACCATTATCTGCTGTAATTAATTCCTCTGTTTTTGGAATTTTTTTCTTGTAGAATTTCACGCTAGTCTTCTCCAGATGCCATTATGCCATGCTTGATAAATAAATAAATAGTAATTTAATACCCCCATAAGAGAGGCAAGATTGAAGGCTACCAGAGAACGAGCCTTCTCTGTTGTGGCCCCCCACTGGTGGAACCAACTCCCTGATGTTAGAGCCTTGCGGGACCTTGCCCAATTCTGCAAGGCCTGCAAAACAACATTATTTCGAATGGCCTTCAACCAAAGTACATAGTTGCTCAACATCACCAAAACTACTGTTTTTAAATTGTTTTTAATACTTTTAAATTGCAAATTGTTTAATTTTAACTGATATTATTGTAATTGTTTTTACTGCTTTATGGTTTTATTGTCTATTGTTGATATTCAATGTTGTTAGCCGCCCTGAGCCTGCTTCAGCAGGGAGGGCGGGATATAAATATGAAAAATAAATTAAAAAATAAGGCTTCATCTCATTCTTTTTGTTAACATGGGGATGTAGAGGTGCAGAGTTCCCCAACCTTTTTGAGCCTGCAGGTAGGATGGGATCTCTGGCACAGCTGGTGGGCACAGCCACAAAATGGCTGCCACAGGAGACAATCAGCTGCGAGATGTATGCTGCAGTTTACCTTCAGTCGCAGAGTGAAGATCCTTGTGCAGGGGTAGCAGCTGCTGTGAAGACACTTTTAAAATTCTGCACAGCCAGTCAAATTTCCAATGGCCAGTCATATGTCAGGCACCATGTTGGAAACCCCCAGCTGAAAGGGTGTAAGGTGCAGATTTACAAAACTGAATGTGTGAAGGAAGAAGATAGGGAATTTTCATGCTGTTGCAAGTCCAAAATGTAAGCGAACCCCCTAAACTGCTGTTAGCCCAGTGAGGAGTGGAGAGGAAATTTTTTGTGCAAATTCCAAAGTTCCATTTATTTAAGAAAACCCCCCAAATTGCTGTTAGCTGGACTGGGGGTGAGTGGGACGCAGGGCCGGATCTACCTGTTTTTGGAGCGGGGGCAAAACCAAAAAATGGCGCCCCCACTCAGCAATGGGAGGAGTTGTGGGTTATGTGACTCCACCACATTTGAACACCCCAGCGGGGTGGGGGTGGGGGGAAGCCAACTAGACAACAGTGTTTTCAGAAAAAAGCCAAGTTTGACAAGGTGCCTGTCTTGAGACAATTTGTGACACAGCCCTTGCAGCTTGCTGTGGTTTTGAAGTGTCAATCAAAGTGTGGGTTGCTACTTTTCTGAAGGAAGATGTGGGAAGTGTAGAAAAGGAGCAGTTGGAGAAGAATAGAGTCTAGCCTGGCATGTTGCTCCTTCGGAGAGCAAAGGTCACATGCCAGCTGGGGGCCAAGGACACATCTGAGATGCCACCTCCTTATTGCCAGGTTTGGGACTGGCTAGTGTTGAAATGGGCCCAAGAGCTGCCATTACAGCTTGCAAGAAGTTGACTCTGGGTGAAAATTTGAACCTGGTTTCCCAAATCGTAGTTCAGCAATATACTACTCTGGTTTCCGGGTGAAAAAGAAATGCAAAGGGGCCGATAAGGACACCCTGGCCTCCTGCTGGAGATGTGTGCCCAGCGATGACTGGTTTTAAGGATACCCCCAGGATTTCCTGCAGTGTAATTGAAAAACCTCTGGTCCCTCGGGGGTTGCCAGATCTGAGCTGGGAAATACCTGGAGATTTGGGGGTGGAGCCTGGGAAGGGTGGGGTTTGAGGAAGGGAGGAACCTCAGCAGGGAAACGCCCTAGAGTCCCCCCCCCCCCCAAGCAGCCATTTTCTCCAGGGGAACATCTTGGTCATCTCTAGAGCAACTGTAATAACATGGGATCTCCAGGTGTTTCCTGGAGGATGGCAACCCTAGGTCCATCTAATTTCTTGGCAGGGGCGTGTCCAGGCCCTGCCTGATCTGATTTGACTCCCTTTCTTATTCCAAAAGGACGTGAAACTCTTCCTTTTAGGATTACCAAATGAAAGTTGAGGTTGCCTAGTGCTGAAAAATCCTCTTCCTCTTTAAAACTGAATAGCTGCAGAAGCACAAAATATGGGCAGCCTCAATCAGCATCTGTTCAACGATAACCAGGTCGCCACAGTGCTCAACCCTCTTTGAATTATTATGGCTCTGAGTAAGGTTGCCAACCTCCAGCTTGTGGCTGGGGATCTCTCACTATTACAAGGTTAGCTGAACTTGCTTAATGTAAGAGTCGCATAGAATAAACATGTTTGAGAGCAGGAAGGAAGATGGGGAGGGTGGAAAGAAAGCAACTTTAAAAGCATTCTCCATGCCGCTGCCTGACTGGGCTTGGAGAAATGATTTAAAGAGAAATACTTCAAGCTGACCAATGGGATGGTGGCGTTTTTTAGAGCCACACAATACATGTGAAAGAACCACATGTGGCTCCCGAGCCATTTGGCCGCCCCTGTGCTAGTCAAACTGATATCCAGGTGACAGAAATCAGTCCACCTGGATAAAATGGCCACTTTGGAAGGTGGTCCCTCCCCTCCGCAAACCCTGACTTAAAGTTCCACCCCAAACATCTCCAGGTATTTCCCAACCCAGAGCTGGCAACCATATCTCTAGGCAGCAGAGATCACCTGGCAAAAAAAGCTGCTTTTGACGGTGGACTCTGGCATAATACCCCTTTGTAGTCTCTCTCCTCAGGCTCCACCCCCCCCCCCCCAATTCTCCAGGTATTTCCCAACTCGGAGCCGGCAACCCTACCCCCAGATGAATAAACTCAACAGTCAGCCAATTGCCAGGTCAAATTTCCTCTCCAGTTTGGTGTAGTGGTTAAGTGTGTGGACTCTTATCTGGGAGAACCGGGTTTGATTCCCCACTCCTCCACTTGCACCTGCTGGAATGGCCTTGGGTTAGCCATAGCCCTGGCAGAGGTTGTCCTTGAAAGGGCAGCTGCTGTAAGAGCTCTCTTAGCCCCACCCACCTCACAGGGTGTCTGTTGTGGGGGAGGAAGGTAAAGGAGATTGTGAGCCACTCTGAGACTCTTCGGAGTGGAGGGCGGGATATAAATCCAATATCTTCCTCTTCTCCTCCTCCTCCTCCTTCTTCTCCTCCTCCTTCTCCTCCTCCTCCTCCTGGGCCAGGGCATCACTCATTTGTTTTTATTTAGTGCCTTCCCCTTTTCTCCAGGGGAGGAAGTTCCAGGAGGTGACGAGAGCCTGGGAGGTTTCCAGCGGTCGGTCGTGCGAAATGAGCAAAATGTAAATGTGTGAGCGTCAGGTCGCAGTTTGGCAGTCAGGCCGTGGGAGCCTCCAAAGGAGCCCAAGATACGGCAAAAGACCTGCAGCATATCTACACCCATGTACCCACCAGGCTGCCTCGGTGCTTAAGGTTGCCACCTGCCTAGAGAAAAAGCTGTCCTGCCCCCCTGGTGGAAGCTTAACAACGCCTTGTTTACCGTGGAGATAAATCAAGAGGGGTGGCTGAGTTAGTCCGGCTGTAGCAGCTGAAAAGAGCAAGAGTCCCGGAGCACCTGAAAAACGAAGAAAATTTGTGGCGGGACAGGTGCTTGTGTGAGTCACTGCTCAACCCACAACAGGCCCATAACTGGGGGGTATCTGAAGAAGTGAGCAGAGACTCACGAAGCTCCTATCTTGCCGCACATTTTTAGTCCTGAAGGTGCTCCTGGACTTTTCTGTCTTGTTTACGTGGTGACATTATTGAGCTCTATGCCATGAAAAGCATCACCTCCCCATATCTGCATTTTGTTTGGTTTTTGTTTTGCTGTCAAGTCGCAGCCAACTTGTGACAACTTCATGGGGCTTTTCAGCGGAGTTCACCATTGCAACTCTCAAGTGGTGAGGGGTCTGGAGACCAAGTCCTATGAAGAAAGGTTGAAGGAGCTGGGCATGTTTAGCCTGGAGAGGAGGCAGCTGAGAGGTGATAGGATCGCTATCTTCGAGTACTTGAAGGGCTGTCCTATAGAGGATGGTGTGGAAATGTTTTCTGTGGTCCCAGAAGGTAGGACCAGAACCAATGGGTTGAAATTAAAGGAGTTTCCGGCTCAACGTTAGGAAGAACTTCGTGGCAGAGAGGTACCTCAGTGGAACACGCTCAGGAGGTGGTGGGCTCTCCTTCCGTGGAGGTTTTTAAACAGAGGCTAGATACCCATCTGACAGCAATGAAGATCCTGTGAATTTAGGGGGAGGTATTTGTGAGTTTCCTGCATTGTGCAGGGGGTTGGACTAGATGACCCAGGAGGTCCCTTCCAACTCTGATTCTAAGTTCCTTGGTGGTCCCCCATCCAAATACTAGCCAGGGCTGACCTTGCTAAGCTTCCAAGATCTGATGTTATCGAGCCAGCCTGGGCCGTCCAAGTCTTTGGCTTCTGTCAAAGGGACACAGCATCCCTCACCCAGCTCTGTTGGCAATCCTGTGCCAAGTTGTCCAAACAGACTGGTCCAGCAGAGCGCACTCCGGCAAGCAGCTGCAGGTTAGAACCCGCTGAGCACTTTCCTGGGAGCAAGTTCCATTACATTAAATTGGGCTTACTCCTGAGTAGAGCTGCTGAGTAGAGGTTTACCCAGTGAGCCATTAACAAAGCGTGTTGGCTTTCCAGAACAAACGGGATCTGTTATCTTCCCCCCCAACAGCAGTTTTAAAGATTGGCTGAAGTTCTTCTTGGCATCCAGTGTGTTGCTGGGCATGATCCCAGCTACTGGGCATCTTTTTGGGAGGTGTTTGCGGATCTGCGGCATTCACCGGAACAACCTGTTCTGTTCCGTGCACTGCAGGGCAAATGGCTATTTTTATCCAGGATCTCTTCTGGATCTCTTTTCCTGGGGACTGAGTTCTCTTTTCCTGGGGACTGAGTCCTGAAACATTCTTGGGCTCTTAGGAGCAGGGCTTTTTTTGTAGCAGGAACTCCTTTGCATATTAGGCCGCACACACCCCTGATGCAGCCAATCCTGGAGCTTACAGTAGGCCCTGTAACTAAGAGCCCTGTAAACTGAAAGTGTCAAGACAGTGTGCGTCTGCAATAAAAAAGGCCAACGCCATGCTGGGAATTATTAGGAAGGGAATTGAAAACAAATCAGCCAGTATCATAATGCCCCTGTATAAATTGATGGTGCGGTCTCATTTGGAGTACTGTGTGCAGTTCTGGTCGCCGCACCTCAAAAAGGATATTATAGCTTTAGAGAAGGTGCAGAGAAGGGCAACTAGAATGATTAAAGGGCTGGAGCACTTTCCCTATGAAGAAAGGTTGAAACGCTTGGGACTCTTTAGCTTGGAGAAACGTCGACTGCGGGGTGACATGATAGAGGTTTACAAGATAATGCATGGAATGGAGAAAGTAGAGAAAGAAGTACTTTTCTCCCTTTCTCACAATACAAGAACTCGTGGGCATTCGATGAAATTGCTGAGCAGACAGGTTAAAACGGATAAAAGGAAGTACTTCTTCACCCAAAGGGTGATTAACATGTGGAATTCACTGCCACAGGAGGTGGTGGCGGCCACAAGTATAGCCACCTTCAAGAGGGGTTTAGATAAAAATATGGAGCAGAGGTCCATCAGTGGCTATTAGCCACAGTGTATGTGTGTATATAACATTTTTTGCCACTGTGTGACACAGAGTGTTGGACTTGATGGGCCGTTGGCCTGATCCAACATGGCTTCTCTTATGTTCTTATGATCTTCTTCGTGGTCTCTGTGCAGTCCCACACATGGGTTTTCCTATCAGGACGAACCCTACCTCGGAGATTTTAAATAGCTAGCCTAGGCGTTATTTTTGGCGCGCACTCCCTCCCGCTCTGGGGAGCAGGCATCCACTGCGCATGCCTGTAGCGCGAGGGAGGCGCCCAACCCACTCAGTTTCTTTCCAACCGCCGCCCGGGATAGTCCTACCTCGTTGCGCTCCTCACTTACCTCAGATATCTAGCCTTCGTTTTCCTCAAGTTTCCTCTTCTTTCATCCTTCGCTATTTCTTCATATTCTTATCTTCAAAAAAAAAAAAAAAAAAAAAAAAAAAGATTTAGATAAATATCTTCCCCGCTTTTTCCTCAGACCTCCCTTCCCCCACCCCCACACCCCCCCCCGGGCGTATGGAAGGAAGGGACAGTAAAATAACTTTCAAAAGGTGCTCGCGCTGTAGGGCGAAAATCCCTACATCGGACGGGCATTCGCTTTGCTTGTTCTGTTTGGGAGAATCCCATAAAGTGGACGCCTGTGCGCACTGCCTTCAATTTTGCAAACAGGCGCGAAAAAACAGAGCCGCTAGACTCAGAAGCCACTTAATGGAGTCTGTGCTCCAGCCTGATATGTCGCAATCTTCGTCAGCAAGTAAGTCGCCTCCCCTACTGACTCCCCAAGGGGACGGCGCAAGGTCGGCAGCTTCAGTGGCCATTGCTCCCAGCAAGCATAAGTCCGGCGATGCCGCGAAAGCCGGCGACGGCGCGAGAACGTCAGAACAAACGGCCGCGGCGACTAAACCAAAGGGCGGGAAGCACACTAAGAAACATAAGCATTCCGACCCGAAGGGCCAGAAGGATTCGAGAAAACCGTCCGATCCGAAGGCTCCGCGGAAACCGACAGACCCGAAGGACCCGAAGATTCCGAAGGACTCGAGAAAATCCTCCGAACAACAGAATGAGCCTGAGACGCAATGCGAGCCTTCCACTCCCGGATCCGACACCCAGGAAGTGACCACCCCGGCTACGGAGTCGCCGCACCAGCAGACGGAAGAAGTTATTCCCATTCCGTCCCGATCCCCTTCCCCGCATGGATCCATGCTAGACCCTGCGCTGGAGCCGATTCGAGACCCGCAACAGTGGACTCGACACCACATCAATCCTAGATCGTTCCGCGATATGTCGAATCCCATCCAGCACAAACATGATGCTTACAGGTACTTCGATGCGCATCGGTTCCCAGCCAGGTCTCCCAGCATGGAGAGATATAGGTACCATCATGCGCGTTTCCCGGAGAGATCCCCTAGTAGAGGGAGGGACCGCCATCGCTACAACCCGAGATCTCGGTCCCCATCCATGTCCCCGAGGCGACGCCATTATGCTTCAAGGTCTCCTTCCATCGAATCCCATGCATGCTGCGGATACCATCATTCTCGGTACCGAACCGATTATCACATGAACCCATCCAAGGAAGCGACTCCTGTCCAACGGAGCAAGCAACCACCGAGACAGCCGTCTCCGACTCCTTCCACTTCGACTTCTAAACCTAGGGGTGCGATTCCAGTGGAACCCAAAAGCACGACTCCAACCAGACCGGACCTACCTGAACCCGAACCTGACTCTGATGCTGAATCCGAAGCTCAATCATCGGATTCGATACAGTCCATGTCCCCTGGGTCCCCTGCTTCAGATATCGCCAAGCCCGCGGATTTGTCACCTTCCGAAGGGGCAAAGACATACCTGGACTTGATTGCCAATATGGCCTCTGCACTTAACGTAACTCTGACTTCGGATGCACCCAAGGTGACAGACGTGGTACACGACCTGGTGCACTCAGATTTACCTGCTGGTTCCTTTCTGCCGATGCTGCCGGTACACCTAGAAGCCATCAAAGAAGCTTGGGACAACCCAGCCTCCATTCCCCCGGCTTCAAAACGAATCGAATCCCTTTATAGGATCCAAGCACCGGATTCGAAATTTTTATTTAGCCATCCAGCACCGAATTCTCTGATAGTGCATTCATCTTCTAAAACCAAACAGACCCGCCACCCGGTACCCCCTGAGAAGGAAGGCAGGAAGTTAGATACTCTTGGAAGGAAAATGTATTCAATCTCGACGGCAACTGCCAAGATCAACAATTACCTAGCATACTTCGCCGCGTATTCCCACAACATCTCCTCCCAACTGAATACGCTAGTCTCTGCCCTGCCTGAGCCCTCCCAGAAACAAGCCTGCAAGCTACTTCAGGAGCTCAACAGGATTTCAAAGCAACAGATAAACACCATCCGTCACTCTGTGGGGTGCACTTCCAAGGCGATGGCCGCCTCCATTGCCCTAAGGCGACATGCTTGGCTTCGATCCTCTTCGTTGCAGCCTGATCTAAAATTCAAGATAGAAGACCTTCCCTTCGATGGCCAAGGTCTCTTTAATGCCACAACGGACGATATACTGTCCACCGTGGATGACAGCCGCAAACGAGCGAAAAGATTGGGGGTAGCCCAACAGCAACAACAACAACAGAGCTATAAGCCCAGATCATGGAAACCAACCCCCTTCAAACGTTCCAGATCCCCTCGACAATCTGAATACTGGAAACGTAAAGCTCCTCCTCCAAAGCAATCCTTTAACCAGAGACAGCAGAGACCACAACCACCTAAAAAGGCTGCATCTTCATCGAAGCAGTCTCTTTGACTTTCTACCTCTACCACTTCAGCACGTCTCCAGGCTTCTTCCATTTCTCGACAATTGGCAACAAATAACCACAGACAAATGGGTTCTGAACATTATTTTGAGGGGCTACTCCATAGAGTTCCAAGCACCACCAAAAAGACATCATTTTGTTTCCACTCCCCCATCACCTTCCCTTCAGGAAGAAATAGACACCTTAACAGCCAAAGCGGCTATAGAGCCTGTCCCAGTCCAGTATCATCGGACAGGTTTTTATTCCAGGTACTTTCTAGTCCCGAAAAGGGATGGGGGACAGCGCCCGATTCTGGATCTAAGAGCCCTAAACAAATTCATCCGCCACAGAAAATTCAGAATGATCACCTTACAATCGATTCTGCCATTAATCCCCAGAAACTCCTGGATGGCACTGGTAGATTTACAGGACGCATACTTCCACCTGACAATACACCAATGCCACAGGAAGTTTCTGCGTTTCGCCGTTGGCAACAACCACTACCAGTTCCGAGCTCTGCCCTTCGGACTTTCCACGGCACCACGGACATTCACAAAATGTATGGCGGTTATTGCAGCGTACCTCAGGCAACGCGGCGTTGCAACCTACCCATACATAGACGATTGGCTCCTTGTGGGAGCTTCAAGGACACAGTTGATGAAGGACATTTCCATCACACTTGCGCTCCTAGCAAACCTGGGCCTCCAGGTCAATCATCAAAAGTCACACCTTACCCCAACTCAAGACATTCAGTTTATTGGGGCTCGTTTGTGCACCACGGACCACAAGGCGTATCTTCCTGTGGACAGGATATCCTCCATTCAGACGCTGGCCACACAAATAATGCAACAACCCAAACAAGCGGCCTTCAACATTCAGCGCATGTTAGGACTTATGGCAGCCACAACGGCAGTTCTGACACACGCAAGACTACGCATGCGAACCCTACAAATCTGGTTCGTCCGCGCGTTTCGACCCCAACACCAATCTCAAGGAACGGTCCTCACTGTTCCGAGCCACATCCTCCCTTCGCTCGAATGGTGGACAGTTCGAGCTCACCTGCTTGCGGGAATGCCCTTTTTACGGCCAAGTCCATCAGCAGTGGTTACAACAGACGCCTCGAGATGGGGCTGGGGAGCTCATCTCGACGTACTCACGGTCCAGGGGCAATGGACACCGTACGAACAGTCGCTCCACATCAATTGCTTAGAGCTTCTAGCTGTTCACAGAGCGTTAAAATCGTTCCTTCCATCTCTTCAAGGCCTACACGTACAGATCGCCTCAGACAATGTGGCGACGGTTTTTTATATAAACAGGCAAGGAGGGACAGCATCCACCCGCCTTTGCAAAAGAGCAATGCACCTGTGGCATTGGAGTATTGCCCATCAGATTCACCTCACTGCGGTACATCTTCCTGGCATACAGAATGTTCAAGCGGACAGACTGAGCAGATATTCCATCAACGACCACGAGTGGTCACTCCACCGGTCATACCTTCTGCCAGTATTCCGGAAATTCGGAACTCCGTCAATAGATGCGTTTGCTGCACCAGACAATGCACAGTGTGCGATCTTTTTTATGAGAGGTCCGCCCTCACAACAGTCTGCAGGGGATGCCTTCATACAGACGTGGACCGGTCCACTACACTTCCTCTTCCCTCCCTTTCCGTTAATAACACGGTGCATACAGAAAATTCAACTGGACAACACAGATTGCATTCTCGTGACGCCATGGTGGCCACGTCAGCCATGGTTCACAACCCTTCTCCTCCTGTCAGAAAGCACTTACCATCACTTCCCTCTGGCACACAACCTCCTGTCCCAACAGAACGGCAGGGTTCTGCACCACGACCCGAACAGACTTCGCCTGACGGCCTGGAGGATATGTTCTCAGACTTTCCTGAAGGAGTAAGACACGTTCTCCTTAATGCAAGGAAACCGTCAACAAGGAAGTCATATTCCATGAAATGGAAAAGGTTTTCCATCTACGCTACCAAGCATAATTTCAGACCCTCCTCGGCTTCCATGCCTCAAATCTTAGCATATACACTGCATTTGTCAGAAAAGGGCCTTACGTACTCCTCTCTGAAGGTGCACCTGGCAGCAATCTCAGCTTTTCACCCGCATGTACAGGGTCGAACTGTCTTCTCACACCCTGCTGCGAAATCCTTCTTAAAGGGAATCTTACATTTGCACCCACCACTACGGCAAATGTATCCTAGCTGGAGTTTGTCACTAGTGCTTAGCCAACTAGTAAAACCACCTTTTGAACCTATGGCTACGATACCACTTCACCTCCTCTCATGGAAAACGGCTCTTTTAGTTGCACTCACCTCTGCTAAAAGAGCAAGTGATCTCTGCGCGTTCAGAGCGGACTCGCCTTACACCATGTTTCACCATGATAAGGTGGTGTTACGGCCAGATCCCGCTTTCTTACCGAAGGTGGTCTCCGCATTCCATCTGCATAGAACCACTACCTTACCTGCCTTTTTCCAACGGCCTACGGATAAGGGCCAAGAAGCTCTACACTGTCTAGACGTGAGAAGAGCACTCGCCTACTATATAGATCGAACTGCATCGTTCCGCACAGACTCCAGACTTTTCGTGGCCTACGGCCGCCGTCATAAGGGAAAAAAGATATCTACGCAGAGACTATCAAAGTGGTTGGTTGCTGCTATAGAGCTGTGCTACAAGCTCGCGAAGCAACCAGTTCCATCTGCCATAAGAGCTCATTCTACAAGAGCTTTGTCAACGTCATCTGCCCTTGCCAGGGGTGTATCCATGGAGGACATTTGCGCTGCTGCCGCTTGGTCTTCCTCCTCGACCTTCGCCACGCACTACGCTTTGGACGTTCGTGCTAGGCGGGATGCATCCTTTGGACAGGCAGTTCTTCGCTCCATCTTTGACTAAGAAGCTGGTCCGGGCTTGGTGAGTAGTTGCTTACCTTATAGCCTATAATGTGCTGCCTATGTTGCACTAACCTTTGCACTATTTTTTCCTCCAACTCTAGTGCCAGCACCCACCGCCTTGCAGATCAGCTTATCAGTCACCCATGTGTGGGACTGCACAGAGACCACGAAGAAGATAAACAGGTTACTCACCTGTAATTGATGATCTTCGAGTGGTCATCTGTGCAGTCACACACGCCCGCCCAGCCGTCCCCGCTGCTGGCTACTTGTCTTATATATCCGCGCTCCTATTATGTCAGCGGCGGGGAAAGAAACTGAGTGGGTTGGGCGCCTCCCTCGCGCTACAGGCATGCGCAGTGGATGCCTGCTCCCCAGAGCGGGAGGGAGTGCGCGCCAAAAATAACGCCTAGGCTAGCTATTTAAAATCTCCGAGGTAGGGTTCGTCCTGATAGGAAAACCCATGTGTGTGACTGCACAGATGACCACTCGAAGATCATCAATTACAGGTGAGTAACCTGTTTTTCTTAAACTCTTAGAGGATTGGCTACATCAGGAGTGTGTGGCCTAATATGCAAAGGAGTTCCTGCTACAAAAAAAAAAAACCCTGCTTAGGAGTGGTTGGCTTCTGCTCTTCACGGATCCTGGGCAAGAAACCCACAACCGCATGCTGCGTCTTGCCTCCCTTTTGCCTTCATAGCAATGGGTACCACTCACCAGTGGTCTGCATCAGGTGCTGGGAAATGGGGTGTGTTATAGCCAGAGCTTTTGTTTTTGTAGCAGGAGCTCCTTTGCATATTAGGCTACACACCCCTGATATAGCCAATCCTCCAAGAGCTTGCAGGGCTCTTAGTACAGGGCTTTCTGTAAACTTCAGGAGGATTGGTTACATTGGGGGGGGGGGGTGCCCTAATATGCAAACGAGTTCCTGCTACAAAAAAAAGCCCTGGTTATAGCACATCTTCCCTTCAACTAACTACTGCCTCTGTAGGTGAGCCCAGGGCCAGGAATCCACAGGTCTACTCAACGGATCAATCACAGGCTTGAAAGCAACACCTTTGCCCTTGAATGACTCCACAGGAAGCCCAAATTAAAGCGCAGCCTCTGTCTTTAGAAAGCAAGCGACGGTGAAAGCTTTGCCGGTTGGATTTCTGCCTGTGGCACAGGATCCCTGCCGCAAAGACATGGTGGTGACTTGTTGGCTGACCTCATGGAAAAGCACAAGGTCGTTTCAGGGGCCTGATTGAAGCAGCTCCTTAGAAAGCAAGTGATGGTGAAAGCTTTGCCCGTTGGATTTCTGCCTGTCGCATGGGATACCTGCCACAAAAACATGGCGGTGGCTTGTTGGCTGACCTCCCGGAAGAGCACAGTGTCATTGCAGGGGCCTGATTTAAACAGCTCTTTGTTTTCACCTCCAAGCCAGCTTCAGAAGTCCGCCATCAGTAGCTCAGCCCTCAGGCAGCACCTGGAGTTCTGAAATTACCTGGATAAAACAGTTGCTTTGGAGGGTGAACTGTTTGGCGTTATACTCTGCTGAGGCCCCTCCCCTTCCCAAACCCTGCCTTCCCCAAGCTTTGCCCCCAAATCTCCAGGAATTTTCCGACCCAGAGTTGGCAGCCCCGAGCTCACCTCTTTTTGTTGCAGCCTCCTATATCTGAGAGAGACAGGCGGGAACTGTTGATGGAGGAGAAGACAACGGATAAAGGGGGAACAAACAAGCGCAAGCTGTCAGAATTTACTGATCTGCTGGCCGAGCGAGTCAAGGGGGAAAAATGGACATCGTAGCAAGCTGGAATGCGGCAGCCAACAGATCGGCCAGCTCGTATCCCCAGCTCCGTATTTCAACCCTTTCGTGGCTCTAAATTACAGCCCAAAAGGAACGTGGTTACAGGGCAGCAGGGAAATGCTAAATCGATGGACAATCCTGCCTTTGAAAGAGTGCAATAAGATGCATTGTCGAATGAGGACAAAGAGAATGTTTTGAATGCAGCACGGACAGTTTGAAAGTCCTTTTTTCCCCTCCTCCCAGGTTCAGGTTGCCAACTCTGGGTTGGGGAATTTCTGGAGATGTCTGTGTAGGGCCTGGGAAGATGGGATATGGGGAGGGGAGGGAACTCAGCAGAGTAAAAAGACTTAAGCTCAACCTTCCAAAGCAGCCATTTTCTCCTGGGGAACTCATCTCTGTAGTCCAACGATCACTTGTGATTTCAGGAAATCTTCAGGCCCCATCTGGAGGTTGGCAAGAAGATGCTGGATTTATACCCTGCCCTTCAGAGTCTCAGAGCAGCTTACAGTCTCCTTCCCTTCCCCACAACAGATTGTGAGGTAGGTGGGGCTGAGAGAGCTCTGGCAGAAACTGCTCTTGAGAGAACAGCACTGAGAGACCTGTGACTGACCCAAGGTCATACCAGCAGCTGCACGTGCAGGAGTGAGGGATCAAACCCCGTTCTTCCAGATTAGAGTCCGCCCTCTTAACCACCGCACCAAATTTTCTCAACCTTACGCGTGCCAGGAAAAATGGGTTCTAATTCCAGCAAGCTCTGCCTGAACCAGGGAAATGCCACAGGCAGGGGGAGGGACTTGTGAAAAATACCAACATGATCACCCAGTCTCTGGAGTAAATTGGCAATCTTTTTTTAAATGCTAAAACTAATAATTCTGCCCCCAAAATTTGGGCCAAGATTGTGGTCATGGTGTGTGACGGGAGTGGTCCCTGAATATTCAGCTCTGTCGGGGTTTTGGGTTTTTTTTTTTTTTAAACCCTCCATTTCAGTGATGAAAAAATATACGCTGGCTGGCACGGATCCTTGCACTGAGACGATGAAATGTATCACAATGTTTGCAGCGTCCTTATGTCCTCCAAGGGGTGATTTATCGACAGCGCTTAGGAGCCAGAGAACAGCCTCGTCCTAATAAAAAGAGCCTCTATCAGTATAGTCTTTAACATCTTGCTGCCGTTTCTCATCTTAGGCCAAGGCCTTCCATTTACCAGCCCCCCCACCTCCCTCCATGACAGCTTTGCTGTTGGTTTATTTATTGGGAAGAAATAACAGAGTCTCCAGCTTATCACGCAAACCAAAGCAGCAGTCTGGCCTCTCCATTTCCGATTGCCACTTTTAGTTCCAGTTCATTAGGCAGAGGAGAGGACATGTAATGTTGCTTGCTTGGATTTATATATCTGCAAATGCCTTAAAAAGGTAGCCCCCTGTGCAAGCACCAGTCGTTTCCGACTCTGGGGTGAAGTTGCTTTCACAACGTTTTCACGGCAGACTTTTTACGGGGTGGTTTGCCATTGCCTTCCCCAGTCATCTACACTTTCCCCCCAGCAAGCTGGGTACTCAGAAGGATGGAAGGCTTAGTCAACTTTGAGTCGGCTACCTGAACCATCTTCCACTGGGATCAAACTCAGGTCGTGAGCAGAGGACTCCGACTGCAGTATTGCAGCTTTACCACTCTGCGACATGGGGCTCTTATACCTTATAGGCAGAGAATTTTCACTTCTCTTCTGCAGCATTTTGACAGTTCTACATTCCTGCCCTTAGATGATCTGTTGAAAACCATAGAGCAGGGGTGTCAAACATGCAGCCCCTTGGGTCAAATCAGGCCCCCGGAGTGCTCCTATCAGGCCCTTGAGCAACTGGCTGTCATCTGCTTCCTTCTCTCTATCTCTTGCTTCCTTCTGAATCACAGCTTGCCTTACAAGGTTTGCTCGATCACACAGGAACTGCAGAGCAAAAACTCTATTTTCTCCATTAGCTGAGGCTCCTCCCTTGGGGAGGAAGGGGAGAAGGCAGAGCTTGTTTTTCCAGTCTCTCTCAATCGCACAGCAGAGCTACTGAGTCAAGCCTCTCTTCCTTCTGTTGGCTGAGGCTCCTCCCCCTCCTGGTCCCCTGGGGAAGGGAGGAAAGAGCCAGAGCTTCTTTTGCCCAGTTCCCTGGATCCCATGACAGAAGTACAAAGAAAGCACCTTTAAGACCAACGAGTGCTAACGTTTTAAGCATGTTTTAACTTTTTTTTAAATTGTTTTTGTCTGTGTCCTTTATAAGTTTATATCTTTGCTACCTGATCTTAAATAGGCATACACACGGCCTGGCCCAACATGGCCCAGCCCAACCTGACATGGCCCGGCCCAACAAGGTCTCTATCTCAGATCCGGCCCTCATAACAAATGTGTTCGACACCCTTGAAATATCCCATTCATAGCTGCTTCAAAGAACGTTTTCTTGCTCTGATAAGACTTTATAAAGGTCATATTATTTTGGCATTTATATAAAATGTGAGTAATTTTTCTCTATTGGATCAACTTACCTTACTAATATTGCATAGAAAGGTAAAGGAAAGGTCCCCCATGCAAACACCAGTTGCTTCTGACTCTGGGGTGACGTCGCATCACGACGTTTTCATGGCAGAGTTTTTATTGCATAGCTCCTCCAATTTTTGCTATAATACAAGTCTGGGCTTTTCATTTTAAATTTTATCGTCCCTCCAGTTGGATTCCTTCCCCTTCGCATTTGCTTGTTATGCCTCGCCCAGACTATCGGTTTCCAATACGTGATTTCATTCCTTAGGTACATAACCTTCTGGGAGGAAAATAATGTCCTTTCTTTTCGATCTATTGGCGGTGGAAAGCACCGTCAAGCCACAGCCAACTTAGCGTGACCTTGACAAATTTCCAAGGCAAGGTTTTCAAGATGTTTTTTTGCCATTGGCTGCCTCTGCAGAGCTACCCTGGACTTCCTTGGCCAACTCTGCTTAGCTCCCAAGATCTGATGAGATCAGGCTAACTGAGAAGAAGAAGAGATTGGATTTATACCACCCCGTTCACTCGGAGTGGCTTACAAACTCTTTCCCCTTTCCCTCCCTACAACAGATGCCCTGTGAGGTAGGTGGGGCTGAGAGACCCCTTTGGAGAACTGCTCTTGAGAGAACAGCTCTGACAGAACTTATGACTGGCTCAAAGCTGGCTGGATGTGGAGAAGTGAGGAATCAAACCCGGTTCTCCCAGATTAGACTCCACACTCCTATCTACTACACCAAATTCTGGCAAAGTTGTTGTACTGGGTCTCTGACCCTTTGCTGGTAGGTGCCAATCCTGACCTCTATCTTCATAAAGCCCTGTGAGACGGATTAGGCTGAGTGTGTGACTACCCAAGTTCACCCAGCGAACTTCCATGGCATGAGTGGTGATTTGAACCCGTGGCACAGAGTGTTAAGGCTGCAGTACTGCAGTCCTAAGCTTTGCTCACGACCTCCCCGGTGGAAGCTAGGTTTTCAGGTAGCCTGCTTGAGGTTGACTCAGCCTTCCATCCTTCATAGGTTGGTAAAATGAGTACCCAGCTTGCATAGATGACTGGGGAAGGCAATGGCAAACCACCCTGTAAAAAGTCTGCCATGACAACGTTGTGAAAGCAACATCACCCCAGAGTCGGAAACGACTGGTGCTTGCACAGGGGACCTTTCCTTTCCCTCCAGATACTAGTCTGACACTCTTAGCCACTACACCACAATGGGATGTTGTGCCTTGACCTGGATAGCCCAGGCAAGCTTGATCTTGTCAGATCTTGGAAGCTAAGCAGAGCCAACCCTGGGAAATACTTGGATGGGAGACCTCCAAGGAATACCAGGAGTGGGAGGCAGAGGCAGGTCATATCAAACCATTTCTCTGAACATCCTCCATGCCCCAGTAGGGATCACCAGAAGTCACCATGGCTTCTACGAATGCACACACGTGCATACACAATACAAAAAATACCACAATGGGATGTTGGGAAGGAAATCAATGGCTGTATTAATGAGAGCTCTGGCCAGAGGACAAAACTACAGAAAAGCATCTTAGACCCACATTGAGATTTTTTAAACCTAGAAAGCCAGAGTTGAACTGTCAGAAATTTCCCAGTAGTTCCTGCCTATACGTTATGGAGTACACAGTCTGGGTCTAGGTACCCTCTAAGCTGCAGAGTCTTGTGAGCAAAAATTCTACTTTGTGAGCTGCTGGCATTGAAGTGGTGAGCTGCTGCTTAAATTAGTGTGCTCTGGAGCCATCCTTCCTGAGCTAAGACAAAAACATGTGGGTATTAAAGTTGTGAGCCACAGCATAAATTAGTGTGCTTTGGGGTCATCCTTCCTGAGCTGAGACAAAAATGTGTGAGCTGGAGGTTAAAAATCTGTGAACTAGCTCACACTAACTCAGCTTAGAGGAAACACTGCTTGTGACCAATGTTTCCTCTAAGCTGCAGAGTCTTGTGAGCAAAAATTCTACTTTGTGAGCTACTGGCATTAAAGTTGAGAGCTGCTGGCATTAAAGTTGTGAGCTGCTGCATAAATGAGTGTGCTCTGGGGTCATCCTTCCTGAGCTGAGACAAAAATGTGTGAGCTGGAGGCTAAAAATCTGTGAGCTAACTCGCACTAACTCAACTTAGAGGGAACACTGGTCCCCACCCTATGTCCTGTGTAATTGCTGTGGGGTGTCAAATATTGTCTATCAGGGATCTTTTCAGGTCAGAAAAGGAGACAAGTTATTTTTTCACATGTACCACAGTCACCATCTGAAACCAACACCAAGCTCAAAGGAACTGAGAAGAACTTACACCCAGTTGGTATAGAGAGCCTAGGGTAGGGAATGGGTGCAGTGGCCATTGGTCAGTTGTCCTCCTTGTCTCCATGAAGAGAGAAAGGAATGTCTACTCAGCATGTTTCTAAACTGGTCCCTGCACTCTTTCTCTTGCTGTGATCCAATGTGCGGCTTAGGCAAGGAAATGGGTTGAAAGGAAGTAGGTCAAAACAGAACACCCGGTGGAAGTCTGTGTATGATGGGCGGCTGTGGGAACCGTGTCAGAGGCAAGTCACTTCAGGATGTGGTCCACAGCATGGTTGCAACAACACCCTGCACGGGTGAGAGAAAGGGCACACATCCACACTGGTTAAAATGTGGTCAAAAGTTATTATGATCGTATGCGGTTATTTGCAGCAAAAAATGCTCTTGACTTTGATTTTTTTTATTTAAAGTTCTCAGCAGGCCGAGGTGGCTTCCACACAGGCTCCCCCCCCACACACACACACGGGGCGTAGAATATGCCAAGGGACTTTGACTCGGAATGTCCCTTTGGCCAGATTTTTTAAAATGCCCACCGTGATCTGGTTCAAGGGAGGAAGTGTGAAGTGGCTGTCAGCAGAACATCCGTGTGGATTGCGGGGAGGGGGCTTGAGCTAACTCCCCATCATGTGGAGGCTGGCATTCCTAAATATACCAAACTCATCTTTGCCTCTACGCTTTTGTGCAGGTGTGATGGGCAACACAGACAAATGTGCAGTGGGAATGGGAGCAGCCGAGAGACCAGGAAGTATCTGGGGTTGCCTCATCCTGCCCCAGCTGTTGCCATGGCAGGGATACATTTTTGCACCCCCATGTGGAAGCAGCCAGAGACCAGACCCCCATGTCCACTATGCATGGAAATATCTGTAGCGGAAGCCCAATAGTCTTGCCATGTTAAGTGGAAAGCTAGATCCTGTTACATGTTAAGTGGAAAGCTAGGAACAAAAACAAACCTGATGGCAGCCATGTATGTTTACCTGTGTCATGTGTCAACACACGGGTCTTGTTCTGAATACATCTGAAATAGCCTTATAACGTTCGTTACCCGCAGTGCAATCCTGTATGCTTTGCCCAGGAAATAAGCCCAGAGTAGGAATTAATTCTGTGTAGAAATGCTTAACGTTTGTTACAGATCTGCTCCCCACCGCCTGTTAACTGGGAACCTCAATCTTAACTTAAAGGTGGAGGCTGCGGTCTAGCAGGCAGGGGGTTAGGTGTGGAATTTAGGTTCAAATCTCTGCTCAGAGCCAGAAAAAGACAAAGATAAATGCCACGTACTGCCACAAGTTGGACTGACACTGATTAATATCACTAATCAATGCTTTTAGCAGCATTTTTTAAATGAGAAAGGCAAGTTTCTTTCTGGACAAGTTATCCCTTTTAAAAATTATAATAACCATCCAAGGACCACGGTTTTGATTAACATTATCAAGCAGGGGTTGATGGGTGAAATCCCCTCTCTCTGTCCTGTGCGGCCCCTCTCCAAATCAGGACCACACTTACTTGCAGTTTACTTCTCACAAGGAAATTGATTTGGACTTTGAAATTGTCACTAACTTTTGGCCCAGTCTACCTTTCAGGGCTGTCGTGAAGGAAGAGAATGGAATAACTGCACATATGCTGCCAGGTAGGAAGGGCAGGAATTGAATAAACTGATTGCGATTGTGCTTTTCATTGCGATTATTCCTCTTGTTGCTAAGTAGTTTTACTCAAGAAGAAGAAGAAGATATTGGATTTATATCCCGCCCTCCACTCCGAAGAGCCTCAGAGCGGCTCACAATCTCCTTTACCCCCCCCCCCCGACAACAGACACCCTGTGAGGTGGGTGGGGCTGGAGAGGGCTCTCACAGCAGCTGCCCTTTCAAGGACAACCTCTGCCAGAGCTATGGCTGACCCAAGGCCATGCCAGCAGGTGCAAGTGGAGGAGTGGGGAATGAAACCCGGTTCTCCCAGATAAGAGTCCGCACACTTAACCACTACACCAAACTGGCTCATGGGAGAGAGATCCCATTCCATTCCAAAAAAATTAGAAATCATTCCTACACTTTAAAAAAAAATTAATAGATTTTATTGAATCTAATCCAATACAAGGGGAACATAGGAAAAATAAATAACAGAAATATAAATCTAACATACAAGAATCCAATTTAGATCATTAGATGCATATAACAAACCATTTACAAAAAAACAATACATAATATGCTAGGTATTAAGAATTAAGAAAAAGCCTACAATTCATTCTATTAGGCAAAAAAGGAAATATTCCCAAAGAATTCCAAACCTGGGGCCCAAAGCAAATCGTAATCTATAGCCAAATCAGTAATTTTCAAAAAAAAGGGTTATCCATTGCCTTACCCATTACATACTGGTCCCCTAACTTATAGTGGGAGTATGTGGGGGTTTCCAATTTTTAGCAGTCGTCATATTATTATCATTATTATTTTATTTCTATTCTGCCCCTTCCCTCGTTTTTGGGGGTGCAGAGCGGAGTACAACAATTTAAATTAAAATCACAATAAAATCATACAAACTATTGCCAATATTGTCAAGATTAAAGATTCCTGATTTTTTTCTAAATATCAGGCCCAAATTCTACACCCGTAAAGGCCCAAATCCCACGCCTGTTGACCAGTGTTCCCTCTAAGCTGAGTTAGCGTGAGCTAGCTCACAGGTTTTTAGCCTCCAGATCACACATTTTTGTCTTAGCTCAGGAAGGATGACCCCAGAGCACACTACTCGATGCAGCGGCTCCCAACTTTAATGCCAGCATCTCACAGCTTTAATACCAGTAGCTCGCAAAGTGGAATTTTTGCTCACAAGACTCTGCGGCTTGGAGGGAACATTGCTGTTGACCCAAAAGTGAATTGCACTGCCGTTCGCTAAGTGAGGGTGTGGTCATCCATTCCTGAGCTAAGACAAAAATGTGTGAGCTGGTGGAGACTAAAAATCTGCAAGCTAGCTCATGCTCACTCAGCTTAGAGGGAACACTGGTGTGTAGAACTATCCAGAAGACCCAGGGTTGCCCAACATCTGGAGAGAGAAAAATATCCTGCCCCTTTAAGAGAGGCTGAAGGGGCTGTTATTTACCAGGTGATGCTATTTACCTCCCTGCCCTGAAAAGATTCAGCTGCCCATCTCCACGCATTTCCTCTGTTAAAGAGACAGGACCGTTTCCTCCAGGCCTGTTGGTAACCCTCCTTGCCGGATGCCATCGCTGGTTCCTACCGAAGGTGGTTTTTCGGCATGCCTCGCCTGTCAGTCCGCATTCCTCAGCGGCTGCTGCTGCAGTGCTCTCCTCTAGCGCTCCTTCTCTCTGCGCCTGGGAGCAGCTGAACAAGACCGAGAGAGGCGGAGCAGGCGGGGGAGAAAGAGCCACCTTCCCCGGGACTCTCTCTCGCCAGCTGATGGTTCAGGTTCTGGCGCCAGGCACGTGGGGCTGCTTGTCTCTTCCGGAGCTGTCCTTTCCCCCACCGCCTCCTTCAGATGTGCCTTGGGTGCCCAGCCAGCCGGGAGGATGGGGCAGATCGCCTGGAAAGCCTTGTGCTTGTCGCTGTTTGACTACAAGACGGAGAAATATGTCATCGCCAAGAACAAGAAAGTGGGGATTCTCTACCGAGCCGTCCAGTTGTCCATCATGGCCTACATCGTGGGGTAAGGCTGGCTCTGCTTCTGCAGCTGTGAGAGATTAACAGAAGGAAGGCTGGTCGAGATTCCCTCATCTGATTGAGATGGGATTCTCTCATCTGATTGAGATGAGAGTCCCTCATCTGATTGAGATGAGAGTCCCTCATCTGATTGAGATGAGAGTCCCTCATCTGACAGGATGGTGCCCTGTTTGTGAGCTACCCCCCCCCCCCCATAAAGGGCAGCTGGCTTTTCGCCACTGAAAACAGAACCCTGGGCGGCATGGACCTTTGGTCCGATCCTGCGACGCTGTTCTTACGATCTGGTGAACAAGGGAGAGAATCAAGTGTAATTTTGAGATGGTGGTCTTTGCCTCCAATGCGGAGCATGCTGATCGCTGGGTCCTGTGGGATTCAGCACGGTTCCTGTGTAGTTGTACCGGATCAGTTGTTCCTTGTCTGGAAGCACGGGAAAGGTTGGCTGCTGACAGTTTGGTGTAGTGGTTAAGTGCGCAGACTCTTATCTGGGAGAACCGGGTTTGATTCCCCACTCCTCCACTTACAGCTGCTGGAATGGCCTTGAGTCAGCCAGAGCTCTCACAGGAGTTGTCCTTGAAAGGGCAGCTGCTGGGAGAGCCCTCTCAGCCCCACCTACCTCACAGGGTGTCTGTTGTGGGGGGAGAAAATATAGGAGATTGTAAGCCGCCCTGAGTCTCTGATTCAGAGAGAAGGGTGTGGTATAAATCTGCAGTCTTCTTTTCTTTGTGTGGTAGACTTGCCTGCCTGCACCAGTGTTTCCCCGGGGGTCACTATCCCATCAGAGATGAACACGAAGGTTTCTGATAACACAAGGAAAACCCTAAGAAAACCTGCGCTCTCTGTGCCGCCCCAGTGTGTGTTAGCTGCATGTGAGGAGGCTCCCTTCTTCTCTCCTTTGCCCGTTGTGCAAACATGTGGCACGTACACCTTTGGCATGCAAAGTCCATTAGCTTTTAATAAGGTTTAAACAGGTCTGTCAACATGGCCATTAGCCATGATGACTACATAGAACCTCCAGATTCAGAGGTAGTGTACCTCTCAGTGACAGCAGCTACTGGAGGAAAACAGTGAAGAAGAAGATTTGCAGATTTATACCCCGCCCTTCTCTCTGAATCAGAGACTCAGAGTGGCTTATCTTCTCCCTCCACAACAGACACCCTGTGAGGTGGGTGGGGCTGAGAGGGCTCTCACACCAGCTGCCCTTTCAAGGACAACCTCTGCCAGAGCTATGGCTGTCCCAAGGCCATTCCAGCAGGTGCAGGTGGAGGAGTGGGGAATCAAACCCAGTTCTCCCAGATAAGAGAGCTATGGCTGACCCAAGGCCATTCCAGCAGCTGCAAGTGGAGGAGTGGGGGAATCAAACCTGGTTCTCCCAGATAAGAGTCTGCACACTTAACCACTACACCAAACTGGCTGGCTGGAAAGGCCTTCGTGTCCAGTTCCTGGGCTTTCCAGAGGCACTTGGCTGTGTGCGCTGTTGGAAATAGGGTGGGCATACTTAGCTGTAGCCCTCTTCTTCTGCCATTTTTAAACATAATTTTTGTGTCACTTTTGAACAAATGGAGCAAAAGAAGCAAACAAATTGGGAACAGCATCTGCAAAGAAAGAAATGGGGAATGAGGCAATCTGTACAGCCGTCTTTCAGACAACAGCGCTATTTGGGAACGTTTCTTGACAGTAGTACCCTTATTACCTTCTCTAGACCAAGGGTCCCCAACCTTTTTGGCACCAGGGTCCGGTTTTGTGGAAGACAATTTTTCCATGGACCCAGGTGGGGTGTGGGGAGTGATGGTTTCAGGAAGATACAATTGTGCACTTTATTTCTATTAGTTTGGTGTAGTGGTTAAGCATGCGAATTCTTATCTGGGAGAACTGGGTTTGATTCCCCACTTCTCCATTTGCAGCTGCTGGAATGGCCTTGGGTCAGCCATAGCTCTCGCAGGAGTTGTCCTTAAAAGGGCAGCTTCTGTCAGAGCCCTCTCAGCCCCACCTACCTCACAGGGTGTCTGTTGTGGGGGAAGAAGATAAAGGAGATTGTAAGCCACTCTGAGACTCTGAGATTCGGAGTGGAGGGCGGGATACAAATCCAGTGTTGCCTTATTATTATTATTATTACATTTTAATGTATATAATGAAATAATTATACAACTCATGGCCTGGTTGCTAACAGACCACAGACCAGTAGCGGTCCCTGGCCCAGGGGTTGGGGACCCCTGCTCTAGACTTCTAGATGTCTGCCATCATGCTTGTGGCTGATAGCCTCTGTAGCCAGGCTTTCCGCACATGCCCAGATTGCTGTAGTCGGAGGTGCTAGTGCAGGATTCGTATAACAAGGAGGTTGAACTGCTGGGGCAGGGGGTCTGGCTGAGTCCAGCCAGCAATGCGCATCAAAAGGAGAAAGACACACAGAGCAGCAGCAGGCACCGACGTTTCTGCCGGGTTAGCTCATCAACATTAGCAATCGTTTCGTCTTTTCTGTGTCCGCGTTCTATGCCCCGTCTGTCAAGATTAACCCTGCGGACGGACAAAGAGTTTCCATTGCAGAATCATTCGACAGTCAGTTGATCAAATTAAACTAAAATGCCCTTACATGTCCCCACCCCCACCCCGACTTTCATGAGGTTCAGGCTGAACAAACTGACAGCAAATTCAGTCAGGGCTTGTGGAGCTCTCCTGCAATCCACCCCTCCCCTCTCACACCCCCCCCCCCGCTATTGCGCTTAATTTCCGGCCTATTTCCAGTTTTCCACTAGGGACAAATAAAGAACTGGGGTGCTCCAGTTATGAGATGCAAAACATGGTACCCCAAGAGAATTCACCTCCCACTTCCTGCCTGTGCGGTGTGTTTTATCACCCTGTTGTGAGAAGAAGAGATTGGATTTATACCCTCCCCTTTACTAACCAGCGGCCCCGTGGCGCAGAGTGGTAAAACAGCAGTACTGCAGTACTGAACTCTCTGAACTCTCTGCTCACGACCTGAGTTCGATTACGGCGGAAGCTGGATTCAGGTAGCGGCCCAAGGTTGACTCAGCCTTCCATCCTTCTGAGGTTGGTAAAAGGAGTACCCAGCTTGCTGGGGGGAAAGTGTAAAAAGACTGGGGAAGGCAATGGCAAACCACCCCATTAAAAAGTCTGCCGTGAAAACATTGTGAAGCAACGTCACCCCAGAGTTGGAAACAACTGGTGCTTGCACAGGGGACTTTTCCTTTTCTTTACTAACCAAAGGAGTCTCAGAGCACTTAAAAATCCCCTTTCCCTCCTCACAGCAGACACCCTGTGAGGGTGGGGCTGAGAGAGCTCTGACATAAACTAGCTCTTGAGAGGAAAAGCTCTGGCGAGAACTTGTGACTGACTCAAAGTCACATCAGCAGGTGCTAAAATCAGATCTGCCTCTGAGAGCCAGTTTGGTGTGGTTAAGTATGTGGACTCTTATTTGGGAGAACCAGGTTTGATTCCCCACTCCTCCACTTGCAGCTGCTGGAATGACCTTGGGTTAGCCATAGCTCTCACAGTGGTTGTCCTTGAAAGAACAGCTGCTGGGAGAGCCCTCTCAGCCTCACCCACCTCACAGGGTGTCTGTTGTGGGGGAGGAAGGTAAAGGAGATTGTGAGCCACTCCGAGATTCAGAGTATAGGGCGGGTTATAAATCCAATATCTTCTTCTTCATATAGAGGAGTGGGGAATCAACCCTGGTTCTCCCAGATAAGAGTCCGCACAATTAACCATCATACCACACTGGCTCTCAGAGGCAGATCTGATTTTAGCACACAGGTTACTGGTATGCTGGCTAAATCACCCTTGCAATGAAGAAGGAGCTTAAGAACATCAGGAGAGCCTTCCTAAATCAGGCTGGAGGCCCATCGATTGCAGCATCACTCTTTTTCCCACAGCACCCAACTGGATGTTCCGGAAGCCCCACAAGCAGAGCTCCCCACACTGAGTGTCTGTTATTCAAAGGTTTAGAAGAAGAAGACGACTGCAGATTTATACCCCATCTCCCTCTCTAAATCAGAGACTCAGAGCGGCTTAGTCTCCTATGTCTTCTCCCCCGACAACAGACACCCTGTGAGGTGGGTGGGGCTGAGAGGGCACTTGTAGCAGCTGCCCTTTCAAGGACAATTTCTGTGATAGCTGTGGCTAACCCAAGGCCATTCCATCAGCTGCAAGTGGAGGAGTGGGGAATAAGATATAAGAGTCTGCAGACTTAACCACTGTGCCAAACTGGCTCTCTCCCCCTCTACATTGAGGTTCCATTCAGTCATGACCAATAGCCATTTTCCCTTTAAGTTGTCTTTTCAAGACAATTAAGCCATTGCAATGTCCTGTGGCAATTCGTTCAACAAATTAACTATGAGTTTTGTGGATAAGTGTTCCCTTTGGGAGGGGCTATGGCTCAGTGAAGAAAAGAGAGAAGAGGCTGTTGGATTTATACCCCGCCCATCACTCAGAGTCCCAAAGTGGTTTACAATCTCCTTTCCCTTCCCCTCCCCACAACAGACACCTTGTGAAGTAGGTGGGGCTGAGAGAGCTCAGACTGAGAACTGCTCTTGAGAGAACAGCTCTGAGAGAACTGGGGCTGGCCCAAGGTCATCCAGCTGGCTGCATGTGCAGGAGTGGGGGAAGCAAAACCGGTTCTCCAGATTAGAGTCTGCACAATGAACTACTACACCAAATGGTAGAGGATCTGTTTGGCGTGCAAAAAGTTGCAGGTTCAATCCTGGTAGCTCCAGTTAAAAGCTCTGGTGGTAGGTGAGGAGAAAAACCTCAGCCTGAGACCCTGGAGAGCTGCTGCCAGTCCAAGTAGACAAGACTGACTTTGATGGACCCAGGGCTTTTCTAATAGCAGGAACTCCTTTGTATATTAGGCAACACTAGGGTTGCCAAGACCAATTCGAGAAATATCTTGAAACACCTTTTTAAATGCCTTCCTTCCATAGGAAATAATAAAGGATAGGAGCAACTTCTTTGGGGGCTCATAGAATGGGACCCCCTGGTCCAATCTTTTTGAAACTTGGGGGGGGGGGGTATTCTGGGGAGAAGCACTGAAAGCTATACTAAAAACCTTGTGCCTCTACCTCAAAAAACAGCCCCCTTAGAGCCCCAGATAACCACGGATTAATTCTCCATTATTTCCTATGGGAATAAGTCTCCATAGGAAATAGTAGAGTTCCTAGCAGACATTTCCCTCTCCTCCCCCCGCTTTCTGATGACCCTGAAGTGGGGGGAGGGCCTCCAAACTGGGGGATCCCCTGCCCCCACCTGGGGATTGGCAACCCTATCTCCCGCTATTCCAACTGATCTCCAGCTCCCCTGGAGAAAATGGCTGCTCTCGGTGGCATTTGTACCCTGCTGACGTCCCTCTCCTCCTTAAACCCTGCCCTCTCCAGACTCTACCGTCCAAATGTTCATGTATTTCCCCACCCAGAGCTGGCAACCAGAGGCTCAGGCCGTATCTGCCCTGCCCTGTAGATAGAATGCTTTAATCATGATATCTTCTCCTCAAGGTGCGCTTGGGATTGCTACTTTGGGGTGGGGGAGGATTAACGAAGAATGTTTAGGGCCTATAACAAGCAACAATTCCCAGAATTTGGAAAGGAGAGAGATAAATCATAACCGTTAAACTAAAACAGAACCGGTCTGTACAACGAGGCTTTTCTTTTTTGTATAAATACAGTGTCACAAGCAATGTTCCCTCTAAACTGCAGAGTCTTGTGAGGAAAAATTCTACTTTGTGAGCGACTGGCATTAAAATGGTGAGCTACTATATAAATTAGTGTGCTCTGGGGGGTCATCCTTCCTGAGGTAAGACAAAAATGTGTGAGCTGGAAGCCCAAAATCTGTGAGCTAGCTCATGCTCACTCAGCTTAGAAGGATCACTGGTCACAAGCCTTTTCATTTCTGGCATTCCTGACTTGTTTGCTCCACACATAACCTTTACGCATTTAAGGCAAAAACAGGCATCATTTCAACAGCAATTATTCTTCCAAAAATTATTACTACAGCTTGGGGGGGGGGGTGGGAGGGGAGAGACCTGAAGTATCATGTTAAGGGTGGAGCAAACTCATGTCAGGAACCGGGTTGGTTTTCAAATCGAAACAGCGTGGCCATGACATTTGGCCACCTCACAAATGTACCTTCACTAGGGTTGCCATATGAAGTGGGCACGCCCCCCCTTTCCAGCAGTCCCTAACCCCCATCAGTGCTCAGTGGAGTGGCGAGGAGGAATGGTGTCACACAACACCACTACATCACTTCTGAGGAGGAAGTGACATCTATGCTTTGTGCAATGCTCTAGGAATGTTCCCGATCGCTATTGTTTTTACTATAGAGCTCAGGGGAAATTCTAGAGTGTTGTGCAACACAGGGCCATCACTTCCAGGTTCCTAGCCAGAAATGATATTGTGACATCACACAGTGCCATTTTTCCAGTATCTGTCAACAAAACGTTCCTCCCCCTGCTGTTGAGCCAAGAGTGGGAATCCTAACTTCCATTCTATTCCAACCCCTCCACTGTCTTTCTACTTATTTAAAAGCTGAAAGCCAGTGATACATGGGACTGTGATGTTGTGGGTTTTTTTTTGTTTTTTACATTTTTACTAGCCAGTTTGGTGTAGTGGTTAAGTGTGCGGACTCTTATCTGGGAGAACCGGGTTTGATTCCCCACTCCTCCACTTGCACCTGCTGGAATGGCCTTGGGTCAGCCATAGCTCTTGCAGGGCTGTCCTTGAAAGGGCAGCTTCTGTCAGCATTCTCTCAGCCCCATCTACCTCACCGGGTGTTTGTTGTGGAGGAGGAAGGTAAAGGACATTGTGGGTCACCCTGAGATTCGGAATGGAGGGCGGGATATAAATCCCATATCTTCATCTTCTTCTTCTTCTACTCCGCCTTCCTTCTCAATGGGGAGCCAAAGCAGCTTGCATCATTCTCCTCTCCTCTTATTGTTATTGTTATAATATGGTGCAGTATAGCCAGGAGATCCTAAGATTGACTGGCAGCCAGAAGTTCTAGCTCTTTTTAGTGTAATGCACCAGTAGGTGGCGAGCTAGATGTTTTTAAGGCAAGAGACCATCAGAGGTGGCTTGCCGTTGCCAGCCTGTGCCTCACAACCCTGGTATTTCTTGGAGGTCGCCCTTCCAAATACTAGGCAGGGCTGACCCTGCTTAGCTTCTGAGATTTGATGAGACTGGGCTAGCCTGGGCTATTCAGGTCAGGGGTCCTTTCCTCTGTTTTATCCTCACAACAACCCTGTGAGGTAGGTGAGGCCAAGAGTGTGTGACTGACCCAAGGTCGCCCACCAAGCTTCTACGGCAGAGGCTAGGATTAGGACCTGGGATTAGGACCCTAGTCTGATACTTTAACCACTGCACCAAACTGGCTCTCCCGCACGCTAGCTGAAAGCCAGTGATCCCTGGGACAGTGATAGTCTCTGCAGAGAGTAGTTGCTCTTTCGGTAGCACCAGCTGTCTGTTTGGCGTTGGAGGGAAATCAAAACCATCCTGCAAAGCCTCCATTTGGCGCAGGATGGGTTGCTATGGGAGCAGCTTTACCACCTCATGTTAATTATATCTGTGGGCAAAGAATGCTTTTCCGCATTCTTCCCCGGTTGCTCTAACCTGCTGCTGAAGCGAAGGAAGCGGCGACCTCTCAGCTGAGGGAGGAAGCGTTTGGACCCAATGTGACTCTGGGCCACGTTCCCACACATCCTGGTTGTCCCTACAGCATTCTGGTTTGTGGTTACCACCAAAGCATCTGCTCAGGCAAGCCTCGGGAGTCAGCTGGCTGGATGCTGGATGCTTTGGAGGCTCCTGCGTGTCTCAGCCCTGCAGCTTGTGCCCTGGGAAGTGTGAGTGAGATGTCTACTGCAACTGCAGAAACTGGAGGGAGGCTGATGAAGGATTTTGGCAACTGGGACAGAGCTTTGATGCCCGGCCAAATTTTATGCTTTTCACCCCATGCCCATCTAAAGAGGAGGGATGATGCAAGGGTGCACATTGTTTATGCTGGACTGCCAATGCAGTTTGGACCATCTGTGCCCAGATAACCTTTTCTCTTTTGTAAGCAACGGTAGACACTGCTCTGTCTGCAGAGAGCTTTTGAGAGCCAGTTTGGTGCAGCGGTTAAGTGTGCGGACTCTTATCTGGGAGAACCGGGTTTGATTCCCCGCTCCTCCACTTGCAGCTGCTGGCATGGCCTTGGGTCAGCCATAGCTCTGGCAGAGGTTGTCCTTGAAAGGGCAGCTGCCGGGAGAGCCCTCTCAGCCCCACCCACCTCACAGAGTGTCTGTTGTGGGGGAGGAAGATAAAGGAGATGGTGAGCCGCTCTGAAATTGGGAGAGGAGGGCAGGATATAAATCCAATATCATCATTATCATCATCACTATTGATTCACACTTGGGCTTTAAGGAAGAGGAAATGACTATTGTCTGTGTCAGCGGCTCTGCCAGCACTCGGAAACGGAAGCATCACTTTTATGTCTTGGGATGCTGCTCAGCATGCCTGGTGATGTCAACAGTGGCATTTAATGGTATCCCAGGTTCATTCCTTGCCCAAACAGATGTTGACACCAGCAGATGTTGGAGGAAGGCAGCCTAGTGGCCAGGACTGGATTGTCATGTTTGTTGAGAGGGGGCAAAATTAAAAAATGGCACCCCCTATGGGCCATATGATCTTATGGTCCCATAGAATACAATGGACTCCATGTCCAATTTGGCACCCCCCTCTGTTGGCGCCCAGGGCAAGCATCCCCCTTTGCCCCCCCCCCCCCCCCCCCCAGATCTGGCCCTGCTAGTGGCTGTTCCGGGGACTTTGACAGCCACCTTTACCAGGCAAAACTTCTTCTCTGACTTGTTTTGTCCCGTCTGTGTCAGGCATGGAATCAGAGTGAGGAGAAAGAGCCAAAGGAGTGAACTGTGTTAGTCCGTTGTTGCAAAATAGTAAATAGCCCAGTAGCATCTTTGAGACGCACAAATTTTATTGTAGCATAAGCGTGAAGAAACACAGCTCTCTTTGTCAGAAAGGAGAGAGGGATCGAGGATATCTAAAAATCCAAATATCTCTAAAAATCCAAATGAGTCTGAGCCTTCCCCCAAGGGGAAACTGATGGCCACTTAGGAGGTTTGGAGGCCCTCCCCCCTCCGCTTCAGGGTTGTCAGAAAGCGGGGGGAAGGGAGGAAAATGTCTGTTGGGAACTCTGTTATTCCCTATGGAGATTTATTCCCATAGAAAATCATGGAGAATTGATCCACGGGTATCTGGGGCTCTGAGGGGGCTGTTTTTTGGGATAGAAGCACCAAATTTTCAGTATAGCATCTAGTGCCTCTCCCCAAAATACCCCCCAAGTTTCAAAAGGATTGGACCAGGGGGTTCAATTCTATGAGCCCCAAAAGAAGGTGCCCCTATCCTTCATTATTTCCTATGGAAGGAAGGAATTGAAAAGGTGTGCGTCCCTTTAAATGTGATGGCCAGAACTCCCTTTGGAGTTCAATTATGCTTGTCACAGCCTTGATCTTGGCTCCACCCCCAATGCCTCCTGACTCCACCCCCAAAGTCTCCTGGCTCCACCCCCAAAGTCCCCAGATATTTCTTGAATTGGACTTGGCAACCCTAAAACCAGTTCACTGTTGCATCTCTTTTTGTGGCTTTCCAGGTGGGTGTTTGTGGTCAAGAAAGGCTACCAAGATGTGGACACGTCCATCCAGAGTTCTGTCATCACCAAGGTGAAAGGCGTGGCCTTCACCAACACCTCTGAGCTGGGGGAACGACTCTGGGATGTTGCCGACTACGTCATCCCCTCGCAGGTACTGACAGGGCCTTCGTTGTATTGTGCTTCTTCCCCACATGCTTTCAACTCATTCGCATCATCTAAAGTTGCCAACTTCTAGGTGGGCCCTGAAAATCTTCTCTTCTAATGGTCAAACGGGGCCTAATCTGTGGGAACTTAAATCCAGGGCCTTTTTTTGAGCAGGAACACACAGGAACGCAGTTCCGGCTGGCTTGGCATCAGGGGGTGTGGCCTAATATGCAAATGAATCCCTGTTGGGCTTTTCCTACAAAAACCCTATGTGAAACAATGGTGACATCAGGGGGTATGGTCTAATATACAAATAAGTTCCTGCTGGGCTTTTTCTACCAAAAAACCAATAGGGAAGAACACAGTATAGTTGAAAGCCTAAGAAAAACCGTGTTCAAAAGAGATGATAAACCTCTCAAAAAAGTCTCGTAAGAACCGCTAATGCCTGTTTGGAGTAATTGATTAACTGCGTGCATACTGTGATAGAGCATTGGTTCCAGATTATTGAAGTATTTTGAACAGAAGATGAAGATGAAGATATTGGATTTATATCCCGCCCTCCACTCCGAAGAGTCTCAGAGCGGCTCACAATCTCCTTTACCTCCCCCCCCCCCGACAACAGACACCCTGTGAGGTGGGTGGGGCTGGAGAGGGCTCTCACAGCAGCTGCCCTTTCAAGGACAACCTCTGCCAGAGCTAAGGCTGACCCAAGGCCATTCCAGCAGGTGCAAGTGGAGGAGTGGGGAATCAAACCCGGTTCTCCCAGATAAGAGTCCACGCACTTAACCACTACACCAAACTGGCTCTCCAGAAGAAGTTGGTATCGAAACACGTAAATTTTACCTGGGAAACGTGTTACCAATTATACTTCTTATTTGTCTTCGAGTCTTCATTACACTGCAACATTGTTGTTCAGAGAGTTTGTCAACAATCATTTTGCTTTTCTACAGAGGGGTCTGGGTATCAACGCTGCTACTTCAGCAACCCTTCCTGGGGTGGACAAGTGACTTGTTTTTCTGTATGATTTGTGACTTTGTAATGTTGTAAATGTAGGGTTGCCAAGTCCAATTCAAGAAATATCTGGGGACTTTGGGGGTGGAGCCAGGAGACATTAGAGGTGGAGCCAAGATCAAGGCTGTGACAAGCATAATTGAACTCCAAGGAAGTTCTGGCCATCACATTTAAAGGGACGGCACACCTTTTCAATGCCTTCCTTCCATAGGAAATAATGAAGGATAGGGGCACCTTCTTTTAGGGCTCATAGAATTGAACCCCCTGGTCCAATCTTTTCGAAACGTGGGGGGTATTTTGGGGAGAGGCACTAGATGCTATACTGAAAATTTGGTGCCTCTACACAAAAAAAACAGCTCCCCCAGAGCCCTGGATACCCGCGGATCAATTCTCCATGATTTTCTATGGAAATAAATCTCCATAGGGAATAACAGAGTTCCCAGCAGACATTTCCCTCCCCTTCCCCCACTTTCTGAAGACCCTGAAGCAGGGGGAGGGCCTCCAAACCGGGAGATCCCCTGCCCTCACCTGGGGATCCCCTGCCCTCACCTGGGGATTGGCAACCCTATGTAAATGTTTTGTAAGAGCCCCGTGGCGCAGAGTGGTAAAGCTGCAGTACTTCAGTCGGAGCCCTCTGCTCATGACCTGAGTTCGATTCCAGCCGAAACCGGTTCAGGTAGCTGGCTCCAGGTCGACTCAGCCTTCCATCCTTCCGAGGTGAGTAAAATGAGTACCCAGCTTGCTGGGGGGGGGGGGGAGCGTAGATGACTGGGGAAGGCAATGGCAAACCACCCCGTAAAAAGTCTGCCGTGAAAACGTTGTGAAAGCAACGTCACCCCAGAGTCGGAAACGACTGGCGCTTGCACAGGGGACTACCTTTACCTTTTTAAATATTTTGCATAAGTGGTATAAGTTTGTAAAAAATAGGCTTTGTGCCTTTAACGAGCTCACAGCTTTACTAGTTAGGCTGGCAGTAAAAACAATTTTTGGCATTGAGCCTGTGTAACTCTTCCAAGTTTCTTATCAGCCCTTAGAGACTTTTTTGAGAGGTTTATCATCTCTTTTGAACACGGTTTTTCTTAGGCTTTCACCTGGGGATTGGCAACCCTACCAGGCCCAGAGGCAACTGCTAGGCCTGGATTCACAAAGTGTTCAGTAATTGGGGTGAGGGTGAGGTGGAGTTGAAAGGGAGCTGCACCCAGCCTCCATGGGCAAGTGTGGCGGGGGGGGGGGCGGGGGGAGGATGGGATCCCCTCTGTGAAATTTGAAGCCCCTCCCCCAAACGTGTCATGACTAGGGTTGCCAAGTCCAATTCAAGAAATATCTGGGCGTTTTGGGGGTGGAGCCAGGAGACTTTGGGGGTGGAGCCAGGAGACATTAGGGGTGGAGCCAAGATCAGGGCTATGACAAGCATCATTGAACTCCAAAGGGAGTTCTGGCCATCACATTTAAAGGGACCTCACACCTTTTCAATTCCTTCTTTCCATAGGAAATCATGAAGGATAGGGGCACCTTCTTTTGGGGTTCATAGAATTGGACCCCCTGGTTCAATCTTTTTGAAACTTGGGGGGTATTTTGGGGAGAAACACTAGATGCTATACTGAAAAATTGGTGCCTCTACCCCAAAAAACAGCCCCCCCAGAGCCCCAGATACCCACAGATCGATTCTTCGTGATTTTCTATGGGGATAAATCTCCATAGGGAATAACAGAGTCCCCAGCAGACATTTCCCTCCCCTCCCCTCCCCCCGCTTTCTGACGAACCTGAAGCAGGGGGAGGGCCTCCAAACCAGGAGATCCCCTGCCCCCACCTAGGGATTGGCAACCCTGGTCATAACTGATCTCCAGACAAGAGGGGTCAGTTCCCCTGAAGAAAATGGCTGCTCGGGACGGTGGGCTCTGTGGTATTCAGTGTTTCCTCTAAGCTGAGTTAGTGTGAGCTAGCTCACAGATTTTTTTAGCCTCTGGCTCATACATTTTTGTCTTCGCTCAGGAAAAATGGCCCCAGAGCAAACTAATTTATGCAGTAACTCACAACTTTTAATGCCAGTAGCTCACAAACTAGAATTTGTGCTCACAAGACTGCGCAGCTTAGAAGGAACATTGGGAGTATTATACCCTCCTGAGGTACTTGCCCTCCCCAAACCCCGCCCTTTCCTGGCTCCACCACAGAATCTCCTAGAATGTCTCAACTTTGCGTCGGCATCCCTATTCAGAACACTTTAAATGTAGTGGGTGTTCTGTTTTTTTGTACAACATCCTCCCCTCCCCCCCCATATAAGGACATCCCCCATTTTAGTTTCAGCATCCTCAAGGTGGTGCCTGGAATTCTCCTAGAATAACAACCGATCTCTACACCACAAGAATGGGGAGCTCTAGTAATGACCGCCAGCAAAACAAAAAGACTTGCGGAGAAAACAGAAGAACAAAAAGGAAATCTGTTTCAAGAAAGATCCAGTTTGTACATTGCTGCTGCACTACTGCAGTCGGAGCTCTGCTCATGATCTGAGTTCGATCCCGGCGGAAGCTGGGTTCAAGTAACCAGCTAAAGGTTGACTCAGCCTTCCATCCTTCCGAGGTGGGTAAAATGAGTCCCCAGCTTGCTGGGGGGAAAGTGTAGATGACTGGAGAAGGCAATGGCAAACCACCCCGTAAAAAAGTCTGCAGTGAAAACGTTGTGATGTGACGTCACCCCAAAGTCGGCAACAACTGGTGCTTGCACAGGGGACGACCTTTGCCTTTTCTTTTTTTAAAACTGAATTTTCATTAGCCAGAGTAAATCACTTCTATGCAGCCCCACCAACTGTCCCTCCCTGCATAGCAAAGCCGTTCAGCTGTTTTTGTGCTTTGCACAAGAATTGTGGTGTGGCGTTAGGCCTTTGTAGCTGCTTTCCCAAAACAGCCCAGGCAGCTTGCAAACAGTTAGGCCAAAGGCTTTCCCAGAATCCTCTGGGGCTTTCAGGATCCGATGTTGCTCCTGTTTCAAGGTTAATGCAGTTTGCCTCAGACGTCCTCCCTCTGAGAGAGGGCTGTTGCCGCCCTGTGCCAAGTAGTGCTGATGGAGCCAGACCAAGATCTACAGTAGCAGCCGAGCCAAAAGATATTTATAACATATCAATAATGGACCACAAATTAAAGTGCATTTTTATAGGCATGCTGCTTGAAGCTGGAGCACCTTCCAGCTATTGGAGGCCAAGTACAACGGCTTGCCACTGCAGTCTTTCATTGCTGACAGAACTTTATGACATCCGGAATCATATGCAATAGAGTTCTTCAGGGAATTTCGACCTCCTTACTGCTTTCCTCCTCTGCTAATCATTTTTTTACACATTGGAGAGCCAGTTTGGTGTAGTGGTTAAGTGTGCGGACTCTTATCTGGGAGAACCGGGTTTGATTCCCCACTCCACCACTTGCACCTGCTGGAATGGCCTTGGGTCAGCCATAGCTCTGGCAGAGGTTGTCCTTGAAAAGGCAGCTGCTGTGAGAGCCCTCTCAGCCCCGCCCACCTCACAGGGTGTCTGTTGTGGGGGAGGAAGGTAAAGGAGATTGTGAGCCGCTCTGAGACTCTTCGGAGTGGAGGGCGGGATATAAATCCAATATCATCTTCTTCTTCTTAATTTTGAAGTAAACAAAAAAATATGAATATGAATATACATCTAAAAAAATCTTACAGGAACAAGTTAATACAGGCATGGATACTTACATCATTCTGACCTATCTACAAGGAGTTTAGGGGGGAATGAGCTCTGTGTTGATCAGGGTCACGAGGTTTGATGCAAAGGGTCAAGGGCTTAGAGTTTCCTTCTTGGGGCCTTCTGGGGAAGGACTTCATCTCTGTCTCAGGAGCCAGAAGCACAAGCCAAGTGATTCTCCCTTGGGCGCACTCATGGACCAATTTCGCACTAGACCTTTAACCCTGGTTTATCCCTGTCCCCAAGCTGACATTCTACACTAAAATCATAGAATCATAGAGTCACAGAGTTGGTTTCTCGGATTCTCTGATTCTAGTGTAGAATGTCAGTTTGGGGAGAGAGTTAAACCAGGATTAAAGATCTAGTGCGAAATTAGTCAAGGTCTTCTCTTGCTGTCCCCACACCTCAGTTTATTTATCTCACGTTGTCTGTCTGAGAGGGGGTGCTTTTCTCCTACTGAGGTGGTTTCATAGGGGGCTCCAAGCAAAACTCCCTCTAAGCTGTGGAGTCTTGTGAGCACAAATTCTACTTCGTGAGCTACTGGCATTAAAATTGTGAGCTACTGCATAAATTGGTTTGTTCTGGGGCCATTTTTCCTGAGCTGAGACAAAAATGGGTGAGCTGGAGGCTAAAAAACTGTGAGCTAGCTCACACTAACTCAGCTTAGAGGGAACATTGCTCCCAAGAGCAGTCCAGACAAAGATTAAACCTTGACCAGTTTAGCTTCAACAAGGGGACGGCATCCTATACCTTTGAGACTTGACCTGGATGACCCAGGTTAGACCAGTCTTGTCAGATCTTGGAAGTTAAGCGGGGGTCAGCCCTGGTTGGTATTTGAATGGGAGACCACCAAGGAAGCCCAGGGTTGCTATGCAAAGGAGTTGGAGATGGGTCTGGGGTAGGCTTCCCAATCCCCAGGTCCCAGCGGGGGATCCCCTGGTTTTACAGGCTTCCCCCCTCCCCCAGCCAGCTGGCCGGCGGGGGAAGCTCCACCCCCACAGCCATTATGCACCTCCATGAACGAGTCCCATAGGGAATGATGAGGAATTGATCTGTGAGTATCAGGGGCTCTGGGGGGGGGGGCTATTTTTTGAGCTATAGGTTCCAAATTTTCAGTATAGTATCTAGTGCCTCTCCCCAAAATACCTTCTAAGTTTCAAAAGAATTGGACCAGGGGGTCCAATTCTATGAGCCCCCCAAAAAGGTGCCCCTATCCTTCATGATTTCCTATGGAAGGAAGGCATTTTAAAAGGTGTGCTGTCCCTTTAAATGTGATGGCCAGAACTCCCTTGGAGTTCAATTATGCTTGTCACATCCAGGCTCCTGGGTCCGCCCCAATGTCTCCTGGGTCCGCCCCAATGTCTCCTGGCTCCACCCCCAAAGTCTCCTGGCTTCACCCCCAAAGTCCCCAGATATTTCTTGAATTGGACTTGGCAACCCTAGTCTGGGGTCATCACCAGGACCTCCCCTCAGTCCCAAGTAGAGTTGCCAAGTCTTTTTTCACACATGCTGTGCGTGCGCGGTGCGATGACGTCACTCGCAAGTGATGTCATTGTGCCAGTGATGTCTCACGCTGGCTGCTCTAGGAGCTTCCGGGAAAACTCTATGGTTTTCTGGGAAAACCATAATGTTTTCCTGGAAGCTCCTAGAGTGGCCAAAGTGTGATGTCGCCGGCATGATAACGTCATTTGTGATGTCAGGAGGAGATCCCCCTGCCGGCCCAATATGAGCTGGTGGGTTGGGAACTTCCCAAGTAGGAGAACCCCCACTCAGGCAGGAGTTTGGGAACCTTAGTCCCAAGTCAATTGACCAAACGGAGTTGTTTGAGTAGAAGCAGATAGCTTTTATTGCAACAAAGGCAGAGGGACTGCCTTCGCAAGCCGGCAAGTTCCTCCATCTTATACGACTAGTCATAGCTTTTTATAAGGGTAAAGGTAGTCGCCTGTGCAAGCACCAGCCGTTTTTGACTCTGGGGTGACGTTGCTTTCACAAGGTTTGCCATTGCCTTCCTCTACACTCCCCCACCCCCAGCAAGCTGGGTCCTCATTTTACCAACCTCGGAAGGATGGAAGGCTGAGTCAACCTGGAGCCGGATACCTGAACCCAGCTTCCGCTGGGATCGAACTCAGGTCGTGAGCAGAGTTTAGGACTGCAGTACTGCAGCTTTACCACTCTGCGCCACGGGGCTCTTATCCCTTTGAGACTTGACCTAGATGTCCCAGGTTAGACCAGTCTTTTTATACATACTTTTTATACATGCTGCATTTACTTACTGTGATTGGTTACATGTTGTCACAGGGCATATTTCATGACACGCACGTCTACTCTTGTCTTGGCAGGGTCATCAAATATGGACTTCCTTTCCGCTGTTTTTCTATTATTCACTCAATGACCTTTTGCTTTGCCACTTTGACCCTTCAATGCTCTTAGCGACCTTTCAACCACCTATGGGATGTTCCTGCCATGTAGGCCTTCGCTTTCTCCTCGTAGACTACTATAGCATCACCTGCCGCCCTATTCAGAGCCAGTTTCTATCAAAACAGGAAGCTTTAGCTCGCTTGTCTTACCGTTTACTCTTCTTCTCAGTTTCTGTGGTTAGCTAAGCACTCCAACTAGCAAGCCTTTGCCCCCAGCAAACGCTGACATCATACCTTGCTGGAATAAACGCTTTCTATCTTAGATGAGCCCTGTGGCGCAGAGTGGTAAAGCTGCAGTACTGCAGTCAGAGCTTTCTGATCACGACCTGAGTTCAATCCCAGCGGAAGCTCAGATAGTGGTAATTCTAGGAGTTCTCCAGTTCCTGCCTGGAGATTGGCAATTTTGTGCCTAGAAGGTTCAGTTTCGCTGGGCCGAACAGTACCCAGTGATGTTTACGGTATCCTGCAATCTCCTTCTCTCTTCTTCAGAGCTAGAAAAAAAAAGGTAAAGGTAGTCCCCTGTGCAAGCACCAGTCGTTTCTGACTCTGGGGTGGTGTTGCTTTCACAACGTTTTCACGACGGACTTTTTACAGGGTGGTTTGCCATTGCCTTCCCCAGTCTTCTACGCTTCCCACCCCCCCAGCAAGCTGGGCACTCATTTTACCGACCTCCGAAGGATGGAAGGCTGAGTCAACCTCGAGCTGGCCACCTGAAAACCCAGCTTCCGCCGGGGATCGAACTCAGGTCGTGAGCAGAGAGTTCAGGCCAGAGCTAGAACCCCCTCCTTAATGTTGTACGGGGGAAAAAAATCAGAACAAGAATTAAACAAGCAAATTTAGCAACGTCATCATAGATGCATCATTTGTTCCTGTAGCAGATGCTCGGTTTCCTCAGCCCCGATCCGTAATATGTTCAGGCCTCAATCCTCAGTTTACAATGAACAAATGTGACATGGCTTTTTTCCGGCTTCCTTCCCCCCACATAGGGTGAAGGTGTCTTCTTCATCATGACCAACCTGATCGTCACCCAAAACCAACGTCAGGCTACATGCCCTGAGGTAGGAACAGAGACAAACGAAGCTGGGGGGGGGGAGGGGCAGGGGGGGAGAGAGAAAAGCTTAGGAAAAATGATTTTGACATGAGTGGCTCATCCCAGTTGGTTTTGATTTCCCTCGAGAAGGCACTGCACAGCAAATGATTTGAGAGCAGGGTTGCCAGGTGTGGGTTGGAAAATGCCTGGAGACTTTGGGGGTGGAGCCAGGAGAGGGCGGGGTTTGGGGAGGGGAGGGGCCTCAGCATGGTCCAATGCCAAAGAGTTCCCTTCAAAGCAGCCGTTTTCTGCAGGGGAGCTGATCTCTGCCAGCTGGAGATCAGTTGTAAAAGGAGATCTCCAGGCCCCATCTGGAGGCTGGCAACCCTACTTGGGAGTAAGGATGTGAGGTTCCTTGACTCCAGCTCCAGATAGATAATTAGTACAAAAAAAAGAAAGAAACCCAGCTAATAATAATAATAATAATAATAATAAATTTTTATTTATATCCCGCCCTCCCCGCCTAGGCAGGCTCAGGGCAGCTAACAACAGTTCGATAAAATTATACAATATCTAATAAGTTTAAAAGCAGTATTTAAGTTATACAATAATTTAAAACAACAATATCTAAAAACCAGCTGTGAAGGGAGTTGATATGGATTCGAGATGCAACCCTAGAAAAGGTGGGGAGTAGGGGATCTTTCCCTCCCTGGTGTTTCCCTATCAAAAGCACCATGTTCTTATCTACATTGCTCTGTAGGAGAAAACAGGAACCCATATTGCACTTGTCTTTTTTTCCTGCAAAGGCTTAAAATATTGGGCAGGGGAGGTAGGACATTTCCTGTTCAAGCAAACGGCACTGGCAGGTAGACAGTGAATTTCCCCTTCCTCAGCACTGCCAAACCAACCTGGATTTGACCCACTTTGGGGGGGCTGATACATTGGGAGTTCCAGTCACAAAACTCCATGGTTGTTTGACCTGGGAGGAAATTGAAATGTAACAACTCTCTTCCTACTAGATGTATGTTGCACTGATTGCACTTGTATGTAAGTGTGTGCATATGATATTTAAGAGGCCAAGTCATTCATAGCCTGCTCCTTCACATACTGCAGCTCTTGAGGTCTATTTTGAAATGCATACAGAATCTTCTTAACGACTATTACTTTCCCCTCAAGTATATCTAAGATACTGAGCAAACAGTGTTGGACAGGTCTCTGCAGAATAAATGAATTCTGCAGATGGGGTAGAGCCTTCAGCAGCGCATAACGCCAAATGGAATCGAAGTGAAAACTCTTGGGATTAAAAAAAAGAGGTATTCTAAAATGTCTCTCTGTTCATCTGTCAAATGACAGAGGGGATGTATAGGTGATCTCTGGCAAGTAAGATCTATGCTTCTTCCTATGGGGTGGCCTGGGAAATTGACCCGACCCCACACTGAGGGAGGAGTCGTGGCCAGTGGGGGTGATAAAAAATGGTGGTGGTAAATCTATTTAAGGTCCACATGCAAACTGCAGTGTGTTTTTTAAGGGAAGTGCATTTCTTCTTGCACAGAGTGGACTTGGGTAGGAATAAAGGGGATGTGGAGGCCCTTTTGCCCTGGGCCCCAGAATCATTGCCCCTGTTTCTCCTTTGCTTTCAGAGTCCCGGCATTCCAGACGCTCTTTGTTACCAGAACAGTGACTGTCCAGCTGGGGAAGTTGTAATTTCTGGCAACGGTAAAAGCTCTTTTTGTGTCTAGCTTCAAATGCCTTCTTAAATAAAACCTTTATCTCCTCTTAAGTCAGGCTGGGCACCATTGCTGTGTTAGTTATTCTGCCAACAGAAGGCTCATGATGTCACCCTACAAAATCAAAAAGAGCTCCGAAAGAAAGAGCACCTGAATACTCCAATTCCGGCATGAGCAAAGCGGGGCTTGCAAAAAGGTGTGCACGATGCACAGTTCTGCCCTAAGAGATATTTCTATTCAGGACAACTTGGATTGCCCTTTAAGAGATGAACATTAGCCAGCTCTTCTTGGTTGATCTGACGCTGTCGTTTTATTGGATGTTTGTTGATTTTTTTATACAGAGATTTTTAAAAAGACATTATTGGGGAAGTAACTCTAACAAAGAGAAGGGTAGAGCAGAAGGGTATCAAAACAAATAATATTTATTAACAATTAAAACAAAGGAAATTGAAGTCTCTTTCCTCAGCTGGGAAGGGAGGGAGGGAGGAAGGAAGGAAGGAAGGAAGGAAGGAAGGAAGGAAGGAAGGAAGGAAGGAAGGAAGGAAGGAAGGAAGGAAGGAAGGAAGGAAGGAAGGAATTAAGGAAGGAAGGAAGGCTGGCTGGCTGGCTGGCTGTGGCTCAGTGGAAGAGAGCCTCTGTTTAGCATGCAGAAGGACCCAAGTTCAATTCCCAGCAAAGGACCAGGCGGCAGACTACCGGACTGAGACTTTGGAGAGCCACTATTAGAGCGGAATGAGACTGACCCTGAAGGGTCCAGTGGTTTGATTCAGTGTAAGACAGCTCAATGTTTGTTAATGAGCACCCCAATGAAGCAAATTCCCTCAAAAAACCAGGCTGCCCCAGGAAATCCAAAAGATCATTGCTACGGTTGCCAACCTCTAGGTGGTGACTGGAGACTTCACTCTATTACAACTGATCTCCAAGTGACATCTATCAGTTCTCCTGGAAAAAATGGTTGCCTTGGAAGGTGGACTCCAAAATCTCCAGGTATTTCCCAGCCTAGAGTGGGCAGCTCTTCCCTTTGCACTGCCTGATCTCCCCCCACCCCCCAATCTTGGTTTCCCTGCAGGGGTCAAGACGGGACGCTGTATGAAAACTGGAGGCCAGATGAGTGGGACGTGTGAAATTATCGCTTGGTGCCCGGTGGAGAAGAAAGGCAAATCCAAGTGAGTTCCTATCCTTGCCTTTTTTAAAAAAACATTCCAGATTTTTATCATAAACATCCCTTTCCTCCAGCCAGAAATATTACTAATCCAAGAAACCCATCCTTTCCTTTCAAGAAAACCTCTTCTGGCAAATGCTGAAAACTTCACTGTTTACATCAAGAACTCCATTCGCTTCCCCAAGTTCAAATTCTCCAAGTAAGTGCTCGTTCCCATTAGGGTTGCCAACTCTGGGCTGGGAAACACCTAGAGATTGTGGGGGGGGGCAGGTTGAAGCCTGAAGAGGGAGGGGTTTGGGGAGAGGAAGGATTTCCATGGGGTAAAATGTATGGCTGTGAGAGCTGGACCATAAGGAAGGCTGAGTCCAGAAGAATAGATGCTTTTGAGCTGTGGTGCTAGAGAAGAATCTTGAGAGTCCCTTGGATTGCAAGAAGATCCAATCAGTCAGTCCTAAGGGAAATCAACCCAGACTGTTCCCTGGCAAGTCAGATGCTGAAGCTGAAGCTCAGATACTTTGGCCACCAAATGAGAAGGGAGCACTCGCTGGAGAAGACCCTGATGCTGGGAAAGACAGAAGGCAAAAGAAGGGGACGGCAAAAGATGAGATGGTTGGACAGCGTTACTGATGTAACTAACTCGAATTTGAGCGGACTTCGGAGGATGGTGGAGGGCCTGGCGTGACTTGGTCCATGGGGTCGCAAAGAGTCGGACTCAACTGGGCGACTGAACAACAAAAAAATGCCATCGAGTCCACCTTCCAAAGTGGCATTTTCTCCTGGTGAACTGATCTCTATTGCCTGCAGCTGTAATCCTCAGAGATCTCCAGCTACGCCTGGTGGTTGGCAACCCTGGTTCCCATCTGTGTCCCCCTCCAAAGCTTTGTGCTTGCACAGATGCTAGCTTTTAGACAGGTTCAGAGAAGAAGGAGCCAAATTCATGGGTGGTGGAAAGAGGTCTGTTAACAGGCTGTCCAATACTAGTGACTAGCCATTTTCCTTAGAACCAGGGCTTTTTTTTGTAGCAGGAACTCCTTTGTGTCATGTTCTCAGGGCGAGGTAAGTGGGAGTCCAAAGCCAGTTCGAGGTCAAAGTTCAGGAAGTCAAGCAGGAGCTGAGTCACCACAGCAAAATCGCAAACCAGAAGCAGAAGTCAGTGTCCAAAGCCAAAGGGTCAGGGTGCCAAGGAATTCAAACCAGTCAGGAACTGGAATCAGGAAGGAGCGTGGATGCAGGCCAGGAAATCGACTTGTTGCTTCCACGAGGTTGCCAAGTCCCAGGTGTGAGTTATATGGGAGCCTCAATCAGCCTGCTCCCTGGGTAGCCGTAATTCTCCTAGAACTCGGGGCTAAGAGATCGGAAGCATTGGCATGCCTCGTGCCTGCGTTCTGAGAGTGTTTTCCGAAAACGGCTCTGCATTCTTGAGATGGGAGGGGGAGAGCTTGGAGGAGACTGATTGTCAACAGCCGGCGCTGGTGCCTGGAATGTGGGGAGAGTGATTGATGGGCCAGCTGTTGGTTCTTTGGCTGAGGCGCTGGAAGGCTGTTCTTCCTGGTCTCTTAATCATTCCAGCTCCCCCTCCTCAAAGCTCATGACACTTTGCATATTAGGCCACATATCCTTGATTTAGCCAATCCTCCAAGAGCTTACAGTAGGCCCTGTAATAAGAGCCCTGCAAGCTCTTGGAGGATTGGCTGTATGAGGGGTGTGTGGCCTAATATGCAAAGGAGTTCCTGCTACAAAAAAGCCCTGGTTAGAACCTTCATATATTAATAAAGTAATATATTTCTGAATAGCAGATACTGAGAACACACAGGGGGTGGGTGTTTGGGGGTGTTAACACGTGCGAGGGCATCTTGCTGGAGGAGTTGTCGTTCAGCCAACGATACAGAGAATTCTCTGGGAGAGATCCTAGCTCTACTTGCTGAATTACCAAACCTAGGGTGCTCTGGGAAGGTGGAATTACTGAACCCTGTGGTGTGTAGATATATTTCCCTCAGTAGGGCTACTCACTGCAGAGTTAGAAGGTTCAGGGCAGTAGGTACTTCTGTATAAACTGTTCTAGGAATGCCAGGTCTTACCTGCTGCCAGCGTAGGGTTGCCAGCCTCCAGGTGGGGCCAGGAGATCTCCCGCTTGTACAACTGATCTCCAGCTGGCAGAGATCAGCTCCCCTGGAGAAAATGGCTGCTTGAAAGGGTGGACTCTAGGGCACTGTACCTTGATGAGGCCCCTCCCCTCCCCAAACCCCACCCTCTCCCAGCTCCACCCCCCCAAAAAAAATCTCCAGGTAATTTCCAACACAGACCTGGTAACCACTAGGATGCTGCCATAGAGTTTTTACCCACACGCTAGAGCAGGAGTGACAAACGTGCGACCAGGGGGTCGAATCAGGCCCCTGGAGGGCTCCTATCAGGCCCTCGAACAACTGGCTTTCTTCTGCTTCCTTCTCCCACTCTCTTGCTTCCTCCTGCATCACAGCTTGCTTTGCAAGGCTCTCTCAGTCAACAGGAACTACAGAGCAAAACCTCAATTTTCTCCATTGGTTGAGACTCCTCCCCCTCCTGCTCCCCTGGGGAGGGAGGGAAAGAGCCAGAGCTTCCTTTGCCCAGTTCTCTGGATCCCAAGGGAGAGATACAACGAAAGCACCTTTAAGAGAAACAAGTGCTAACGTTTTAAGCATGTTTTTTTTAAAAAAAAAATATTTTAATTGTGTTTGTTTGTGTCCTTTGTAAAGTTTATATTTCTGCTCTCTCTCTCGGCTTGGCTTCGCGAACGAAGATTTAAGAAGGGTGCAATAGTCCACGTTTGCTGCAGGCTCGCTGGTGACTGACAAGACCAATGTGGGACAGGCAGGTCCGGCCACAGCGGCTGCAGGGAAAAGTCTGATTTAGGGTTGGTCCTGTAGCAGTGCGATTCTTCCTCAATCTCCTTTTGTCCTCAAGACCAGCTATGCGTGTTTTCTCAAAGGAAGAGACAGCCTGGTGGATGGTGTGCCTCCATGCTTTGCGATCTGAGGCTAGGTCAGACCACTGGTGATGGTTGATGTGACAGGTGCTAAGGGATTTCTTCAAGGAGTCCTTGTACCTCTTCTTTGGTGCCCCTCTATTTCGATGGCCGGTGGAGAGTTCGCCATACAGGGCAATCTTGGGAAGGCGGTGGTTTTCCATCCTAGAAATATGCCCTGCCCAGCGCAGCTGCGTCTTCAAAAGCAGTGCCTCGATGCTGGTAACCTCTGCCCGCTTGAGGACTTCAGTGTTGGTCACAAAGTCACTCCAGTGGATGTTGAGGATGGTGCGAAGGCAGCGCTGATGAAAGCGCTCAAGGAGTCGCAGGTGATGACGGTATAAAACCCACGATTCGGAGCCATAGATGAGGGTTGTCATCACAACTGCTTTGTAAACATTGATCTTTGTGCCTTTTTTCAGATGCTTGTTGCTCCACACTCTTTTGTGCAGTCGGCCAAATGCACGGTTTGCCTTTGCCAGCCTGTTGTCAATCTCCTTGTCGATCTTGGCATCTGAGGAGATGATGCACCCCAGGTAGCTGAACTGCTGGACTGTCTTCCGAACTGATTCACCCACAGTGATGCAGGGAGGGTGATAATCTTCCTGGGGTGCAGGCTGGTGGAGAACTTCTGTCTTCTTCAGACTAACTTCTAGGCCGAATAGCTTGGCAGCCTCTGCAAAGCAGGATGTCATATGCTGCAGAGCTGATACCGAGTGGGAGACGAGTGCAGCATCATCAGCAAACAGTAGCTCTCGGATGAGTTTTTCCATTGTCTTGGAGTGTGCCTTTAGTCGCCTCAGGTTGAACAGGCTGCCATCGGTGCGATAGTGGATGTAGACACCATCGTCCTCATCTAGATCTACTGCGGCTCTTTGAAGCATCATGCTAAAGAAGATCGTAAAGAGAGTTGGCGCGAGAACGCAGCCTTGCTTTACACCTGTGCCTATTGGGAAGGGCTCCGAGAGGTCGTTGCAGTGTCTGACTTGGCCTCGCTGGTCTTCGTGTAGCTGGATGATCATGCTGAGGAACCTTGGGGGACATCCTAAACGTTCCAAGATTTGCCACAGGCCTTTCCTGCTAACGGTATCGAAAGCTTTGGTAAGGTCGACAAAAGTCACATACAGACCCTTGTTCTGTTCCCTGCATTTCTCTTGGAGCTGCCTGAGAACAAATACCATGTCGGTGGTGCTCCTGTTAGCTCTGAAGCCGCACTGGCTCTCTGGGAGGAGTTCTTCTGCAATGGTGGGCACCAGTCTGTTCAGGAGTATTCTGGCAAGGATTTTGCCTGCGATGGAGAGCAGGGTTATCCCCCGGTAGTTGGAGCAGTCTGACTTTTCCTCTTTGTTCTTGTATAGGGTGATGATGATTGCATCGCGAAAGTCCTGTGGTAATTTGCCTTGTTCCCAGCAGGTGACAAGTACTTTGTGAAGTGAGCTATGTAGTACTGTGCCCCCATGCTTCCAGATCTCTGGTGGAATTCCATCAACTCCTGCTGCCTTGCCACTTTTCAGTTGCTTGATGGCTTTAACAGTCTCTTCTAGGGTGGGGATCTCATCCAACTCTGTTTTCACCGGTTGAAGTGGGGTGAGGTGGATTGCTGAATCTTGAACTACGCGGTTGGCACTGAAGAGAACCTGAAAATACTCCGACCACCGGTTCAGTATGGATGCCTTGTCGGTGAGGAGCACTTGGCCGTCTGCACTATGCAAGGGACTCTGAGCCTGAGAGTTCTCTGCTACCTAATCTTAAATAGGTACACACATGGCCCAGCTCGACAAGGTCTCGTTTATGTCAGATCTGGCCCTCATAACAAATGAGTTTGACACCCCTGCGCTAGAGTGTCCCCTGCATGATGTGCCCAGCATGATGACATCACTTCCGGGTTAGGCTCCCTGCTGGCAAGTTGGGGGCCCCAAAACTGGGGTGGGGGGGGAGGACCCCCACCCACAGCAAGCTGTTATGCAGAAGGAAGCAAGAGAGAGGAAGAAGGAAGCAGATGACAGCCAGTTCCTTGGGGGTCTGATAGGAGCCTTCTGGGGGCCTGATTCGGCCCCCAAACTGTATGTCTGACACCCCTGCCCTAGACTGTTTGTTTTTTATTCTGACGCAGGACCAACGTTCTGGACACCGAAGACGAGACCTATTTGAAAACGTGCCATTATGGGCCAGAGCATCCTTACTGCCCCATATTCCATCTGGGGAACCTTGTCAAGTGGGCGGGGAGCAACTTCCAGGAAATGGCATCAGAGGTACGGGACTCAGCATGCCCACTGCCTCCTGGGTGACTGGTCTGTCAGATATCTGCTCTTCTAGGGATTCCAACCTCCAGGTGGTGTCTGGAGATCTCCTGGGATTACAACTGATCTCCAGGCAACAGAGATTGGTTCCCCTGAAGAAAAGAACTTTGCATTGGATTTTTATAAACAGTATTTACAATTCATTATTCAGTGAATAATGAAGCGGCCTTCTGTTTGGAGCAGGCTCAGGAAAAGCACCTCAGAGACTGTGAGGGCAGGACTGCCCTTCTTCTGAGAGGGAGGGAGGCAAAGCAGGGCTGGGGGGGGGGGGGTGACACACCCACTGCCCCCCCCCCCCAATCCTTTTGAGAGACAGTTTGGTGTAGTGGTGAAGTGCGTGGACTTTTATCTGAGAGAACCGGGTTTGATTCCCCCACTCCTCCACTTGCAGCTGCTGAAATGGCCTTGGGGCAGCCATAGCTCTTGTTGTCCTTGAAAAGGCAGCTTCTGTAAGAGCTCTCTCAGCCCCACCTACCTCACATAGGGTTGCCAATCCCCAGGTGGGGGCAGGGGATCTCCCAGTTTGGAGGTGCTCCCCCTGCTTCAGGGCCATCAGAAAGCAGGGGGCGGGAAATGACTGCTGGGCACTCCATTATTCCCTATGCAGACCGATTCCCATAGGATATAATGAAGAATTGATCCTTGGGTATCTGGAGGTCTGGAGGGGCTGTTTCTTTGAGATAGAGGCACCACATTTGCAGCATAGCATCCAATACCTCTCCTCAAAAGATCCTCCAAGTTTCAAAAAGATTGGACCAGGGGGTCCAATTCTATGAGACCCCAAAGAAGGTGCTTCTATCCTTCATTATTTCCGAAGGAGGGAAGGCATTTAAAAGGTATGCCGACCCTTTAAAAGGTGTGCAGACCCTTTAAATGTGGTGGCCAGAACTTCCTTTGGACTTCAGTTATGCTGGTCACAACCCTGCTCCTGGCTCCATCCCCAAAGTCCTCAGATATTTCTTGAATTGGACTTGGCAAATCTAACCTCACATGGTGTCTGTTGTGGGGGGGCGAGGGGGAAGGTAGAGATTGTGACCACTCTGAGACTCTGAGATTCAGAGTATAGGGCGGGATATAAATCCAATTTCTTCTTCTGTTGTGTAAACATGGTGGGAGGCTGAAGGCAGTCAACAAAGGACCGGGCTGTGTGATTGTAGTGCCAAACACCCTCTGAAAACCTGTCTCTCTTTTGTCAAGGGTGGTGTGATAGGCATTCAGATTGAATGGGACTGTGACCTTGATAGAGGTGCCTCTGAATGCAACCCTCACTATTCTTTTAGCCGGCTGGATAACAAGTTTGCAGAAAAATCCATCTCATCTGGCTACAACTTCAGGTAACAAACATAGTTTAGTCTGCTTTTTGTGTGTGTTGTACACATTTCCACCTCAAGTTATCCCCCGGGTTCTGGGTCTTTTTCTGTGCTGGAAAAGCTGAAATCTGTGATACAAATATATTTTAAAAATCTTTTGCATATTTCAGCCTCACTTTGCATCACTCATTCCACTCTGTCTGATTTTTTGCTGAATTTATTGAGAATATATTTTTAAAAAGCTTTTGCATATTTTATCCTTCCTTCTCTCAAACATCTGATGTTCATGTCTTGTGGCTCTTAAAATTTGACATTTATTCTATGTGGCTCGTATGTTAAGAAAGTTTGGCCACCCCTGTTATACACAATATTGACTTTGATGGACCAAGGGCCTGATTCAATACAAGGCAGCTTCATGTGAAGATGCTGATGTTTAAGTGAGAAACAGCAAGCAGTGCGTCCATTGTTTGCTTTTTAGATTTGCCAAATATTACAAGGACGCGGCTGATGTTGACTTCCGCACGTTGATCAAGGCATACGGAATCCGCTTTGATGTGATGGTGAACGGCAAGGTAAATGGGCCGCGTGATTAAAAAAAGGCATGTGTGTATTTGTTGCGTGTATATCTAGAGATGCACAGACTGGCCCTTTTTGTTTATTTCTGTATTTGTATGTTGCTTTTGGGAGCCTTTTGGCTGTGCTCCTTTTTGTGGTTGGTGGTGCTGATTATTTAAAAAAAGTACAGTTCCAATAGAATCATATGTCATGTACATCCAAATTCATCTTTTAAAAATCTGCAGTCAGTTTTAACACAACGTGAAATACGTTGCTACATCTGAAGAATGAGTTCAACCAGGGACCTTCCGGCTCACTGCAAGGGTCATATCAGGACACGGACTGCAAGAAGAACCAAGAGAACAAAGGACTTACGATGGGCAGAAGGTGCTCAAATCTGAGTCCAGCTAAAGTTGGGACAAAAGCAGATCTCAGATTGAGACCAGAGCTTGGGTTTGATGGGAAGTTTCATGTTATCCCCTAGAGTAAGAACAAAAAAAGGGGAGGTTACAAGGTGAATTAAGAACAAAGATGAATTAAGAACCTAAAGAGCACTATATTTTGCCACATTGGTTCCATACTGCACTTTGGATTGATCACCTTGGACCACAATCAGAAAAGCACACGTTTAGGAAACATGCACCTGACTTGTGCGCAATGAATTCAGTTGAGGCCTCCCTAACATCTCTCTCCCCCATAAACCACAGATATTGATTAATACACAATTCCAGCTTGGTCTTATATTGATTTATCATTGTAATATTTTTGCAAAGTCTGAAGCCATTGCGTAATTGTTAGGCTTGAAAACCATTTGGCCAAAATGCATCTGGTCAGGGTCGCATAAGGTCTTCGCGTGTCCTGTAGGTTTTTAATCTAAACTGGCTACATTAAGAGCCAGTTTGGTGTAGCGGTTAAGTGTGCGGACTCTCATCTGGGAGAATCGGGTTTGATTCCCCCTCCTCCACTTGCACCTGCTGGAATGGCCTTGGGTCAGCCATAGCTCTGGCAGAGGTTGTCCTTGAAAGGGCAGCTGCTGTGAGAGCCCTCTCCAGCCCAGCCCACCTCACAGGGTGTCTGTTGTGGGGGAGGAAGGTAAAGGAAATTGTGAGCCGCTCTGAGACTCTTCGGAGTGGAGGGCGGGATATAAATCCAGTATCTTCTTCTACCTCACAGGGTGTCTGTTGTGGGGGAAGAAGGAAAAGGAGATTGTGAGCTGCTCTGAGACTCTTTGGAGTGGAGGGCGGGATATAAATCCAATATCTTCATCTACCTCACAGGGTGTCTGTTGTGGGGGAAGAAGGAAAAGGAGATTGTGAGCCGCTCTGAGACTCTTCGGAGTGGAGGGCGGGTTATAAATCCAATATCATCTTCTTCTTTAATTGATTTTTTAAAATATCTTGTAAATGCATACTGGTATTTTTGAATAACTTTTCTGTATTTAATTAAATCTTATATTTATTTCCTTTAACACCGAGCCTGTTAATTTGGATTCATATCAACGTTTAGGTTCTTAAAACTCCCTAGTGAAGTCACTGCTCAGGCTGCCTGGTGGCCAGCCACTGACGGATCCAGATCCGACAATAAATGCAAGATCCATTTTCCAACGAAGTTGTCTACTTGAATCAGGGCTCTAACAGTTCAGACTGAGACGGGAGGTTTTACGTGACTGAAAAATAATTTTTAAAAACCTCCACCTCAGAAACATGCATGCTGGGAGGAGCTTTCGAGCCTGGCCTTTCCTTGAGACACGCGAGTTTTCTGAGTAAAGGGAATTTTTTTTGTTCTATGGATGAACATTTGTGATGCCCAATGTGCAGTTTTAAGTGGAACGCGCCACAAACAGAGTTAGTGCTTCAGCGATGGCCAGACAAAAGCAGTGGTGATCGGAAGTGGAGCCCAGATCTTACCTGCAGTGTTGCACCAGTGAAAATTGACCAGGATGACCACAGTTTAAAAGGAGAGGAGTTGATATATAGAGAGAGGATCACTTTGGCCCTGGTGGCACTGCAAAACTGAACTCTCGAATCTGGCATTTCTCAACACACAAATAATTACGGCTGCGATCTGAACGCTATGTAGGAAGTTCGGCTGACACACCAATTTTTAATCTCATTTATGTTACTTTTCTTTCAGGCAGGGAAATTCAACATTATTCCAACCGTTATCAATGTGGGATCAGGCCTGGCACTCATGGGCGCCGTAAGTGCATCATATTCCAGTTGGATCTGGCAGCTGGGCTGCAAAGAGGGGAAGCCTACGAGGGGCAGTGGCTCAGCGGCAGAGCATCCGCTTGACATGCAAAAGGTCCCATGTTCAATCCCTCCCATTTCCAGTTCAAAGGATCAGGAGAGAGAGAGATAGAGAGATAGAGAGAGAGAGAGAGAGATGATAGATAGATAGATAGATAGATAGAAGATAGATAGATAGAAGATAGATAGATAGAAGATAGATAGATAGATAGATAGAAGATAGATAGAAGATAGATAGATAGATAGATGATAGATAGAAGATAGATGATAGATAGATAGATGATAGATAGATAGATGATAGATAGATAGATGATAGATAGATAGATGGATGATAGATGATAGATGGATGATAGATGATAGATGGATGATAGATGGATGATAGATGATAGATGATAGATGATAGATGATAGATAGATAGATAGATAGATAGATAGATAGATAGATAGATAGATAGATAGATAGATAGATAGATAAATTTTATTTGTATCCTGCCCTCCCCCGCCGAAGCAGGCTCAGGGCGGTGAAAGGTGATGTGAAAGATGTCAACCTAAGACCCTGGGGAGCTGCTGCCAGACACAGTAGACCCGGGGTGTCAAAGATGCAGTTCAAGGGCCAAATCAGGCCCCCGAGCAACTGGCTGTCATCTGCTTCTTTCTCCCTCTCTCTTGCTTCCTTCTGCATAACAGCTTGCTTTGCCAGGCTTGCTCAATCACACAGCAGAGCTACTGAGCCAAACCTCTCTTCCTTCTATTGACTGAGGCTCCCCCCCCCTCCCCAGTCCCTGGGGAAGGAAAGAAAGAGCCAGAGCTTCCTTTGCCCGCTTCCCTGGATCCCATGGGAGAAATACAAAGAAAGCACCCTTAAAAGGCCAATCAGTGCTAATGTTTTAAGTTTCTTTTTTTTTTTTTAAATTAAATTTGTGTTTGTCTGCTACCTAATCTTAAACAGGTATACACATAGCCCAACCCGACATGGTCCGGCCCCTCAAGGTCTCATTTATGTCAGATCTGGCCCACATAACAAATGAGATTGACACCCCTGCAACAGACAGAGACTGACTGGATGGACCAGTGGTCCGATTCAGTATAAGGCAGCTTCATGCGTCCGTGTGTCATCCTGAAATCCTTGGGAGCGGAGGAAGATGCTACAGAGGTGACAGAAGTAGTAGCAACATATCAGCTCTCATTATGCATTTTGAGTGACCTTTTGAATGAGAAAGGGGGGGATTTTTGTCTGGTGTCCCACAATGGCTCTTGGTAGCCCAGGGATTCCAGCCCCCATGTGGAACCTGGAAAATCCCTGGAACCTGAGCTCTTTTTGTAGCAGGAACTCCTTTGCATATTAGACCACACCCCTCTTGTGTAGCCAGTCCTTTGAGAGCTTATAGGGCTCTTAGTCTGGGGCCTACTGTAAGCTCTTGGAGGATTGACCGCATCAAGAAGGTGTGGCCTAATATGCAAAGGAGTTCTTGCTACAAAAAAAGCCCCTGAACTACACCTCATCTCAGACTGCAGAGACCAGTTCCCCTGGAGAAAACGGATGCTTTGGAGGGTAGACTCTATGGCCTTATACAGTATACTCCAGTGGTGACCAATGGTAGCTCTCCAGATGTTTTTTGCCTACAACTCCCATCAGCCCCAGCCATTGGCCATGCTGGCTGGGGCTGATTGACGTTGTAGGCAACAAACATCTGGAGAGCTACCGTTGGCCACCCCTGGTATACTCCACTGAGGTCCCTGTCCTCTCTAGGCTCCATCTCTGTATAGGAGTTTCCCAACCAGGATCTGGCAACCCTACCCCCATCCCCTGCTGGTGGCCTGGGGAGACCTGGCAACCCTCTAGGAGCACCGTACCCTTCTCCCCAAAATGACTGACCCACCCATTTATTTAGAAACCTGCAGGCAATATCTCCACGGTGCACACACACAGAATTGCTAAACCAACAAAGCAAGCGGCACGCATCAGAGATCCCAGCATGCCTCAGAGCACATACACAACTGCAAGGGGAAATTTATATTATGCTGTTAACCATATTTCATGGTTTGTTTGCAGGGTGCTTTCTTTTGCGATCTGGTGCTCCTCTATCTGATCAAAAAGAGCAATTTTTACCGGGGCAAAAAATATGAAGAAGTAAGGTACGTTTGCCTCCAGGTATGAAGGGTGATGGTTTCCGGGCTTTGCACATTGAGGGGACCTTTTCCATGCAGATTTGCAGGGCTTTTTCTTGAGCAGGAACGCCGTTCCAGCTGACTTGGCGTCAAGGGAGGGGGGCTGATATGCAAATGAGTTCCTGCTGGGCTTTTTTCTACAAAAAAAGCCCTGTGTGAAAAAATGGTGACATCACAGGGTATGGCCTGATATGCAAATAGATTCCCCCAGGAGGAGTTGTCCTTGAAAGGGCAGCTTCTGGGAGAGCTCTCAGCCCCACTTACCTCACAGGGTGTCTGTTATGGGGGAAGAAGATAAAGGAGATTGTAAGCCACTCTGCGATTCAGAGTGATGGGCGGGGTATAAATCTACAATCTACTTCTCCCCCACCCCCTCAAATGTACAAAACAGTACATGACCTTTCCCTCCTCTGCTTCTGTCCTCACGGCAGGTCGAGTGTAAGAAAACCCTTGCCCGAAAGTACGGTCAACGGGAACCAGAGCGATGACTCTTTGTCCAGACTGGATCAGCTGAGGCAAATGCAGACTGTGGAGACCTAGCACCTGAGCCGTCAGCTGGGAAATGCACCCTGCAAAGGCTAGAGCGGCAAATTGAGCAACCACAGACCTCGTGACTGGGCAGATGCCAGGAGGCAGAAGTCCACTTTGGCCTTGTCGGCGTTAAGAGCTCCTTGTTTCCCAGCTGCAGGCATTCAGCAGAGGACATCTGTGCTGGTTAATACAAGATTTTACATGTTTTTTATAAACCCAAAGGCAAAAACCATGTACATATCTCGGTCTGACCGAGACAATGAAGTTCTGTCTGTGTAGCCTCCTGGAAGGCACATCTCAGCCTGCCAATCTTACAGCTGGTCCGAGGGCTGCCATTTTCAGGCCTAATGAGCTTTTATTGGGGTGGGGGAGAGAGCTGTTGAAAGCCATCAAGCCAGGCCTTCCCCCCCCCCCCGCCCCCGACATCATGATGGAAGACTTTTGTAAAGCAACAAACTGAAACCTTTCAAGCTGCTTGCTCATCCATCCTTTACCTCTATTAGCTGGTTTCTCAGTGGACAACTGAACAAACTTGTAGATAGATCCAAGCGGGCAGCCGAGTTGGTCTGAAGCAGTTGAACAAAGCAGGAGTCAAGTTGCACCTTTAAGACCAACCAATTTTTATTTAGAACGTAAGCTTTCGTGTGCTCTTAAGCACACTTCATCAGACGAGGAATCCAGCACAGTGAGCAAAGCCATACATAGCTGAGCAGAGCCATACGTAGCTGGTAGGCAGTGGCCCAGAATGCAACATGGTACAGATTTAAACCAGATAATTTTACTTCACTGTCGTTGGTTCTTAAATCTGTACCATGTTCTTCCTGATGTTGAGCCAGAAACTCTTTTCAACCCATTGGTTCTGGTTCTACCTTCCGGGGCCACAGAAAACAATTCCACACCATCCTCTAGATGACAGCCCTTCAAGTACTTGAAGATGGTGATCATATCACCTCTCAGCTGCCTCCTCTCCAGGCTAAACACACCCAGCTCCTTCAGCCTTTCTTCATAGGACTTGGTCTCCAGACCCCTCACCATCTTTGTTGCCCTTCTCTGGACCCGTTCCAGCTTGTCTATATCCTTCTTAAAATGGTACTTTCCATCCTTCTCTTTTAACTAAAGCTGAAGCAAAGGTTGACTTCCAGATCTTCAGGAGTCCAATTTCCTTACGGATCATTTTTGTCATTATCAACAGTATCTCTAGTCTTTGTTTTGCAATTGTATTATTTAAGCTGCATTATTTAACTGTTGGCCAATTAGCTTTTCTGTTACTAGAAGTAGCTTAGGCCTAGGGAGAGCTTTGTTCAAATCCCCAGGACACTGGGTAACTGAGGGCTGTGTCATTCTTTTAGCCTAACCTACCTCGCAGGGGTGCTGTGAGGAAAAACAGAGGAAGACAAACCAAGTATATTGCCCTGAATTCCTTGGAGGAAGGACAAGATTTTTTGAATTATTTTTTAATATATTTTTTTGCAAAATGCCTTTTGTTTCTGACAGAGGAAGAACTTACATGTTACAAGCTCTCCTGGAGGATGCACAACATCTCTGTCCACGGAGGCATATTCTAACCCTCTGTGGGATCTCTGACCATCGGGCAATGGCCGCCCAGCATCAGGAATGGCATTGCAGCAGTGAACCCCGAGCACGATGCTTTGCTTTTCCCACAGGAATAAACAGCAAACGTATGAGAGAAAGGGGACCAGCCTCAACGAGGTGTGAGTTAAAATCTGCTTCCTGCCCCTGGTAACTCATCATTACAAAGCTGGCACCCTGGGCGAGGCTAACTTTTGGAGCCTCCCCTGCACTGATAATTAACTGAGTTGCACGGGGTGGGGGGTGCCCAGTCCGGCACCCTCAGAAGGCCAGCGCCCTAGGTAATCACCTAGTTTGGCTAGTGGCAGGGCCAGCCCTAATTACAAATCACATTGACTCCAGTTTTTATAGACCTGCCCCACACCAAGCCCCCATTTAAATTTTGTTCCTTGATCACACCTGAGTGCAACAGAATCTTGCAAAGTAGTTTTTGTGCTTGTAAATACGCAGTCTTTATGGACAGGAATGCTGCCTGTTCTGTGGAAAAACCATAGCCGGTTTTTTAAGAATTCATGTGAATAGCTGGAGGAAAGATACCGGCCTAAATTATAAAGTGCCAATTTTTAATATATATAAATAAATACATGTATTTAAAATGCATGAGCTGTGCTGTGATCTGCTACTGGCAAAAAGCCAGTTAAAAAGTAAATATCATTAACTAATTGCCTTGGGTAGAAAGCTGAGTTAGGAGTTTTGAAATCTTAAAGGATGATGTGAATAAGGGAAAGAAGCAAAGCAACATTTCCCCCCCCCCCCCAGAATGCTCGCTAGCTTTCTTCTTATTGCAGCAGTATTAAACTTAGCTCAATGTGAACAAAATATCCAGTATATCTACCTTAGCTATGTGAAGACAGCTATAGTATAATTTGGCCCAGGGGTGGAATTCTAGCAGGGGCTCCTTTGTATATTAGGCCACACCCCCTTGATGAAGCCAGTCCTCCTGGAGCTTACAAAAAAAGCATTGTCAGCTCTTGGAGGATTGGATACATCGGGCTGTGTGACCTAATAGGCAAAGGGGCTCCTGTTAGAATTCCACCCTGGTTTGGCCAAAATGTATTATGTAGGGCTATATCAAATATTTGCCTTTTCTAGCTGTTATTTTCTTTCCCTGAATCCGTCACATTGGTGAGCCCGTCCAAACAGGGGATCACAAAGCCACTGGGATGCTTTCTCTCGTTTGCTGCAGCTGACCTGATGCCATCACCAGTGGTTGGTAAATAAAGGAGTGCCATCAAGTTGCTGAAAGGGGAAGTATTTTTCAGCACTGCTGAAAGTGGTAGCAGAAAACAGCGTGCAGTTTTGAGCTGGCCCTAAATTTACGTACAGTTGCTGGTGACTGCTAATTAATCTAGAGGATGTACTCGGGGCTTTTTCTGAGCAGGAACGCAGCTCCAGCTGGCTTGGCATCAGAAGATGCGGCTTAATATGCAAATGAGTTCCTGCACTCTTTCTACAAAAAAGCCCTGTGTGAAACAATGACGATGTCAGTGATTGTGGCTTCATGTGCAAATGAGTTCCTGCTCGGCTTTTTCCTACAAACAAAAAGCCCTGGATGTACTGTAAAAATAATGTAAAGCCTGGAATTTAAAGCCATAGTAAAGGAAACTGAAACCCATCAAGGCCAAAATGGATGGCACGCGTGTGTGTAGCTAGATTGTTCACAGGCTTCTTGCAAAGGTCAGAATTAATGAAACTTTTAAGTCCAGCTGTACACCTAGCTGTCACATTGACCAAGGATTTGGGCTGTGACTCAAAGCCCAATAGGGCTGTTGCCTGACACTGTTGCAAAAGCGAACCTTAATGTGAAGAAGATGATATTGGATTTATATCCCGCCCTCCACTCCAAAGAGTCTCAGAGCGGCTCACAATCTCCTTTACCTTCCTCCCCCACAACAGACACCCTGTGAGGTGGGCAGGGCTGGAGAGGGCTCTCACAGCAGCTGCCCTTTCAAGGACAACCTCTGCCAGAGCTATGGCTGACCCAAGGCCATGCTAGCAGGTGCAAGTGGAGGAGTGGGGAATCTAACCCGGTTCTCCCAGATAAGAGTCCTCACACTTAGCCACTACACCAAACTGGCTCTAGCCCCAAACCCCGTTTTTAATACCAAGGGTCAACAGAAATAAATGGAAAGACAAAGTAGAACAAAACAGAAGGGGGCCTCTGACCATATGCAGAATATCCCTCATAGCTAACTAGCTTGGAATTAAGAAGCAAGGTTTTTGGGGTAGCTATCAGGGAAGCACAAGCCTCGGTTCGTTGCTAACATGGGGGAATTAAGTAGCCTAGAGACTGGCATAGGACTGAGCCTGCTGTCTATCACGGAGAGACCTCTGCTTTGCCTGGGGCTTATCACTCATAAAGCACTTTCATACAAACCAGAACATAGATGCAGACTGGAAGGCATCCGGCACTGGATTTGCCATCTCACTCAGCAATCTCTGACCCTTCTTCTCCAAGCAGAATCCACTTTTATAAAGCCAGTGCACTGGAAGGACTTGAGTTGTGCTTGTCTCTGTATTGCCAAAGTGAAGGATCACTGTTTGCAATAACCACACCAGTGCCTGCGTGCACCTGAGAGCCATGTGATTTGAATACAGTTTACTGTGAACTAAATTCAACGTTGAGCGTTCGTTTTCTTGGAAAGCTGTTTTAGGATTCTTCTTGGCTTAAGCTGTGCTTGTTATCTGTCCAGAATCTTTTTTTGTGGTTCTGTTTTGTATGTGCGCAATGAAAGGGCCTGACTGGGGCACAGGGAGACCATAAATTAGGGGGGGGGGGGGGGAGAGATAGCACTGGGGGCAGCAGCAGTGAGACAGCCAGGAAAGGGAGTGAAAAACCTGTTCGCAGCAGAGGCCGCTGGGAAGTTCCACGCAAAGGACGAGTTAACTCCTATCCCCTCATGTTTGCACCTACTTCTGGAGACAGCGTTAGGGTTCGATTGCAGCTGCTCTGCTGCTTGAGGAAATCCAGCAGTCCCATTCTAAGCGCTTCTGCAGAGTGGCTGTCACAGCCAGCTACGGGCAGTGGCCAAGGGAATGAGCCACAAAACGATGACATTCACAGAATCCTCTCCTCAACCACAAACCAAGCAGGAAGGAGGGAAGAGAGGAGGGAGTGATGGTGGGGATGTTCCTGGCACATTTAAGAAATTGCACTGAAGAAGATACTGGATTTGTACCCTGCCCTCCACTCTGAATCTCAGAGCGGCTCACCATCTCCTTTACCTCCCCTCCACCCCCCCCCCCACCACAGACATCCTGTGAGGTAGGTGGGGCTGAGAGAGCTCTTACAGCAGCTGCCCTTTCAAGGACGACTCCTGTGAGAGCTATGGCTGACCCAAGGCCATTCCAGCAGGTGCAAGTGGAGGAGTGAGGGAATCAAACATAAGAACATAAGAGAAGCCATGTTGGATCAGGCCAATGGCCCATCCAGTCCAACACTCTGTATCACACAGCGGCCAAAATACACAAACACACACACACACACACACAGTGGCTAATAGCCACTGATGGACCCCTGCTCCATATTTTTATCCAATCCCCTCTTGAAGCTGGCTATGCTTGCAGCCGCCACCACCTCCTGTGGCAGTGAAATAAGAACATAAGAGATGAGAGGTTCTCCCAGATAAAAGTCCGTGCACTTAACCACTACACCAAACTGGATGGGCCAGGCTAGACCAATCTCATCAGATCCTGGAAGCTAAGCCCTGCTTAGACCTTGGATGTGAGACCACCAAGGGATTCTGGGCTCACCCTGCAGAGGGTGGCGATAGCAAATGACCTCTGTCTGCCTTCTGCCTAGAAGACCCTACGGGGTTTCCATAAGCCAGTTGCCACCCAACAGCACTTCCCACCACCAAAGTGTGCTGAGCACACTGGGTCTGAGTCAACGTGTTTAGGGCTGGGCAGGTGAGTACTTTTAGGTTAGGCAGACTCTTCCACTTCCCTGCCTGCATCCTGGGGACAGAAATGCTGATTTGCCCCCTGCTCAACTACCAAGAGCCCCGTGGCGCAGAGTGTTAAAGCTGCAGTACTGCAGTCTTAAGCTCTGCTCACGACCTGAGTTCGATCCCCGGCGGAAGCTTGCTCGAGGTTGACAGCCTTCCATCCTTCCGAGGTCAGTAAAATGAGTACCCAGCTTGCTGGGGGGAAAGTGTAGATGACTGGGGAAGGCAATGGCAAACCACCCCGTAAAAAAGTCTGCCGTGAAAACGTTGTGAAAGCAACGTCACCCCAGAATCGGAAACGACTGGTGCTTGCACAGGGGGCCTTTCATTTCCAACTACCAAGACAGCAAATACGAATATGAAGACTTCATGCTTTCTGAACCTACACAGTGCCTTTCCTAAGCCATAAGCAAGACGTTGGCCGCTGTCCAAACTTTCTAAAGCTAAATGAAGCTGCCCCACACATTTCTGATGCTGAGCTTGGTAGCAGTAAAAGAAGCGGCTGGGGAGGTGGGGGTTCTTCAGACATCTTTTTTTTCTTTAAGAAAAAAAAATCCAAGCTGTTTTCCATTCCCTTTAATTAGAAGGATTCTACAACCTTGTTTTCTGACATAAGTTACAGACAGCGTTAGCAGTGCAATGAATGGATCGACAACCCCCCCTCCCCGGGAAAATGGTTTAGCAGAGGTCACCTTGCTTCATTAAAACCATTCGAGCTCGGCGCAGCTCCTCCTAGTAAACGTGGACCATGCCGTACAAGAAAGTCCAAAAGAGGACGTACGTGAAGAGGCCCCCGATCAGCCCCCCAGTGAAAAGGGGCCGCCGCGATTTAAAGTACTTGCTCCACCGCCTCCCGGCTTTTAGGACCAAAAGCACCGAGAGCAGGACGGAGGCCAGGAAGTAGAAGATGAATCCGTGCAGGCCGGTCAGGCCGAGAATGCCAGCCGTCGCTCCCGAGAGGGCAGACACCGACGTCCTGCAGTAATCCAGGATAGCCGCGTTCCCTCGGACGGCCACTTCGCTGATGAACTGGGGGCCTTCCCGCTTGGCCACAACCACAGCCATGGCTTAAGACGCTGGCTCCAGCGATGTCACTTTCAAGGTTTCTGTTTTAAAAAAAAAATCAGTAATTCAGGTTTGTTTGGGAAAAATGAAACAGAACTACAGATATAAGCAATGATGTTTATAATGCATGCTATATTTCAAAAAGTAAATTAGGCAGACAAGAACATCTTTAAGGAAAAAAAGTATCCTTAGTTTAACCCTAAAAAAAAAAAAAAGGTAGTCCCCTGTGCAAGCACCAGTCGTTTCCGACTCTGGGGTGTGGTCGCTTTCACGTTTTCACGGCAGACTTTTTACGGGGTGGTTTGCCATTGCCTTCCCCAGGCATCTACACTTTCCCCCCAGCAAGCTGGGTACTCATTTGACCGACCTCGGAAGGATGGAAGGCTGAATCAATCTTGAGCCAGCTACCTGAACCAGCTTCCGCTGGAATTGAACGCAGGTCGTGAGCAAAGGGCTCTGACTGCCATACTGCAGCTTTACCACTCTGCGCCACGGGGCTCTTCTCTGTAAATAAGTTTCGTAAATAAAATGTACAAAACAGTTTACTCACTCTTGCTTTCATGGCTCTATTCCTATAACTCCATTGTACGCCTTACAAATTGCCTTCATGTCCTTTTGAAATGGCATTCCTAAACTCTACTGTGAACCATGTAAAAAGCTTCCTTATCACTGTGAGCTCTTATTATAATTATTTATTAGTAAACATTGGATAAGTTGAGTATGATGTATAACTAGTTTTTTTGTTGCATGGAAAGGTTTTCTTGGTGATTTATATTGATCTACATGGCATATTGAACTGGGATAGAAAATTAACTCCTTGATTTATTTTGGGTTGGCTCCGTAACTTCCTGATATTTTCTGTGGTTCTCAAACTCACGTATCACAAGGTTATTAAGGGAAAGGCAGATGTTAGCAAATGTCAAGGAGGTCAACACGTTGCAGCGAAGATCAAAAAAGAAAAGAATCCGGTGACACCTATTGTAAAGGCTTTTACACGGTAATGTTTGTTAATCTTTAAGGTGCCACTGAACAATTTCAAAGAAAGCAAACTCATCAGATCCTTGTGGCAAAGAGAAGAAACAGGCCTAATTTATCGCCCTGATTTTGTCTCTTTTACTAAGAAACAGAATTCCAGTTCAAACAACACAATTTAGAACAGATTAAAATCAAGAACTTCAGAATGTATTAGATGGGGGAAGGGGGGGGGGAATGAGAAGCTTTTAGGTGTTTTAAAGATAAGTGGCAGTCAGCATAGTACTGTGGCTAACTGATGGCATTTTAATCCAAAAAAGCTGCTGGTTAAAATCTCACCTCTGCCACAAAGTCACCAGGTGGCCTTAGGCCAGGATCTCTTTCTCATCATGATCTATCAGCAATATGAGGGATGATAATGCTTGTGGGAATTATAACAACAATACATACAAAGTACAGTGAATGCTGACAGTGCTGTACAGTCTTATACCAGAAACAAAGTCTTATGATCTGCCACAAAGCCAAGTCTAGAGCAGGTGGCAAATATGCAAAACAGAGTCAGTGTTAGTAGCAAAATAAAGCAAAAGTCCAGTGACACCTTAAAAATGAACACAGTAAGCTGCTACTGGACTTAAAAATGTTTTTTAACTTCATTTATACCTTGCCTTTGTAACAAATGGGGACCCAAAGAGACTTATATCATTCTTCTTTCCTCTATTTTACCAAACAACAGACTTGTGAGGTAGGTTCAGCTGAGTGTACGTGACTGGCCTAAGAAGTCTGAATTCTGTGGCACCTTGAAGACCAACACAGTTTTTACTAGGGTGTAAGCTTTCGCGTACATGCACACTTCCTCATATACTTCATCCAGACCTTTAATGGCATAGCATACACACATTTTCATATATAAAAGCTTATACCTTGAATAAAGCTTCATTGGGGTACAGAGATTCAGAGTATAGGGCGGGATATAAATCCAATATCATCATCTTATCTTCTTAAAGGTGTCACTGGATTCAAATTTTGTTCTGCTGCTTCAGACCAACGTGGCTATCCATCTGAGTCTGACTGGCCTAAGGTTACTCAGCCACTTCTATAGCAGTTTGGGGATTTGAATCTTGGCCTGACACTCTAACCACTACACCTCACTGCCTTTCTTATACAATTTAATAAACGTTTAATAGCTTTGTATCAGGAGTAGCCTCAATAGCACAAACACTTGGATGAGTTCTCAAGTTCCATAGAAGTCTTCATTTTGTATGTCCCAATTGGGGTTGAAAACATTACATTAGCTGCAAGCTTTTGCATTGTTACTTTCATTTATATTATTATGTTATTTTCTCTTCCAGTAGATCATGATGGATCTTGTGAGCTACTGGCATTAAAGTTGTAAGCTACTACGTAGCTCCTTCATCATGCCCTCCTCCCCTTTTGCACTGGTTTAAAGAGTTCTACCGGAATTGTCAAGGATGCCAGCCTCCAGATAGGACCTGGAGTTCCCCCCGGAATTATAGTGCATCTACAGATGACAGAAATCAGTTTCCCTGCAGAAAATAGAGGGTGGACTCTGGCATTGTACCCAATATGGATTCCTGTCTTTGCCAGGATCATCCCAAAACCACAAGACTTTCCCAGTCTGGGAACCCCACCCCAATCCCCCGCCCGTGGCCTGGGGAGACCTGGCAGCCCTAACTGCAACGCTTGCCTAGTTTGCATATTTTCAGTGGTCCTAATTTTGAAAAATGCATTTGTACACCTTTAGGGTTGCCAGGTCCAGTTCAAGAAATACCTGGGGACTTTGGGCGTGGAGTCAGGAGACTTTGGGGTGGAGCCAGGGTGTGACAAGCATAATTGAAATCCAAAGGGAATTCTGGCCATCAGATTTAAAGGGACCACACACCTTTTAAATGCCTTCCCTTCATTGGAAATAATGAAGGATAGGGGCACCTTCTTTTGGGGCTCATAGAATTGGACCCCCTGGCCCAATATTTTTGAAACTTGGAGGTTGTTTTGAGGAGAGGCACTGGATGTTATGCTGCAAATTTGGTGTCTCTACCTCAAAAAACAGCCCCCCCCCAGAATCCCACAGATCAATTCTCCATTATACCTATGAGAATCGGTCTCCATGGGGAATAATGGAGTGCCCAGCAGACATTTTCCCCTCTCCACACTTTCTGATGACCCTGAAGCAGGGGAAGGGCCTTCAAACCGGGGGATCCCCTGCCTCGACCTGGGGATTGGCAACCTTTGAGTCTTCGAAGGGCCACTGTGATCCTTCGCCAACGAAACCGGAGTGAGCCAAGGTCTTCTCCCCACCATGACAACCCCACTGCGATGACGCCACCAAGCCGCCCCGGATTCCTGCGTCGGCCGTGCCTTTTTCCCCTTCCAAACCAGGGATTTCTCTCACCGCTTTTTTCGCCACGAACCCACCGAACAACAGCCACTCCTCAGCCCCCCTTTACCGAAAGCGGCATCCCGCCGCCATCTTGAAACAGAGAGGATGCTGGGAACGAGAGGGGACCAGGCGTCGGCTTCCCCGGCGCTAACGCTTCCCCCTTCCGCCCGCAACCGTAGAGACTTCGCTATCGCCACGCCACTTCCGGCTCAGACCGGAAGTGTTCCTGCTCCGATAGGAAACGTCAAGCTGGGAGCTTGCTGCGCCAGATCCAGAAATAAAATGAAACAAAATCTGTGTGACACCTTTTATTGCCACCGGCCCAAATGACCGTCAGTATTGTGCTTGAGCAGTATTGTGCTTTAACCGCAGAGACTTGAAGCAGTCACTGTACAGTGGGACTATGACATCTTGCCATTTGGATGTTATGCCTTTGTTGGTACGCTCCAAGATGGTATTAGCCCTTTTTGTTGCTGCTTCGCACTGGCTGCTCATATTTAACATAAATATGTTGCGTGTTTTATCCTATTTATGTGGAACTGCTTATGTTTCAACTGTATGTTTTATGATGTGACCCGCCCTGAGTCCTGCTCGCAGGGGAGCGCGGACTATAAACAAACAAACACCCCGGACCTTGGTCCTTGCTAGACTCCAGTGGCACCTTGGAAGACCAGGAAAATTTTATTCAAGGTGTGAGCATCCGTGTGCAGGTACCCTTTGTGTCCAATGAATGTATGCACATGAAAACTCACACCTTGAATAACACTTTGTGGGTCTTCCAAGGTGCCAATGGACTCCAGCTTTGTTCTACTGCTTCAGACCAATCCGGCTGCCCACCTGGATCTATCTTGGTCCATGCGTCTGCCAACACGATTTTATTATGCTACATGCTAATTTCCTGCTCACTTGCTACCAATAGGTATGAACTGGCACCTTTCGTTTCAAAGTATCTGAAGAAGCGTGGGTGACGCACACCGAAGCTCATGCCTTGAATAAAACCTGCCGGGCCTTCAAGCAATGTTCCCTCTAAGCTGCAGAGTCTTGAGAGCAAAAATTCTACTTTATGAGCTACTGGCCTTAAAATTATGAGCTGCATAAATTAGTGTGCTCTAGGGGCATCCTCTCTGAGCTAAGACAAAAATGGGATGAGCTGGAAGCTAAAAATCTGTGAGCTAGCTCACACTAACTCAGCTTAGAGGGACAGAATAGGAGTCAAGTTGCACCTTTGAGACCAACTTAAGTTTTATTCAGAACGTAAGCTTTTGTGCGCTCTCTAAGCACACCATACCGGATTCCTCGTCTGATGAAGTGTGCTTAGCACACACGAAAACTTACGTTCTGAATAAAACTAAATTGGTCTCAAAGGTGCGACTTGACTCCTGCTTTGCATGGATTATTGTGCTATGGGGCCATGCTTCCTGAGCTAAGACAAACATGCATGAGCTGGAGGCTAAAAATCTGTGAGCTAACGCACACTAACTCAGCTTAGAGGGACGGAATAGGAGTCAAAGTTGTACCTTTGAGACCAACTTAAGTTTTATTCAGAACGTTAAGCTTTCGTGCACTCTCTAAGCACACTTCATACCGGATTCCTCGTCTGACGAAGCGTGCGTAGAGAGCACACGAAAGCTTACGTTCATGCATAAAACTAAGTTGGTCTTAAAGGCGCCACTTGACTCTCCTATTTTGTTCTACTACTTCAGACCAACACGGCTGCCTACTGGGATCTATCCGCTGAGAGAAGGAACACCGCCTTCAGGGTGCCACCGGATTCCAACTTTATCCTTAGATCAAAAGGCGTCCTTTTTGCGCATGCGTGGTGCAGGGACGCGCGCCCGTGACGAAGGGGGCGGGGCGGCGCCCGGGAGCGGCGCCTGAAGCGGGCGGGGAGGAGGGGGCGTGGCTTGAAGGCTGGGTGGGGCCTTTTGTTCGGTCTGAGGGAAGAAAGAGGAGCGGCGGCCGCCAGCCTTGCCCAGCCGGGGCCATGTCGTACATTCCGGGCCAGCCGGTCACGGCCGTCGTGGTGAGTAGCGGGGCGGCGGCAGAGGACCCAGCCCCTCCGTCCCCCTCTGCGCCGGGCCGCCCAACGGTCCCTGTGGGGGAGGGGCCCGCGCGCCTCTCCCTGGACGGTCTCTCGTTGCCACCCCGCCGGGAGCCTCCTTGGCCTCTCCCCGTGGAGAGGCTCTTCCTTCTGCGCCTTTCCGGGTCCTGGAATGTGTGCTGAGCTGCTGGAAGGGTTGGCCGGTCCCCAGGGAGGGGGCTTGAGTCATAGTCCGCCTTTCTCGTGGAGGCTCAAGGCGGATTGCGCAGGGTTAGTGCGCTCAGTAGGATGGTGCAACTCCTAAGCAATGCCATAGCGCAGAGGTAGCCAAACTGTGGCTCGGGAGCCACATGTGTGTCTTTCACACATATTGTGTGACGCTCAAAGCCTCCACTGCCCCGTTGGCCAGCTTGGAGAAGGCATTGCTCTCTTTAAGAACATAACAGAAGCCATGTTGGATCAGGCCAATGGCCCATCCAGTCCAACACTCTGTGTCACACAGTGGCAAGACCCCCCAAATCACGTCGCCAAGCCAGCCGGCGTCTTGGAGAATGCATTTAATGTTAAGTGGCTTTCTTTCCACTCCTCCCTCCCTCTAACTTCCGCCGTCTATTTGCCTCCCTCCCTCCTTCCAGGCTCTCAAAACATTTGACGTTCATGTCAAACGTCTGATATGTATTCTATGTAGCTCTTACGTTAAGCAAGTTTGGCCACCCCTGCCGTAGCATGAGGATGGCTTGCAGAGGGGCGGGTTTGAGTCCAGTGGCAGCTTTAAGACCACCAAAAGTATATTCAAGGTATGAGCTTTCATAGCTTGGATAAACTTTCATTGGTCTTTAAGGTGCCACTGGACTCAAAATCTTTCTGCTGCTTTAGGCTAACATAGCCGCCTGCTTAGATCTGTAATTCTGGGCGTAGGCTTCTGTGTGCATCCACACATCTCTAGAGGCGGAGAGTGACTTGCCAAAGGAAGGACACCAGAGCTGGGATTTGAATTGGGGGCCTCCCAGGTCATCATCGGGCATCCTCGCCTCTAGGCTGAACCTGCCTTCCACTTCTCTGCACCTCTCCTGCCGCCTTTCTTTGTCTCTTTTAGCTTTGTAATAATTTTAGCTTTTCTCCTATATGGAAGAACAGCAGTTGTGTGCGTGTTTTTCTTTAGGGTAGATTTTTGTCACCTTCCTCCTCTTCTTTGAAGGTGTGTGGGTGCAACTTTGCCCTGTACTGAACCTTTTAAAATGTCAGGAGTGGGAGTGTTTGTCTGGTGGACACAGTGCTCTGCTGTCACCCAAAACAGACTCTGTGTGTAGTGCTGTGTATGTGTTTAGCAGTAAGCCCTACAGTGCTCTGACAAAAAGAGTGTATAGTTTTTGCTCAAACAGAACGATATATAGAATGTCTTATTGGATAGAAATCTTTGTGCTTCTGATGTCTTCTGGTTACAACCCAGTGAAGCCAAAAGGCCATGGTATTCAGCGGGGGCCTCTCTCTGATATTTCTGTGTGAAGCTTAACTGTATTTCAGCTTTGCCTGGAAATGCATTTCATTGTGCAGGTACCTTCACACTGAGAAGAGCGCTCTATTCATCTCACAAAGACGGCCGAAGCACATGAAAGTGCATGCCAGAATGCACGTTAGTCTTTTCAGGAGGCACCAAGCGGTTTGTTTCTTCTAGGAAGCATTTTTGCTTGGATTCCTGAAATGAATGTGGCCATATGCTGCTGCTGCTGCTTTAGTGAGGGAACATATGGCCGTCGTAACTCCATTTTGGCCTTTGCTATGCATCTGAGTCGCTTGGGAGGATGGCCGCCAGGCCTCTCCCAAGGGAATGTTTCCTCATTTGCATTCTCCTGAGTTCTTATCTAGAAACTTGACTTGTTTTCCTCTGCTGCTAAGAAACCGGGGGCAAGATACGGCTTGGCTTTCCCTCCCAGTGTTTAGCTTTGACGGCTTGACTTGTAGCCAGTGATTAGAGTATAAGATGAGATACAAAGTTTTAGCTCTGTATCTCATCTCTAATTTTGGCTGACTTTGTTGTGTATGTTCAAGGTCCAGAAGATTGAACCCTGCTCTTTTCTGTAAGTTTGATGCTTGATTAAAATCTCCTCGCAAGCAAACCTGGATCTTGCATATCATTTTCTTGGGATTTCTGTGAACTTTGGAGCATCTGGCCAGGGCTCCAAACGGTGTTCCTTCTAAGCTGAGTTAGCGTGAGCTAGCTCACTGATTTTTTTAGTCTCCAGCTCACACATTTTTGTCTTAGCTCAGCAAGGATAACCCCAGAGCACACTAATTGATGCAGGAGCTCACAACGTTAATGCCAGTAGCTCACAAAGTAGAATTTTTGCTCACAAAGAAGAAGATGATGATATTGGATTTATATCCCGCCCTCCACTCCGAAGAGTCTCAGAGCAGCTCACAATCTCCTTTACCTTCCTCCCCCACAACAAACACCCTGTGAGGTGGGTGGGGCTGGAGAGGGCTCTCACAGTAGCTGCTCTTTCAAGGACAACTTCTGCCAGAGCTATGGCTGACCTAAGGCCATTCCAGCAGGTGCAAGTGGAGGAGTGGGGAATCAAACCCGGTTCTCCCAGATAAGAGTCCACACACTTAACCACTACACCAAACTGGCTCTTAACCACTACACCAAACAAGACTCTGCAGCTTAGAGGGAACATTGGTGGTGGTGGAGTATTTCTTGCCATGGCCCCTTTGGGTGCCATTGAACAACCACTCCCGCTTCCAGGCCATCCTGAAGGCCGTGATGATCTTTGCACCCTGAACGTGTGTCTCTGTTCTCACCTTTTTGTACACTGTCCTCATCCCCTTTTCTGACTTTTCTTTCTCACCCCCCCAATAAAGAGGCTTTTTGTCCTCCCCAGTTAAATCTTTTTGAATCCCACAGATATTTCTCTTTTGGGCGTGGCTGGTGATTCAGGGCTGGGTCAGCAAATAGCCTGAAGGAGTGGTTTTGTTTTTGCCCTTTTGTACAGTCATGGGAATGAGTAAGTGTAAATCGCGCAAGTGCGGGGGCGCATACATGTTTTTTGCTGTCTAGGGCAGGAAGAGAGAGTGCCGTCCTGGCAACCTTGCCTGTAACTTTCTTTGCCTTCTGCAAACAGCGCTTCATGGCGCAATGTGTTGCACGGACAAGTGATACTCCTCCTTAGTCTGAAGTCTGGTCTTTGGTCTTTGATGAGGTTATCTTTTCAGGAACGCTGATGAGTAGATAGTGACTTGGTATAGATGGCCAGCCAGCAGCCTTACTGGCTCCTTGCAACACATGAGGTGGTTTCAGATGTTAGTTGTTTCAAACAAATAGATGGAAGAAGAAGAAATTGGATTTATACCCCGCCCTCCACTCCAAATCTCAGAGCGGCTCACGATCTCCTTTATCTTCCTCCCCCACAACAGACACCCTGTGAGGTAGATGAAGATACTGGATTTCTATCCCGCCCTCCACTCCAAAGAGTCCCAGAGCGGCTCACAATCTCCTTTCCCTTCCTCCCCCACAACAGACACCCTGTGAGGTGGGTGGGGCTGAGAGAGCTCTCACAGCAGCTGCCCTTTCAAGGACAACCTCTGCCAGAGCTACGGCTGACCCAAGGCCATTCCAGCAGGTGCAAGCGGAGGAGTGGGGAATCAAACCTGGGTCACCACTACACCAAACTGGAGGCTGAACAGCGAAGTACAGTGGAGAGAGAGCGGCCACACAAGCCCTGTAATCCAAGAATGGTTCCTCCATGGGTTTCCAGGAGAGCCAGCTCAAGCGAAGTTGTTTCGCAGAGTGCTTGAGGAAGAAGGTGTCATGATCAAAAAGAAAAACACTTGAAAATTTGTTCCTGGAAACAGGCAGTCATAGCGTTACTGTTGATCCCTGACCTGAAGGGTCCAGCCTAGCTTGATCTGGTCAGATCTTGGAAGCCAAGCAGGGAAGCCAAGCCTCGGTTAGTATGTGGAGGGGAGTCCGCCAAGGAAGTCCAGGGTCATGGCACGGAGGCAGGCAACGACAAGTTACCTCTGGAAACCTTTTGCTTTAGGTCAGTTGACACTAGATCAGGGCCGGATCTGGGGGGGGGAGGCAGAGGGGGGTGCTTGCCCCAGGCACCGACAGAGGAGGGGGCACCAAATTGGGCATGGAGTCCATTCTATTCTATGGACCCATAAGATAGAATGGGCCCATAAGGGGAGGTGTCATTTTTTAATTTTGCCCCCCCCCCCTCAAAAAACATATAGATCCGGTGGGCTCTCCTTCCTTGGAGGTTTTTCAACAGAGGCTAGATGGCCATCTGACAGCAATGAAGATCCTGTGAATTTAGGGGGAGGTATTTGTGAGTTTCCTGCATTGTGCAGGGGGTTGGACTAGATGACCCTGGAGGTCCCTTCCAATTCTATGATTCTATGGTCCTGGACTAGATGGCATGTTCGCCCACCAGTGTTAATGTTTAATGGGGTTTCTTGCTGGGAACCACCCTAGTACTATAAATGTAGCCTTCTACCGTGAGGCTGTATGAGAATGCCAACGACAGAAAGAAGGGCATTACTGTAACTCAGAGATGGAGGCAAAGATCGAACAAGGACATTAACTCAGAGTTGAAGGCTGATAGTATGGAGCAGTGGAGGCTAAAACGTAGCCCTCGGCAGTGCGTACAAGGGTTAGGCTGGTCGTTTCCAGGTATTACAGCCAGGGTCTAGAAAAGTCCTCGCGCGTTCCCAGCTGCTCTTCCTCCTCACCAACGCTTTGAAGTTTCCTTCTTTCCTTCATCTGCAGAGAGGAGCTTCTGGAGAGTAAACTCGAAACGTTTAATCTCAAATCAGAGTCCCTGCTCGTAGAAGCCTCCGTGTCCTGGAAGTCATCTGTGTTCAGTTCTGGCAGGCTTAATGCGTGTGCCATAAGAATGCTCCCTCTGACCTTTCGGCATGCGAAGCAGCCAAAGAAATGATCAGTCCCTGCCGTCCTCTGGCTTTTTCGCCCCCCCGCCCCTTGTCCCTGCTTGTGTCTTTCTCTGGAAGTGGCTGCTCTTTCCAATGAGCTCATACCAAATTCCAGTCCCTAATAAAAAAAAGTATAAAGGGCCGTTTGTTTACGCTAGCTGAATCCGGCCCACTTCTTCCCCTCGCTAAAACTTCATGCTGGGCCTCTTGGGCCTGGAGGGAGAATGGTCTTGCATATCCACAATGAAAGCCAGGCACGCTCTGGGATGAAGGAGCCCTGTGTCAGAGCTAGAGACTGAGGGCCGGATATGGCCAATTGTTTCAAATTGCTATGAAAATAATCTTTTTTTGCCTGCCTGTGCGGTTTAAGCCCCGCGACGCAGAGCGGTAAAGCTGCCGTGGTGCAGTACTAAACTTTGCTCACGACCCGAGTTCGATCCCGGCGGAAGCTGGTTTCAGGTAGCCGGCTCAGGTTGACTCAGCCTCCCATCCTTCCGAGGTTGGCAAAATGAGTACCCAGGTTGCTGGGGGGAAAGCGTAGAGGACTGGGGAAGGCGATGGCAAACCACCCTGTAGAAAGTCTGCTGGGAAAACGCTGTGATGCGACGTCACCCCAGAGTCGGAGACAACTAGCGCTTGCACGCCTTTACCTTTTTTTAGGGTTTAAGCAGCAAAGCTGATGTCAGCCCTTTGTCAAGCCTTCTTTGATGCTGCAGCCCAGTCGGTTGTTGCTGGAGGAAATAGGTAAAGGTAGTCTCCTGTGCAAGCCCCAGTCGTTTCCGACTTTGGGGTGATGTTGCATCATGACGTTTTCATGGCAGACTTTTTACAGGGTGGCATTGCCTTCCCCAGTCATCTACGCTTTCCCCCCCGGCAAGCTGGGTCCTCATTTTGCTGACCTCGGAAGGATGGAAGGGTGAGTCAACCTCGAGCTGGCTACCTGAACCCAGCTTCTGCTGGGATGGAACTCAAGTCGTGAGCAGAGACTTTGGACTGCAGTACTGCAGCTTTACCGCTCTGCGCCGCGGGGCTCTGCGGCTGGAGGAAATAGTTCCTCCTTGTTGGAAAGAGTTTTGGGGAGTCAGTAGCTGAGTGCGAGAGATTGCTGTCGGGTCAACCCAGCTCAGCCCCTTCTCAGCACTTCAGCGGAGGTGCAGGGAAAGTGGTATTCGGGAGGGAACAGGAAGGTAATGGTTCTGCTCGGTCTTGCTTGTTCTCGTGCAGCATCTAGCTCTGCCCAGCAATCCAACAGCAAATGTCTTTCCACTGTGATGCAATCCCATGCCTTGCTGTTGGTATTCTCCTTGTTCAGCTTCAGAGAACTTTGCTGTCTCTCTTAATTGTGCGTGGGATGATCGTACTGGAGAGGTGGGTTGCAAAGAAACCTGAACGCATTGGACTGGAGTGCTCTTGAAGTGGTTTCTTCTGTTATCAGGAGTTCAGGGTCCAGGGCTACACTGAACACATTATGAACCAGAAGCTGTAACTAGGCTAAAAGCAAGGAAGTTTCACTTCTCCTTTTTTTCTCCTCCAAGCAAAGAGTCGAAATCCACAAGCTCCGCCAAGGGGAGAACCTAATTCTGGGCTTCAGCATCGGAGGTGGCATCGACCAGGACCCCACCCAGAATCCCTTCTCGGAGGACAAAACTGACAAGGTCAGGACTGACTCCCCCAACCCTCCTGGTGACTTCAGGCTGTGCCTTGTTTGAATCCAGCCATAGCAGCTTCTGCCTGGATGCTGGCTGGGTCTCTGTCCTCGTAAAAAACCAGTCTTGTTCTGGAGGAAGGGTATCATTGGAAGCACAGAGCAGGTGGGCAATCTGTTTGGAGAGCCGGTTTGGTGTAGTGGTTAAGCATGCGGACTCTTACCTGGGAGAACTGGGTTTGATTCCCCACTCCTCCACTTCCACTGCTGGAATGGGCTTGGGTTAGCCATAGCTCTGGCAGAGGTTGTCCTTGAAAGGGCAGCTGCTGTGAGAACCCTCTCAGCCCCACCCACCTCACAGGGTGTCTGTTAGGGGGGAAGATATAGGAGATCGTAAGCCGCTCTGAGTCTCTGATTCAGAGAGAAGGGCGAGGTATAAATCTGCAGTTGTCGTCGGGGGCTGGGGCTTCCGCAGCTGGCACTCTCCCTAGCAGAAAATGAATCTGCTTCATCTGGATGTCTCAGTCTGTGGGCCGATGCTTGTCCTTTTCTGGCTTTCTTGGGAGCATGAGGTCACCTCTTGCAAATGAACCATGCCCCCCCCCGGTGTCTAGGCAAGAAAACTGCAAAAGAATCCCATCCTTCAGGCCACAGATGCATGTAACGTGCACGGAAGTAATAGTTTCGTGGGCAGCTTGCACAGCTGCTTAGGAGCGTCAGATCAAACCGCTCACTCGTTTGGTTTTAACAGAGGCCACGGCTCAGAGCTGGTCTAGTAATTCACGTGAGAATGAGTATCCAAAGCAGAGGGGTTACCGTGCTCTAGGTTTTCTAAGCAGAATCTCTTCTGCTGTAAAGCCCTCTTGCGGAGAGCAAATGTACAAGTCCCTTTCTATTTTTGACGATAACCCAGTCTGAGTACTGACAGCACCAGGGTGGGGCTAGGCGGAGTCTCTGGGCCTACACAGTCCAGCCCTACTTATGGGCACAAGTGCTGTCACAGAGGGCGGTTGAAGGGACACTTAGCCAAGCATTGTACAGATAACGTGCCAGGCAGCAAAAGAAAATTGCCAACTGATTTGCAGCCTTCTGCGTGCCCATTAATGGCTCGAACAGCTAGACCGGCAAGCTGTTTAGCAGGAATGAATCGCTGCTTCACCTTAAGAGTGTTGACAGCTGCAGCGGGGGGTGGGGGTGGGGATATGTAAAAATGTCTCTTATATTTTGTTTTGTTTTGTGGCCGGTCTTAGTATTTTTTTTTTCTTCTCTCCCTGCAGGGCATTTATGTCACGAGAGTGACGGAAGGTGGCCCGGCAGAAATTGCTGGCCTTCAAGTGGGAGACAAAATAATGCAGGTAACAAAACACCTTTTTAAAAAAAATCCTTCTCCCCCCCCCCACTCCCCTTCCAGTGTCTTGTGTTCGTTCCAGTGAACAGCTGAGCAGGTTTACAGCAGCCAACATAACTCAGTTACTTTGCATAGTCTGGCCTTTCTGCTAGTACTTTCTTCCTTTCAAAATTGTAACCTAGCAGTGCTTTTTTGTGCATCATGTTCAGCACGTGACTCATGAAAGGAAACTAACAATCTATCCTTTTATTACATTTTTTGGGGGGAAAAACCACACAACTACCCCCCACACACACACACACACTTGTCACGAAATGAACAGAACCTGGCCCTGTGTCCAAGAAGCAAGTTGCAATAAAACCAGTGGGGTTTACTCATGTGCAAAGATGCTTATGATTTCCTCCTAAGGCTTGTGACATTAGTTCCTGAGTTTATTTCTTTATTGACTTAATTTATACTCCACCTTTCCCAGTGCTGCTTGCATCATTTGTCCCCTCTTCTGTTTTATCACAGCAACCTTGTGAGGTAGGTGAGGCTGAGAGTTCGCTTCAAGGTGTTGGTATTAACCTTTAAAGCCCTTTATGGTCAGGGACCTGCCTATCTACGGGACCGCCTTTCCCCATATATCCCCCAGAGAGCACTGCGATCAGGGACAAAAAATCTGCTGTCCGCCCCTGGCCCAAAAGAAGCCAGGTTATCCGCAACAAGATCTAGGGCCTTCTCGGTGGCAGCACCAGAACTCTGGAACACCCTCCCAGAAGCTATAAGGGCCCTGCGGGATTTGTCGGCGTTCCGCAGGGCCTGTAAGACCGAACTGTTCAGGCAGGCTTTTCTGGTTGACTGAAAATGGGCTGCCACCGGACATCCTACAGAAGCTGGTGGTCATAGTCAGAACCTAATACCGCCAGACTAGACTGAGATATCGTAATAGTTTTTAACCTGATAAATGTATTATGGTTTTATATGTTTTATGAAATTGATTGTTTTTATGATATTGTAAGCCGCCCTGAGTCCGCTTGCGGAGAGGGCGGGATATAAATATAAAGTAATAAAATAAATAAATAAAAATAAGAGCATATGCCCGGCCCAAAAACACCCAGCAAAGTTTCTGTGGCAGAGGGGGGCTCGAACCCGGGTTTCTCAGATCCTAATCTGACATTCTAACCACTGCACCGCACTGAGATCTGGGTTAGGGAAGTGTGAAGTTGGGAAAGTTCTATCCTTTGGCCATGATCCTGCACACTCAGGCTTCTCCAGTTGGGTTCAGTAAGCTTTTTTTTTTTGCTCTAGCTTGTCCTGCTCCTCTCCCTACTGCACCCCTCATCCTGCTTGGTTTTTGTCCATGTAGGTCTGATAATCCCCACTGATGTTGGATTAAACCCTGTGGAGGCCCCTAGGCAGTCGAAATTATCTCAAGAGTCTGAGTGCCCACCCCGCTGCCCACGGACCGTGCTGTAGCTTGTAGGCACCTTCTCAAAAGCCCCTTTGACTAAGCTGTGGGGAAGAGACAGAGAGAAGCAAACTTGGCAACAATGCCAGCAGCAGCTGCACCAGGCAAATCAGGCAAAGAGCGGCTCAGTTGCTGGATGTGTGTATCGGCTGGGAGGGCTGCAAGCAGGGGGAAAACAGTGGGGGGAGACGGCTTGGGGCTCCTAAAGGTGTGGGGGCCCATAGGCCAATACCTACTAGTTAATCCGTCCCTGATCCCCACCATATAGCCTTTTTGGGTGGCCAAAGGGTTTCTCTCCCTGCCTTTGTCTCAGTGGCAAAGCTGGTCACCTCCAACTTGATTCTAGCAACAACAAGAAGAAGATGATGATATTGGATTTATATCCCGCTCTCCACTCCGAAGAGTCTCAGAGCGGCTCACAATCTCCTTTATCTTCCTCCCCCACAACAGACACTCTGTGAGGTGGGGCTGGAGAGGGCTCTCACAGCAGTTGCCCTTTCAAGGACAACCTCTGCCAGAGCTATGGCTGACCCAAGGCCATTCTAGCAGGTGCAAGTGGAGGAGTGGGGAATCAAATCCGGTTCTCCCAGATAAGAGTCGGCACACTTAACCACTACACCAAACTGGCACTGTGAGGAATGCATGTAGCTTAATTTGTAGGGCTAAGCTTCCTTTTTTTTTTTTAATGAAACACTGCTAAGAGTTTTGAGGTCCATAATGCTTTGCTCACTTGGGTATTGTAGAGCCCAGGGTCTCTTCCACAAAGCCAGGAACAGACTAGCGTGCTTGTAATATCGTCATTTAAATCTTCAATCATCTGTGGTGTTCTGTGCAGCTGTCAAGCTTGCAGGCAGCCCTAAGCATAAAAGCATGCTCATCTGTCCTTGTTAAATGCGATTCCTCCCGCAGGTGAACGGGTGGGACATGACGATGGTCACCCACGACCAAGCCCGGAAGAGGCTGACCAAACGGAACGAGGAAGTGGTCCGGCTCCTGGTGACCAGGCACTCCCTCCAGAAGGCCGTGCAGCAGTCCATGATGTCCTAACTGCCCTGTTGGGCTGGGATGAAGGAGGATCCGGAACGGGAAGCGGGAAGGACACTTGATCACAGTTCACCAGCGGGCCACAGAGCACTGACTGCCTGCCAGAAAAACCCTCTTCAAATGCGACACGGCCCACTTCATCGCTGAAGCTGTGATGCTGTGGGCGTTGTCACTCTGTCTCTTAGGAGCGTTTTTTTGGTAGCACGGTCGGACTGTCCTCCAGCCCCGCCCCTGAACTATAGAAGGCAACCAATCAAGACACTCCCTGGGAAAGCGAAGCCAGTCCAAGATGTGAAGAGCATCTTAGTTTGAGGTCCAGCCCCAAGGGTAGAATCCACCTTAAGCGCTGTCTTTGCCAGAGGCCTTAGTGAAAGGGACTAAGTCCCTGGTGTATTCTGCTCATAAATTCCGCCTGGGCTGCCTTGTCTTCCAAGAGTGACAAAAGCCACCACAACTCTTCATATGGGAGAGACAAGACTAGGGTTGCCAGCACTGGCTTGGGAAATACCTGGAGACTTTGAGGGTGGGGTTTGGGGAGGGGTCAAACCTCAGCAGGGTTCTGCTGCTCATAGTGCCCATTCTCCAAAGCAGCCATTTTCTCCTGGGAGAAGAGCAATTTGTTATAGTGGGAGATCTCCAGGCGGTACCTGGAAGTTGGCAACCCTAGGCAAAGCTCTGGCATTTCTGGTTACTCAGAGGCTTTCTTATCAGGATCTACGGATAGGATCTGTGACTCAAAAACATGAAACGCTCTTAACCTGTGTTTTTCAAGGCAGCCAAAGCACATTTCACATTTTTTAGAAAAGGCATTACTGTAAATAACTGTTTTGATATTGTCGCATTCCTGTCTGGAAACTCGAGACTAGCACGCCAAATGGCAATCTAGCAGAGACAGAGCCTGGTACCGATGAAGATTCCTGTTGCCCAGATCGTGCCCAATCCACACGCGGTGCCAAACTTCTCGTGGGACTTTCCTTGAGACCTGCGTCAGACACTAATAGCTCTGCGGCCTGAGAGGTCTCTCCCCCTGAAAGTTCCCTGTTGTGCTTTAATGAATACCAAATGCTGCATCATGGAAGGCAAACCACTTCTGACCAAACGAGCAGCTGAATGTATAGATGATTTTGAAGCCCCCCTCAGCTTCCCTGCTACTGTTTGGCAAACTCTTAAAATGTTAAGGGACAGCTGTGACTAGCGCCTTAAGCTTTTTTTTTTGGAAGGGAGGGGTTGTTCCTAAATCACGCTTTGGAAAGTAAGAGAAGGCTGCTGTTGGGGAGAACCCTGCTGTGCCCTGATTCCTTTTGCACAGCAGCGGATGCCCCTGCCACCCGCAGTCTCTCTCTCTCTCTCTCGGGCTCTTTTCGGCCCTCCCCAAGTTGGCTTCTGGTTTCTCTTTCCCTCTTTTCTGATCGTCCCTTCAAACTGTGGGTTTTTTTTTAAACGCACTGTAAATAATCCTCCTGTGGAAGTTTCACTAACTTATTTCAGTATATTACTGCTACCCCCCACTTGTGTGCTGATTTTACCTGAGTCATATTAACTCGGGCCTGGGACTGGAGAAGAATGTCGTCTGTCTTTGCCACTCGCTGCCTCCTGTGCTGTGTTTTGTTCTGGGGTCTTTTTTAATAACTTGAGCTGCAAGCCCCGCCCAGTGGTTTTGGGGTAACAGCAAGTTTGCAGTAGCCTGGTGTCTTGGGGGGTTGCGTTTTGCTGCCCTGAATGATTTTTGCATACAATAAAACGGCTGGGTTTTCTAGTTTGACTGTTTCTGGTAGTTGTGGTTTTCGCTTTTTTCGCTCCTGAGCACGGAATAAAATATAAGTGGCTTAGAAAGAGAAGGAATAACTGGTTTTTATACCCTACTTTTCTCTGCATTAGGAGCCCCGTGGCGCAGTGTTAAAGCTGCAGTACTGCAGTCCTAAGCTCTGCTCACGACCCGAGTTTGATCCCAGGTGGAAACTGGGTTTTCAGGTAGCTGGTTCGAGGTTGACTCAGCCTTCCATCCTTCCGAGGTCGGTAAAATGAGTCCACAGGTTGCTGGAGGGGGGTGGGAAGTGTAGATGACTGGGGAAGGCAATGGCAAACCACCCCGTAAAAAGTCTGCTGTGAAAGCAACGTCACCCCAGAGTCGGAAATGACTGGTGGTTGCACAGGGGACCTTTCCTTTCTTTGCCTTAAGGAGTCTCAGAGTGGCTTACCATTGCCTTCCCTTCCTCTCCCCACAACAGGCACATAAGATAGGTGGGGCTGAGAGTGTTGAGAGAACCGTGACTGGCCCAAGGTCACCCAGCTGGCTTCAGGTGGAAGCGTGAGGAATCAAACCCAGTTCTCCAGATTGAGTCTACTGCTCTTAACCACTACACAGTGCTGGCTCTCTTAAGAGCTGTATCATGAGAACGCTACTTTGAGATCCTTTCAAGAAAGCAAAAACAAATCACTAACCAACTGTCGGGTCTGAGTCCCATTGAAGGCCTTTCTCTAGATTTCTGCTGACTAGAATGGGGAGAGAGTGTCCTCTAGTGTAGCAAAGGAGCATTTGTATGCTTGAATGTTGAAGGGCCAAGTCCATTCTGTCCTTGTATAGCTTTCGCCCTGCGCATTCCCTTCAAGACAGGTGAGACAAGACACAGGGGAGACTTCACTGTTTTTATGGCATGCCTATCTGTCCTTTATGATAAGGTAAGTACACAGCAGACTCCTGCAGATCCTAACCCTCCTGTAACCCCCTTCCTCCCAGCAGAATGTTACCTAAGATAGGTAAAGTTAGTCCCCTGCGCAAACACCAGTCTTTTCTCAGGTGATGTCGCATCACGACGTTTTCATGGCAGACTTTTTACAGGGTGGTTTGCCCTTGCCTTCCCCAGTCATCTACACTTTCCCCCCAGCAAGCTGGGACTCATTTGACCGACCTCAGAAGGATGGAAGGCTGAGTCAACCTGGAGTCAGCTACCTGAACCGCTTCCGCCAGGATCGAACTCTGGTCGTGAGCAGAGCTTGGACTGCAGTACTGCAGCTTACCACTCTGTGCCACAGGCCTCTTACCTAAGATACCCAGCGGGAATACTTGAATAATGGAGTCCGTTAAGTAATTCACGTGGTGTGGTTTGCAGTGACCGATTCTGCCATGTTACCCTTGAAGCCATCCTAAACAGATGCTTTGCGTACCTTAAAGGGACCTGGCCTGAACTCAGTTCCAATGCAAGCCTATTTAATCAAGTGTAAGAACATAAATGTCCCTGCTGCTTTTGGCTACAAAGCCCAGCTCCTCCAGTTCGCAAGCAAGCCCAGTGCCTCCAGGAACACTGAGGACAGCAATCCTTCTGATGTTCCTTCACAGCTCTGGGCCATCCGAACAGGATTTCTTTCTAGCTCCCACGGGTGGGGGAAGGATAGCTCTGTGCAATATTCGGAAGCCGGTTGCCAACAACCGACAACGTATTCGGGGAGCTGGAGTGGCCAATGGTATGTTTTTGCCCCCATTGCATTGAAAGTTGCTTTAGTCCATTGCTCAAAACCAGTTCTGCTACAAAATTTTTAATCGTCATCGACAGCGGAGGTCTGGGTGTTTCACACCCATTGCCGCAGGCAGCTTTAGGACAAAGTTTTTAGAGGACAGAGAGGCTCCAGTGATAATCTAATTCCCTTCCTCCTTCCAAACAGAAGGAATCATCCGTTGCTGATCAGGAATGGGACCTCCTAGCTGTCTCTGTTTCTCCAGGTACGTGGCCCTGATCCTTAGAAGCGTGGCTGTTCGTTCCTCTCGTTCCCAGCCATCTTCTCCGAAGGCAGTTGCTTTGTTAATTGGCCGCAGGTAAAGATCACTATACGGTGTTTTGACATCCAGTCTCCTGTCTTCTTTCCCCTGAGCTGAAGAGGCCCGTTCCTCTGAAGACCCCAAGGAAGGCTGACCTTTCCTGGGTTAAGGTTCACGCAAGACACGAAGGCACAAGGGCAGCAACAAATAGGGCACAGGTGGCTTCTCGCAGTCCAGGTGCAGGAGGTCCAGAGCTGCTGATTCCACAGCATGGATCCCTCCAGGAGGTGCGGTGGGGTGGACTTGGGACAGGCACTGTGTTCCTCAGGGCAGAGCTTTTACTCTATAGACTCATAGCCTGGATGTCTATACAAGCAATAATGCTGGACGATGAAGACAATGTCAAAAACGATGGAGAAAACGCCCAGGCCAAACTTGGTGGGGTCCCCGAAGACCAGCTTCCATTCATCTAAAGGAAGGAAAGCAAGCGTTCTGTAAAGCGACACTGCAGAATTTCAAGCAACTTATTCCAAAAGGATACAGAAAGCTGTTTCACTTGAACAGGGGAAAAAGCTTTAGAAAAGGCCTGTAAATGGTATAGAAGGCAGGTTCTCTCCCCCACACCTCGTCCCTTTCTCATAACTCTGGAACACAGAATGACAATTAGCTGTTGCATTTTAAGGACAGCTGGTGGAGCTTCATGGACCCACAAGCTGTGGTGATGCCTTGACAGCTCTAAGAGAACGGTTGACGCGCAAAAGGTAGGAATGAAGCCTTCCTTGTATGGTGTGAATTCTAACCAATGGTGGTCAGCAGCGCTGGTTAACAAGAAGACATTGGATTTATATTCCGCCCTCCACCCTGAATCTCAGTCTCAAAGTGGCTCACAATCTCCTTTATCTTCCTCCCCCACAACAGCCACCTTGTGAGGTGCGTAAGGCTGAGAGAGTTCTGACAGAAGCTGCCCTTTCAAGGACAACTCCTATGAGAGCTATGGCTGACCCAAGGCCATTCCAACAGGTGCAAGTGGAAGAGTGGGCAAAGTTAAGAGTCTGCACACTTAAGAACTACACCAAACTGGCTCTCAATGTACAAAGGCAGTTGGCACGAACGCATCAGACAACTCTCTCGTGCTTTGCTTGGGAGCTTCTGAGGCCAGCGGACTGGACCCTGCGAGAAACTGGGGTGGTGGCCCAGATAGGGTTCCAGCCAGCACTCGGTGGGCAGATGATTCCCTTCCCTCCTGCTTACCATTGTTGTAGGACTGCAGGAACATCTGGAGCAGGCTAAACACTCCCCCTGTGAAGTCCAGCAGGACGTTGCCGATGCTCCAGCCCTCCGTGCTCTTCCGGTGAAAGTTCATGTAGGCCTAAGGGGAGAGAGCAGTCTGCTGAATGAGCCAGGGGCCGCTTCGGGCTTCGTACGAGAACCTCAGGGATTGGCAGCCAGCCCACCCAAACTGACCAAGCGCACACACTCCCCAGCTGAGCAGCTCTTCCACTGCCAGCCCGTCGGTGACCAAGCACAAGCCTGCAACTTCCCGGAATCAAAACCCACGGAATTCCGAGGAAAGGGGAAGGGAGTCCACATTAGCATTCTGTGGCTCCTGTGAAATGGAGCAACATACTGTGGAAATTGCTTTGAAATGCAAAACAGATTCCTGAGAAGGAAGCGGCTGTAGACCAAACACACACACGCATGCACGGCATAGAGGAAACTGCTGAATCAGGAAGAGGTTATAGCAGGGCTTTTTTGGTAGCAGCAGCTCCTTTGCATATTAGGCCACGCACCCCTGATGGAGCCAATCCTCCAAGAGCTTACAGGGCTCTTCGTACAGGGCCTACTGTAAGCTCTGGGAGGATTGGCAAAGGAACTCCTACAAAAAAAAAAGCCCTGGGTGTGAGTGAAAGAAGCGTGGCTAGAAAATGTTGGCTTAGAACCATGGAGACCTGGGCCCAAAGAAAGGGGGAAGGGGGAAAAAAAACAACTGAGATCTTCTTCGTGGTCTCTGTGCAGTCCCACACATGGGTCTTGCCGCAGGCAACGGATCCATACCTCGGAGCTCCAATAGCTCGTTTATAACGTCTTTTGGCGCGCTTTCCTCCCGCCCTGGGGAGCAGGCAGCGACTGCGCATGCCTGGAGCGGGGGGAGAGCGCCCATTCCACTCAGTTTCTTTCCTACCGCCGCCCGGACAACACCCTCCTCGCTGCGTTCCTCCTTAGCTCGTTCGTACCTCATCCTTCGTCTTCTTTTCGCTACCTAGTATTTTCTCTTTCTCACCGTTTTCATATTCTTTCGTCCTGCAAAAATTTAAAAAAAAAAAAAAACCCGCCTTCTGCGCTATCTTTTCCCTTTTCTCCCTTCCCTCCCCTCCCTTGTCCGGAGCGCATGGAAGGGAAAGTTACCTTCAAAAAGTGCACGCGCTGTGGGACCAAAATCCCTTCGTCAGACGGCCACAGCCACTGCCTGTTTTGTTTGGGTGAAGCTCATCGCGTCGACTCCTGCCCGCACTGTGCGAACTTTGGCAAGCAGGCCCGTAAAAACCGGGCAGCCAGGCTCCGGAGTTTCCTTATTGAATTGTCCCTGAGGGCTATGCCCGCGTCGGACTCGCCGCCTCCCCAACAACAAACGGGAGCTTCGGCCTCTACGGACGTGTCTCTCTCTAAGCAAAAGCACAGGTCCGAGAAAAAATCTTCGAAGCACGCCAATCCTGGCCATAAGGCTTCGAAAAAATCGCGCCATCTCGAATCTTCGGATTCGGCGCCCAAAAAATCTCGCCTTTCCGAATCAGCTGATTCGGCTCCGAGGAAACTCCACCACTCGCACTCGGCACCTAAGAAGCCTCGGGCCCCAGTTTCAACGCCTATGGATCCCTCGGCTTCAACGCAGCCCGCACTTCCGCTTGAACTGTCGACTCCGTCAGACGTCATTACCGACATGCCACAGCTGACTCCTCACTCATCTACAGCAGTAGAGGTTATACCAGTCCACTCTCGTTCACCTTCAGTGCACAGCGTGGTTCCTACCGACTTCATGCAGCCTGACCTGACTACTGACCTGACTACTGCTTCGACTCAGGCCCACTTTAAGCCTCCGCTTCGGATCGGATCCTTCCGGGACATCGGGATTTCTCCCCTGTATAAGGATTCGGCCACTCAGGCGTCAAATGAAGGCTGCCCTCGCTCACCTACTCATCGAGTCCACTCCGGGTCGTCCCCTCTTAGAGGCCGTTCCAGATCGCCACGTCGGCGCCGAGACTCCGACTCTCCGGGGTATTATCAACACTACTATGCCCCTTCAAGGTACGACCGCCATTTCTCTAGGTCTCCTTCTCCTAGACGCCGACCGTACCGCCATCCTTCTCGGTCCCCATCCGTGGAGGGTTCAGGTTATTCAATGTACTCTGCTATTCAGTACGGAGATTCTCCCAGACCCCGTGATCGACTCCGTGATTCCCACCGACGACTTCGGGATTCCCCACGACACTGGGATTCCCCGCGACCCCGCGATCTCGAGCGTTTTCCGGAATCACCTAGACTCCGTGATCGGTACTACCCACGGGCCCGTGATCAAGATTGGACCCGAGAACCTGATCGGACCCGAGAACCTGATTATTCTCGCTATTCCCCCCGACTCCGTGAGCGACTAGGGGAATGTGTACAGCAATCTCGGGACCACTACCAGCTAGAAGGTGCTAGGCCGCGCACTCCGTCAGCTTCTACTTCGATTGCTCCCCCAGTCTCTACCCACACGGACCAACGCGATCAGGTTGTGAAGCCTAAGACCACCCCGTCGGACCCGATTCCGCCTCCACATCCTCCTTCCGGTGAGGACTCCCGCTCCGACGCCGACTCCGTAGCTTCATCTGACTCCGACGACCATCCGGATTCGGTAGTCTCGGATTCGACGCCACAGCCCAGGCTCTCTCCATCTGATGCCTCCAAGGCCTACCTCCATCTCATTACTACTATGGCTGAAGCCTTGAACATTACCCTTCCGTCGGACTCGCCTAAGGTCTCGGACGTTGTGCACGACCTTGTACAAACGGACTTCCCACCTGGTTCATTACTTCCTATGTTGCCGGTGCACCTCGAAGGCCTCCGTGAAACCTGGGAGAAACCTGCTTCAATTCCACCTACCTCTAAGCGCTTGGACTCGCTTTATAGAGTCCATGCTCCCGAAGCTAAATTTCTGGCCTCCCATCCAGCACCCAACTCTATTATTGTGCACTCAGCCACCAAAGCCAAGCCCTCTAGACATCCGACACCTCCAGACCGAGAGGGCAGGAAACTGGACACTCTGGCCAGGAAAATGTTCAACCTTGCGTCAACAAATTCTAAGCTGAACAATTATCTAGCCTACTTTTCGGCTTACATCTTCAACTTGGCCAACCAGTTCACACCTCTTATTCCTTCCCTTCCGGAACCCTCTCAACGGGTGGCCTCTGGACTTGTATCAGAGCTGTCTAGGGTGTCGAAGCAACAAATAAATACCATTCGCCACGCTGTCTCCTGCTCTTCAAGGGTTTTTGCGTCCTCTGTTGCTCTACGCCGTCATGCCTGGCTGAGGTCCACCAACTTACAACCGGATATTAAGCAAAAGATCGAGGACCTCCCCTTTGATGGCCTGGGTCTCTTCCACGCTTCCACCGATGAGGTTCTCGCCTCAGTGGATGACGGGCGCAAACGTGCAAAACGTTTGGGAGTCTCTCAACCGTTCTCCCAACAACCCAATCGTACAAAACCCTGGAGACCATCATTCCAGAGGCGCCAACGGTCACCTAGGCGCAATGACTTCTGGAAAAGGAAGAGTGGACAGCAGAAGCCTCAGTTCCAACAAAGGCCTCGGTCACAGCAGCCCAAAAAGTCCTCCCTCCCTTCTAAGCAGTCTCTTTGACTTTCCTCACACCCTACCAGAGCTCCGCACCCGTCTCTCACCATTCCTTCCCACTTGGAACTCGATAACAACCGACTCCTGGGTGCTGACCATCGTGCGCCTAGGTTACGCAATCGAGTTCATTTCTCCACCTCACCACCACTACTTCATAGCTACTCCCCCGTCTTCTCTCCTACATCAGGAGATCCTGGACTTACTTCACAAGAACGCCATAGAGCCCGTTCCCCCCCTACACCGAGGGACAGGTTTCTATTCAAGATATTTCCTAGTTCCCAAGAGGGATGGAGGCAGGCGTCCCATTCTGGATCTGAGGAAGCTCAACAAACACATCCAATACAGGAAGTTCAGAATGATCTCCCTGCAGTCCATCTTGCCCCTCATCCCCAGGGGGTCCTGGATGGCTTCTCTAGATCTTCAGGACGCTTACTTCCATGTGACCATCCGACCTCAACATCGGAAGTATCTGCGGTTTGCCATGGGCCCGGACCACTACCAATATGTGTCCCTACCATTCGGCCTATCCACGGCGCCTCGTGTCTTTACCAAGTGCATGGCAGTGGTGGCAGCTGCGCTTCGCATCCGGAACATCCCAGTCTTCCCATACATCGACGACTGGCTTCTGGTGGCCCCGACACAACAACAGTTGGAGCACAACCTCAACGCAGCTCTCACTCTCCTGACTTCTCTGGGCCTTCGTGTGAATGCATCAAAATCACACCTCACACCTACCCAAGACCTCAAGTTTATAGGCGCCCTTCTATGCACCTCCATACATCGTGTCTTTCTCCCCGAGGATCGGGCACAGACTATTATCGACCTAGCCGGGTCAGTGCGACAACAACCCTGTCAGTCTGCGTTCACAATCCAGCGCCTGCTGGGCCTTATGGCCGCAACAACATCTGTCCTCCGCTTTGCCAGACTACGGATGCGACAACTACAAATCTGGTTTGTGCGAGCCTACCACCCTCAGACACAGCCACAAAGCGTTTTGCTGACTGTTCCAAGGAGAGCGCTTCTATCCCTCACGTGGTGGACTGTTCCCAACAATCTCCTCGAGGGCAAGCCGTTTTTACCGACTTCACCCACGGCCACAGTCACTACAGATGCCTCCAAGTGGGGTTGGGGAGCCCACCTAGAGGACAAGACTGTCAGAGGACTTTGGACACCCTCCGAGAGAGCCATGCATATAAACTGCTTAGAACTGATTGCGGTACACAGAGCCCTCCAATCCTTTCTCCCTCTGATAGGAGGTCGGCACGTTCAGATCTCCACGGACAATATGGCAACAGTTTATTACATAAACAAGCAAGGGGGCACCAGATCCCTCCGTCTCTGCCGTATAGCCGTGATGCTCTGGGAATGGTGTGTCAAGCACAACATATACATGACTGCCATTCATCTCCCAGGTGTGGAGAATACTCTGGCCGACTCCCTCAGCAGGTTCCGCATAGACGACCACGAATGGTCCATCAATCCGACCTACCTTCGGCGTATCTTCCGTTGCTTCGGAACACCCAAGGTGGACGTCTTTGCATCCAGGGACAATGCCAAATGCCCTCAATTTTACTCCAGGAGGGGCAACGACGCCTTCCTACACAACTGGACGGGTCCCCTTCACTATTTCTTCCCACCAACCCCCCTTCTGACACGGGTGCTGGTCAAAATAGCTCGGGATGGCACAGACTGCATCCTCATTGCGCCATGGTGGCCTCGGCAACCGTGGTTCACGAGGCTTCTTCAACTGTCCCGCCACACTTACCGCCGACTCCCTCCTGTGGGCGACCTTCTCTCTCAGGCCAGCGGCCAGATTCTGCACCACAACCCTCGAGTCCTGGCCCTGGTAGCCTGGAGAATACATCCTCCTATCTCTCCGCAGAGGTAGCCAATATTATCCTCAACGCGAGGAAGCCTTCCACGAGACTTTCCTATCAGCGAAAATGGAAGCGTTTCTGTTCCTTTGTGACATCTAATCATTTGCAGCCGGAAACGGCACCCCTGAACCTGATCCTGGACTATCTGCTTTCTCTACGAAAATCAGGACTTTGTTATTCCTCCTTGAAAGTTCACCTTTCTGCAATTTCTGCTTTCCACAACCCGGTTGATGGCAAAACTGTTTTCTCCCATCCTTTATCTAAGTCCTTTCTTAAGGGCATGTTGCACCTCAACCCACCTGTTAAGCCCTTTGTTCCGACGTGGAGTTTATCGTTAGTCCTCTCCTGCCTGATGAGGGCCCCCTTTGAACCCATGGCCACCATAGACCTCAACCTTCTTTCCTGGAAGACAGCATTACTGGTAGCCCTTACCTCAGGTAAACGGGCAAGTGACTTATGCGCCTTCCGTTACGATCCTCCATACACCATTTTCCACAGGGACAAAGTGGTTCTGCGACCGGACCCTGCGTTCCTGCCTAAAGTTGTCTCCCAGTTCCACTTATCAACTTCAACTTCTCTACCAACGTTTTTCTCCAACCCATCCGACCAGGGACAACGAGCCCTGCATTCCTTGGACGTCAGAAGGGCTTTATCCTTCTACCTTGATCGTACACAACCTTTCCGTAAGGACCCTAACCTATTTGTGGCCTACGGGAACCCACATAAAGGTCTTAAAATTTCTACCCAAAGACTGTCTAAATGGGTAGTCAGTGCCATCAGGTTGTGCTACGAACTGGCTAAACAGCCTCTGCCCGAAGGCCTTAAGGCCCACTCTACTAGAGCGGTCTCGACCTCTTCGGCCTTTCTGCAAGGCGTCTCGCTGGAGGACATTTGTGCGGCTGCATCCTGGTCCTCCCCATCCATGTTCGTCTCTCATTATGCGCTAGACGTTCGTGCGAGACGTGACGCCTCCTTCGGCCAAGCGGTCCTCAGATCCATCTTCCACTGAAGTCAGGGTGAGTGCATCCGCTTCCATCTTTACATTGCATTCCATGTTGTTTAATATGCTGTCATTGCATCTGGTTGCTTTATGTGACTAACCTTCTTCTTTACCAGCACCCTCCTCCAGGTCATCTAGCTGGCTAGTCACCCATGTGTGGGACTGCACAGAGACCACGAAGAAGATAAACAGGTTGCTTACCTGTAACTGATGATCTTCGAGTGGTCATCTGTGCAGTCACACACGCCCACCCAGCCTTCCCCGCTGCTGGCCTCCTGTAATTGTTGCTTAACCTTGGATAGTGTCAGTGCCAACGGCGGCTGGAAGAAACTGAGTGGAATGGGCGCTCTCCCCCCGCTCCAGGCATGCGCAGTCGCTGCCTGCTCCCCAGGGCGGGAGGAAAGCGCGCCAAAAGACGTTATAAACGAGCTATTGGAGCTCCGAGGTATGGATCCGTTGCCTGCGGCAAGACCCATGTGTGTGACTGCACAGATGACCACTCGAAGATCATCAGTTACAGGTAAGCAACCTGTTTATTCTGGGTCACGGAAGCAGTACAATCTACACCTTCAAACCTGCTCAAAGTTCTCCGCAAAAGGGAAACGTTCCGGATACATCATCTACAGACACTTAACTCTCACGGGATTAAATGAAGAAGCAGACTGGACATGCTGTCTTTGAAAAGTTCCCTCACCCATTTTTTGGTCTCTTGCCTTTCCTCTTAAGAAAAATACTATGTAAGTGATGGGTGTGGCTGCATTATCCTTCTCCTCTGTAGCTATGATAATGTTATGCAGGTGCGTGATTGCATCATACTCTAGCAGCTCTTACAGAAAGAAACGCAATAAGTGTTGTGCGCCATTAGTATTCTACTTTTGATGGTGTTACCTCACATCCAGTGATATTAGATACTCTGCACCAGATTGGTTTGCTAGTATCTGTCTGTCTATCTATCTTTACACATGTACATGTGGTTTTAAAATAAGCTAATGTGTATTCTTTATTTTTTCAGAGAACCATAAGGTGAATATTCTGATGTGTGGGGGAAGTCTTCAGGACTATCCAGACATTACTTACTTTGTATAATATTTAGTAACCACACCACACATCATATAAAGGTAACAACAGTTAATAATAATTTTTAAAGTTAAAAAATAAAACCGAAAATAAAATAAAAATTCAATGCCTATAATAATTTTGGTTTCCCCCCTTTTTTCCTTATTTGATAACTCCAGAAGCAACGATTGGCTCGCTATACTTTTATTCTTGGATGTGCGTCTCTGTACGTTTTATATATTGACCACTGAGGAAGGCCCTTAGGGGCCGAATCGCGTATGGTCCTTCTGGTGATTGTCAATCCATCAAATGTCTACGTGTAACTATGTATGGTTTGCATAATTTATGCAGTCTGACACTCAGACAATGCTTTAAAAGACTTGGGCCCAACCCATAACCTGGTCAAGAAGTCTTCTGGAGGACTCACCCTCATTTTCCCTTGCAGGACTGTTAAGGGGATAACGGAAGAGGGGAGACCCTGAACGATGTGCCAGTCTCCTCAGAGGAAAGGCGGCACTCTGGTTTGCTGCTGTCTCAACCAGGGCCTTGTCTGTGGCCCAAAACCCCTGCTGTGTCCTCTGCACACGCTAACCCCCTCTCCCCCCTGAAAAAGAGTTCTGAAGCCTATAAAAGCAGTGTGTGTCTGCACCATGTAGGATATATTTGTATCACATTTGCATTTTTTCACAGCCTTGTGTCACGCGGGCATCCGAGCACTGCCCTTCCTAGTTGCTTCACGTTCTGCCAAGTGTTCACTTAGCATCAGGGACTGCATTAGGCAGTTCACCAGTTTCAAGTGCAACAAGTTTTTTTTTAAAAAATGAAATTCCAGTTCTGTGTTTCATACTACATTCTGCGGCTTTGCATTCCAGCAAAGCTTCAGAAATGCCGTTCCAGAACATTCCTGTGGGGATTGCGCTTCGCTGAATTTCAGGAAGTGGGTTCAGGTCTCTTCATTTCAGGTGGCCCTGCGACTTTTTAAAGGCTGTTTTATTTTACCTGTGGCCTGATGCTCATGGACAACTATGGGAGGTTTTGTTTCAAATGGATCAGTTCGGTTAAATGCTTTGAATTACTGGGAAATCAGAAACATCTAAAATTCTTCTTTCGGGAAAACAGCTGCCAGGCTGGAAGGCAGCTGAGCAGGTTTCCAGAGCCTTGTTGGGCAATTTCAACGTGAGGAGAGAAGCAGCTGTTTTAGATTCTGCATCTCGTCACCAGCTTGCCCCATTTTCAATGTTGCTGATTTTTATGCTGTTCATATGTGATTAAGAGCCCTGTGGCACATAGTGTTAAAGCTGCAGTACTGCAGTCCTAAGCTCTGCTCATGACCTGAGTTTGATCCCCGGTGGAAGCTGGGTTTTCTAGCAGCTGGCTTGAGGTTGACTCAGCCTTCCATCCTTCCGAGGTCGGTCAAATGCGTACCCAGCTTCCTGAGGGGAAAGTGTAGATTACTGAGGAAGGCAATGGCAAACCACCCTGTAAAAAGTCTGCCATGAAAACGTTGTGAAAGCAGCGTCACCCCAGAGTCGGAAACGGCTGGTGCTTGCACAGGGGACCTTTCATTTTTTCCATATGTGATTGGGACGGGGGTGAGGGAGGGAATCATGCTGAAAGATGCACGGATTTTAATGGGGAAAGGTAGCATATGGGAAGAAGAACTGAAGCAATAATAAAGACAGTTTATTTCTCTAAAGGTAGTAGGTTCTAGAGCAGGGATGGCCAAACTGCAGCTCTTTCACACACATTGTGTGGCTCTCGAAGCCCTACCAAACCAGCTTGGAAAAGGAATTTGTCTCTTAAAATAATGTAAAGTTAAAGTTGCTTTCTTTCCATCTCTCCCTCCCCCATCTATTTTCCTTCCTTCCTTCCTTCCTTCCTTCCTTCCTTCCTTCCTTCCTTCCTTCCTTCCTTCATCTGACATTCATGACTTGCAGCTCTCAGACATCTGACATTTATTCTGTGTGGCTCTGACGTCAAGCAAGTTTGGCCAGCCCTGTTCTAGAGCAAATCAAGCCTCCCTATAAGCTAAAACAACTGAACCTGAGCTGATCATACTTTGATCACATTGTGAGGAGACAAGAGTCACTGGACAAGACAATCATGCTAGGAAAAGTGGAAGGCAGCAGGGAAAGAGGAGGCCCCAATGGGAGATGGATGGACTCCATCAAGGAAGCCACAAAGGCCCTCAGTTGGCAAGACCTAAACAAGGCTGTTAACAACAGGACATTCTGGAGGTTGTTAATTCACAGAGTCACCACAAATTGGAAGTGACCTGACAGCATGTAGCACAGAGGAAACGGAAAGAACGCTTGGTGTTTGGGGGGAGGCAACAGTGGGAGGGTTTCTGGTGTCCTGGTCCCACTGATGGTCCTCCTGATGGTACCTGGGTGTTTTGACCACTATGTGACAGAATTTTGGACTGGATGGGCCACTGGCCTGATCCAACATGGCTTCTCTTATGTCTGGAGAAGTGATGCTCTGTATTCTTGATGGGGCAACAGTGCGTGTGGGGGGTGCTTCTAGTGTCCTGGCCCCACTGGTGGACCTTCTGATAACACCTATTGTTTTTTGCCACTGTGTGACAGAGTGCTGGACTGGATGGGCTGCTGGCCTGATGGCTTCTCTTATGTTCTTATGTCTGGGGCAGTGATGCTCTATATTCTTGGTGCTTGGGGGGGCAACAGTGGGAGGGCTTCTAGTGTCCTAGCCCCACTATGGACATCCTGATGGCCTCCTGGTTTTTTGGCTACTGTGTGACCCAGAGTGTTGGACTGGAGGGCCTGATCCAACATGGCTTCTCTTATGTCTGGGGCAGTGATGCTCTATATTCTTGGTGCTTGAGTGGGGGGGGGGGACAAACAGTGGGAGGGTTTCTAGTGTCCTGGCCCCACTGATGGACCTCCTGATGGCGCCTGGGTTTTTTTGGCCACTGTGTGACACAGAGCGTTGGACTGGATGGGCCATTGGCCTGATCCAACATGGCTTCTCTTCTGTTCTTACGTAAGGCTATTTGGAATGAATTCGCTGGCCCTTCTTATTTCCAAAGCCTGCTTACCTGCGGGAAGTACTTGACGAGAGTCACTCCCAACTTGATGTAAGAGAAGTAAAATAAGAACTGAAGCCACGTGATTTCCCGGAGAAAGGCCACAAAGAGGGTGGCGAAGACAAAAATCCAGGCAAAGGCCAGCAGCCCGACGACGACCCAAGAGATTTTCTGGCTCCCTTTCTGGGAAGGCAAAACAACGCAGGAAGGTAGAACACAGCTATTTGGGAACCGTACTGTCACCCACACAGCCTCCCATCATCTTGGGCCTAGTCTGGGAAATACCAAATGCTCCTATCCATAACGGATTCTTCAGCTGGGATGATGCTTGGGGGTGAGGGGCAGGGTTGCTTGTCACCCCCAACCACTAGGCCACATTACCTTCAAGTGACTCCACCTAGCAGCACACCTGAAATTCACCTCTGGTTTCCTTAACCTAAGGATGACTACTCTTTTCTCTAGATCTCAGCCTCGGATTAACTGCTGGCTTTTAGATTCCCAGTGAAGCGTACCCTCCCTTTGGCCCTGTCTGTCCTGGCAGCCTTTGGCGCATCCTGAAACCAGTTTTGCACCCGGCACAGTGTCATCCAATCAGGTCTGCGCATGGCCTCATATTCCATTTTAAGGCTCTAGATCAGGGGTGGCCAACGGTAGCTCTCCAGATGTTTTTTTGCCTACAACTCCCATCAGCCCCAGCCATTGGCCATGCTGGCTGGGGCTGATGGGAGTTGTAGGCAAAAAAACATCTGGAGAGCTACCGTTGGCCACCCCTGCTCTAGATCTCTGTCACACCCCAGAACATTTTTTGAAATCTTGTCATATCTCATGACAATTAAATACACGCGAGTTATGTGGGATGTTCCAACAAGCAATCTGTACTTAGGCAAATCATGAGAAGGAGGGCAGGGAGGGTTTCATCAATGCTTAGTTCATGTGGCCAGTTCGGTGTGGTGGTTAAATGTGCAGACTCTTCTCTGGGAGAACCGGGTTTGATTCCCCACTCCTCCACTTGCACCTGCTGGAATGGCCTTGGGTTAGCCGTAGCTCTCGCAGAGCTGTCCTTGAAAGGGCAGCTTCTGTCAGAGCTCTCTCAGCCCCACCCACCTCACAGGGTGTCTGTTGTAGGGGGCGGGGAAGGTAAAGGAGATTGTGACCGCTCTGAGACTCTTGAGATTCAGAGTATAGGGCGGGATATAAATCCAATATCATCATCATCTTCTACCCAAAGGAACGCCCGCTCCACTGCTACCGTATTCTCCTGCATGCATGAACAAGCTCCCCCCTCCCGAGAGCTGCGGAGCACTACTGTAAATACAGCACTAGAAAATAGTCACCTCGTAAATACAGCACTGGAAAATGATGAAGAGGGTCACGGCTACTGCATGGAGGCTGAAGAACACATCGTTGCTGTCCACGGGGTTCACTCCATTGGGGTACAGCTGCAGGAACTGCTCCTGTGCAGGGAAAAGGAAGGTCAGACAGTGGTCCAGAGCTGCCTGGGAGAGACCGCTCTAAAGCAAGAGGGGACGCCTGCCGGGCCCGCCTACCTTAATGGGGCCGATCCAGAAGAGCCCAACGTTGAAGACGGTGTAGGCGATGAAGCCCGTCAGGTTCAGAGCGATGAAATCGAAACTGAGGCCCACGACGCTGGTCAAAATGCAGGGGAAAGTCAAAATGAAAGGCGCGTCTGGAGAGAAGACCTTCCAACACACCAAGAGGCCAACAGCTAGCTTCAGAAAGGACCCAAAGAAACCGCCGGCGGACAACCTGAAAGCCTCTGCTTTCCGTTAGAGCAAGATGCAATGTTTCCAGACCTCATGGGTGGGGCCGTAAGATTGAAAAGGGTGTCGGTAGTACATCAGGAGTCAGAAGGGGAGACAGAGGAGATTTTGGGTTGGGTCCCACTGCCCACCAGTTAGATGTAGCTCTGCTCACTGTACCTCATTCCCCGTCTGACGAAGTGTGCATGCACACAAAAGCTGACATTCTGAATAGAACTTTGTTGGTCTTAAAGGTGCTACTGGACTCCTACTTTGTTCTGTTGCTTCAGACCAACAGGGCTGCCCACCCGGATCTAGGTCGGGGTGGCCAAAATGTAGCTCGGGAGTCACATGTGGCTCTTTCACACACATTGTGTGACTCTGAAAGCTCCCACTGTCCCATCAGCTGGGTTGGAGAATGCATTTCTCTCTTCAAATCACTTCTCCAAATTAAGCCTGCTGGCAGCTTGGAGAATGCATTTCAAGTTAAAGTTGCTTTCTTTCCGCCTCTCCCTCCCTCCCTCCCCCTGCCTGCCTGTCCTCCTTCCCTCCCTCAAACATCTGATGTTCATGTCTTGCGGCTCTCAAACTTCTGAGGTTTATTCTGTTGGCTCTTACATTAAGCAAGTTTGGCCACCCCTGATCTACGTCCATCCATGTCAGGTTTCTGTCTGAGCGCCCTCTGCTGGCAACTTCTATCAAACCCAAAATTTTTCCTTCAGAAGATCTGCCAAGTTCGCAATTTGATCTCATTCCCTGGAAAGGAAGCCAGCTGACCAAGTTCCTCCTTGGTGCAGCCTCCTGAGCAACCCAAGCCAGTGACTTCACTGGAAGAGACCACTGGAGAGAGCCAGTTTGGTGTCGTGGTTAAGTGTGCGGACTCTTATCTGGGAGAACCGGGTTTGATTCCCCACTCCTCCACTTGCACCTGCTGGAATGGCCTTGGGTTAGCCACAGCTCTCTTATCTGGGAGAACCAGGTTTGATTCCCCACTCCTCCACTTGTATCTGTTGGAATGGCCTTGGGTCAGCCATAGCCCTGGCAGAGGTTGTCCTTGAAAGGGCAGCTGCTGTGAGAACTCTCTCAGCCCCACCCACCCCACAGGGTGTCTGTTGTGGGGGAGGAAGGTAAAGGAGATTTGAGCCACTCTGAGATTCGGAGTGGAGGGCAGGATATAAATCCAATATCTTCTTCCTTTCCCATCACCCCCTTCTGGGGCAGCCTGCCGACCATTCTCTGCCTCTAGTGGCTTCTCCCACGGCCTTCTGGTTTACCTTTTGCGTTTCCAGTTCTCAAACACTTGGGGATAGAAAGAGATTGACCAGGCGAGGAAGTAGATCCACCCGATCACCTGGTCTAAAATCCTCAAAGCGTAGCTGTGGATCACAAGGAACCGGATTCTTGGCCTGTCAAAGGAAAGTTGACAGGTGGGTTCTCCTCTGTGTGGTTGGTAGCACCGTTAGGAGAGTTGATCGGCCAACAGCACGTGACGGCTGCCTGCGCATGACCCCCTTGGGGTGTGGCAGCAAAGAGATCGGTTGCAGATGCACACGAAGGAAATGTGTGGCAGGGAGGGTATTGCCAAGAACGAGGGCTTTGTTTGTAGAAAAAGCCCAGCAGGAACTCATTTGCATATTAGGCCACACCAAGCTAGCTGGAACTGTGTTCCTGTGCATTCCTAGAGTCATAGAATCATAGAGTTGGAAGGGACCTCTAGGGTCAACTAGTCCAACCCCCTGCACAATGCAGGAAACTCACAAACGCCTCCCCCTAAATTCACAGGATCCTCATTGCTGTCAGATGGCCATCTAGCCTCCTGCTCAAAAAAAGCCCTGCCAAGAGCAAAGAGGTTCTGTGGCAGTCAGGGGCCAAGGGCGTTTTAATGTTAAAAAATCCGGGTGCTCTAAAACGGGGTGATGATAAGCATTGTTACCGGAGGCCCCCAAGAGCGCTCAGCGTACCCATTCAAGTTGGATTGGTTGGCGTGAAGATACGCAGTCACCTGCCCGATGCCTTCGGCTCTCACCTGGAACTCCGTTTCCTTTGCACCCGCAGGTAGTACTACCTGCCAGACAAGACACAGACAAGACATCAGCACTGTTGCCAGGCAGGCAGGCGGGCCCAACTCTGAACGTAGACGTTCATTCTCAGACTTACTTGATCAGGCAGTTCAACGATGGTTGTGTTCTTGGACGCATACGTGACATTAAACGTTATCACCAGTGTCTCCTTGGCTGGGGCGCTACAGAAAAGGAAGAGGAATGAGAGCCATGCAATCAGGCACCCGAGCAACTCCCTGACCTATGCGACACCGAGGTAGGGTTGCCAGGTCTGGGATGGAAAATACCTGGAGACTTTGGGGGTGGATCCAGGAGGAGGGGGGGGAACCTCAGCATGGTCCAATGCCATAGAGCAGGGGTGGCCGAACTGTGGCTCGGGAGCTACCTGTGGCTCTTTCACACACATTGTGCAGCTCTTGAAGCCCCCACTGCCCTGTTAGCCAGCTTGGAGAAGGCATTTCTCTCTTTAAATCGCTTCTCCAAGCCGAGCCAGCTAGTGCCTTGGAGAATGCGTTTCAAGTTAAAGTTGCTTTCTTTCCACCTCTCCCTCTCTCAATTTTCCTTCTTTTCTTCCTTGCGGTGCTCAAACATCTGATGTTTGTGTCTTGCGGCTCTCAAACATCTGTCATTTATTCTATGTGGCTCTTATGTTAAGCAAGTTTGGCTTAGAAAATTGCCCTAGCGTCCACCCTTCGAAGCAGCCACTTTCTCCAGGAGATAAACAATATAAGGCAACCACCGGAAGCAAAGAAACTTTCACACAAAGCGTATAGATATGCGTATTTAGTGAGATTAAACAAAAACAGAACTAAGGAACAGTGAATATTCTTGACATTTTCCCCACAAAGTCTCTCAAGGGTCACAAAGAATGAAAGCCTCTTCAAACAGGACTTAGTGAAGACATGGGTGAAGTCTTTAATTTCTTAGTGCTCCACTCGCAATGGTGTGGAGAGAACAAGGAACCTCTTTTAAAAGGACTCCTCACGGTTTCAATAGTTAGTTCTTCCTCAGCCTCTTTCTCCCGACGTTACACGGAGCCACAGCTCTACTCTTTACAACAGCAGCAGCAAATTAGAGCATGTGTGGATCCATGCTGTAAAGAGTAGAGCTGTGGCTCCGTGTAATGTCGGGAGAAAGAGGCTGAGGAAGAACTATTGAAACCACGAGGAGTCCTTTTAAAAGCGGTTCCTTATTATCTCCACACCATCACGAGTGGAACACTAAGAAATGAAAGACTTCACCCATGTATTCACTAAGTCCTGTTTGAAGAGGCTTTCATTCTTTGTGACCATTCAGAAACTTTGAGGGGAAAATTTCAAGAATATTCAGTGTTCCTTAGTTCTGTTTTTGTTTAATCTCACTAAATACGCATATTTACACGCTTTGCGTGAAAGTTTCATTGCTTCCGGTGGTTATCTTATATTGTTTATCTTCACACGGGTTCCAGTTGTATTTACTATTACTTTCTCCAGGAGAGCTGATCTCTGCCAGCTGGAGATCAGCTGCAAAAGTGGGAGATCTCCAGGCCTCACCTGGAGGCCTCACAGCGGTATCGGGACCACGGAGGGAGAAAAAGCAGGGTATAAAAACCTTCTCTTCTTTCCAGCTCCCTGGCTTTGCTCCCCTTCTACCTCTCCTGCACTCCCTTTTACAGAAAGGAATCATACACGTATAAACTCACCTCAAAATGGTGGTGATGGCCGTCACGCTGCCATTTGCTAAAGAAACTTCTTCCGGGACAGAAAGAGTGAGGTCTCCGTCTAGGAAACAGGAAGGCCAAATTCTGTTTTGAGGCGGGGGCAGGAGAACTGACCTGTCAATCACATCCTATGAGCAGATGACCCATTTGTCTCCCCACCCTGGATTTAGCATGGGGCCTCCCCCCCCACCCCGGCTGATCACTTGGATCTGAAGCTGACCTTTGACGTGGTCTAGCTCAAATGTAGAGGGAACAGATATTTGGTGATTGTGGGGGGGACACCTGAAGACTCTGATTGGTCACAAGCAGGGCTTTGTTTGTAGCACGAACGCCTTTGCATATTAGGCCCCACCCACCTGATGTAGCCAATCCTCCTGGAGCTTTCAGTAGGCCCTGTAAGCTCTTGGGAGGATTGGCTACATCAGGGGTGTGTGGCCTAATATGCAAAGGAGTTCCCGCTACAAAGCAAGCCCTGGTCTCAAGGCATTGGGCTCCCTGTATAGGGGACAAGGCTTGGGAAGCCCTGATTCAAGGTGGGTTTGATGACCGGCAAAGACTCTGAGGTTGTACTTTTTTCAAAGGCAGCTCCTTTGCACACAGAGGAGTTTGTGGCCGGAGAATGAGTCAGTGAACAGGGCTGGCGGCACGATCAGCCTGCACGCTGGACCACAATGCTTTCTTCAATGCTCCGAGAAGATTACAGACAGGAACAGGCTCCTACGGTTTCCCTGTTGCTGCTGCATCCACCAGTACAGTTCTTCAACATGAGAACAGCCCTGCTGGATCAGAGCAGTGGTCCATCTAGTCCAGCATCTTGGCTCAAACAGCGGTCAGCTAGTCCCTCTCCTTGAGGATGCCTCCTGGCTCTGGGATTCAGACAGGCCTCTAAATGTGGAGGTTCCCCTCAGTCACCGTGGCTAGGAGCCATCAATAGACTGTTACCCTCCATGAAGCCATCTAATCCCCTTTTAAAGCTGTTTAGTCCTGGGGCCACCACTACATCCTCTGGCAGCAAATCCCACATTCTGTGTAAAGAAGTATTCCCTATGAAGAAAGGTTGAAACGCTTGGGGTTCTTAAGCTTGGAGAAACGTCGACTGCGGGGTGACATGATAGAGGTTTACAAGATTATGCATGGGATGGAGAAGGTAGAGAAAGAAGTCCTTTTCTCCCAATACGAGAACTCGTGGGCATTCAATGAAATTGCTGAGCAGTCGGGTTAGAACGGATAAAAGGAAGTCCTCCTTCACCCAAAGGGTGATTAACATGTGGAATTCACTGCCACAGGAGGTGGTGGCGGCTACAAGCATAGCCAGCTTCAAGAGGGGATTGGATAAAAATATGGAGCAGGGGTCCATCAGTCGCTATTAGCCACAGTATATTGTTGGAACTGTCTGGGGCAGTGATGCTCTGTATTCTTGGTGCTTGTGGGGGGGGGCAAAGTGGAAAGGCTTCTAGCCCCACTTGTGAACCTCCTGATAGCACTTGGGGGTTTTCTTGGCCACTGTGTGACACAGAGTGTTGGACGGGATGGGCCACTGGCCTGATCCAACACGGCTTCTCTTATGTTCTTATGGACCTCCTGATGGCCCCTGGGTTTTTTGGCCACTGTGTGACACAGCGTGTTGGAATGGATGGGCCACTGGCCTGATCCAACATGGCTTCTCTTATGTTCTTATGGAACTCCTGATGGCACCTGTGTTTTTTGGCCACTGTGTAACACAGAGTGTTGGACTGGATGGGCCACTGGCCTGATCCAATATGGCTTCTCTTATGTTCTTATGGACCTCCTGATGGCCCCTGGGTTTTTTGGCCACTGTGTGACACAGCGTGTTGGACTGGATGGGCCACTGGCCTGATCCAACATGGCTTCTCTTATGTTCTTATTTCCTTTTGTCTGTCCTGAACCCATTACCCATCAGCTTCAGTGGATGCCCCCGAGTTCTAGAATTTTCGGAGAAGGAAAAAGTCACCTCTCCCCACCCCTGCTAGAATTCTACCCCTGGTGGAGAGTCAGCATAGTGTCAAGACTGGCAAGCTAGAGTGGTGGAGGTGGAACCTCTATCATGCCCCCCCCCTTAATTCACTGAGAAGTCCCAGACTCTTCATCCTTTCCTCATAGGGAAGGTGCTCTAACCCTCTTATCATCTTGGTTGCCCTCATGGTAGAGTCCCCCTTAGTTTCCCTGCCATTTGGCCGTAGCCACTTCCTGTGCCACTGTGGCTTTTTAAATTGGTGAATCTGATTGAATATCATCATGTTATTAAAATTCATGTATCAGATTCTCTGAATTCCTGGAAGTCTCCAGCCGCTAGCTGTACAGGGCAAAACCTCCCTTGGTCAGACTTTTGCCTCTTGAAAGCCTATACCCCAAAAACCTTGTTGGTCTTTACAGCACTACAGGACTCAAATCCAGCTGTCTACTGCAGACCAATCTGGTTACCCTCAAACAATCACTGCAGAGATGTACTTTCCCCCCTTTTATCTTCACAATGGAAAAGGCTAGAGATTTACTCTTAAAAAAAAGAAGTAAAACCTGGGAATTCAGAGACCCCCTTACACAGTTCCCTATAGTCTATAATTGTATAACAATATTCAGTTACCACTCCAAAAACAAAAGAACGCCCAGTGGCAGGAGGAGATGGGCACTGCAGGGCAGGAAAAAGATGGCTGCCAATGTGGGTGGGACTGGGAAACCAAACTTTCTTACCCATGAAGCCACAATGTGCAGCTTTGCTGCAATACTTCCTAGAACTTAATGGAAAAGTGGGTTTGGGAAAGCTCAGGGAAAAGTCAAGAGAAACCCTGCTTCCCAGAAGCCGTGGAGAAGCAGGAAAAAACCACTGCTGAACCCAGGGAAATAACTTGTGTGGAAACGGCCTCAGTTAAAGTCCTTGCCATGCTCCCAGGAAAGCAAGGTTTGCCACTATGGGGTGTGTGCGTGTGTGTGTGGCTTAGTTCCCACAGGTGGAGAGCAGGGTTCCCACTAAGCTGAGATAGCGTGAGCTAACTCACAGATTTTTAGCCTCCAGCTCACACATTTTTGCTTTAGCTCAGGAAGGATGACCCCAGAGCACGCTAGTTTATGCAGCAGCTCACAACTTTAAGGCCAGGAGCTCACAAAGTAGAATTTTGGCTCACAAGACTCTGCAGCTTAGAGGGAATATTGGTGGAGAGCAGGGGTGGAATTCTAGCAGGAGCTCCTTTGCATGTTAGGCCACACCCACCCTGATGTAGCTAATCCTCCAAGAGCTTACAAAAAAGAGCCTTGTAAGCTCTTGGAGGATTGGCTACATCAGGGGCGTGTGGCCTAATATGCAAAGGAGCTCCTGCTAGAATTCCATCCCCGGTGGAGAGTCAGCATAGTGTCAGGACTGGCAAGCTAGAGTGGTGGGGGTGGAAGGCTCTGTCAAGTCAGTGCTGACATGGAGACCTGTAGGGTTTTCAAGGCAAGAGACATTCAGAGGTGGTTTGCCATTGCCTGCCTCCACATCACAACCTTGGTATTCCATGGAGGTCTCCCATCCAAGTATTTGCTAGGATCGGCCCTGCTGGTTTCCAAGATCTGACAAGATCGGGCTACCTTGGGCTATCCGGGTCAGGGCCAAGCTAGAGTACCAGATTCATATCCGTGCTCTGTCACGTTGCTCACTGGGCCGGCTTAGGTTAGCTGCCCTCCCCTTCCCTCAGTCTGTTCTACCTGGCACGGCTGCTACAAGGATAAAACGGAAGTTAGGAAAACCACATCCCCGTCACAAGCTCCCTGAAGGAGGAGCTGGAGAAAAAAATGCAAGAAATGAATCTGCCCTTGGCTGAGGCACGTGAGTTCTGCCGAACCAGTCTTAACATGCCTGCTTCTTTAAGGAAATAATAACAATTAAGCTCTGTCTCCCCATGAAAAACAGCTGGCAGGCGTTAAAAACTCTAGAACAGTGTGAACAAAAACAAGTTAAAGCAACAGCCATCGCACCAAAGCTAGTTTAAAAAAAAATGCAATAAAGGGATTGAAAACAAACTTCGGAAGCTCTTAAAATCCTAGGATCACCCCTATAAAACTGAGGCTAAAAGCAAGGGAAACTGAGGACACTGTGTGATTCCAGAAAGAAGCTTTCTTTTTTGGGCAAGCATTTGCTTTAGCTAACAATCCGGCCAGTTAAGCATCACAAAGATGATTCTGAAATGAAAATATGGGTAAAAAAAAATATAAATCTTGGACTCTCTTTCCTGTCCCCTCCCATTACTTTAGTTTGCAATGCATTTTAAGAGCTTGCAGGGGGGGAAACGTTCCTTTTAAAACAGCCGGCACCCTCACGAGGCATTTCATACAGCTACAGGAAACGAATGAAAGAAAAACAGAGACGAGCGTGAAGGTCTTGTGATCTCTCCCACACAACGCTAAATTGCCGACAGTAGAGATTTTGAATGGAAAGTTTCTGTGTCTTAGAAAGCCAAAGCACTTACCACATCCTCCCAGTGACAGGAGTAACAGACCCCACAGGGAAGAAAAGAGACTGGATCCATGCACCATAACGGCTAGCTGCAAAGCAGATCGTGAAAAAGGGGAAGTCTGTCAGCCCAAAGGTGAACTCCAACGTCAAACAGTTTTTCAAAACCACGCACATTTGAAACACTCAACAGGTGCCAAGGAGGACACTACAGCTTTTATTCTCAAGGCAATAACAACCACCACCACCTTTATTGGCGTAACAGCAGAGACGTGCACAATCAGCAAGGGCATAAACATAGATCACCCCAACATTTGAAACGTTCCTCTCTTCTTAGAAGCACAGAACAGATCTTTAGCCACAGTCTCAATAATCTCAGAGTTATGAGTGGACCATCGGAAGAGAATCTTACCAACCTCAGATGGTCCCTCATGTTTGGAAGAAGAGGATCTAAGTAAAGGGCACGAATCTCACAGTAAAATGTACAATGCAGGAGAACACTGTCAGCACTTTCTATATCCCGTGACCCACAAGCGCAAAACCTCGTTGGAATATGGAATTTTCTTAAACTTCCCATACAGCACAGCGGTTAGTCCATTAAAACGGATGAACACTAAAGCTCTAGGAAGGTTAGGGGAAGTTCTCAAGGCAATACAATAGCAACTCTGCCTCAAAGTTAACAAAAAATTAAGTCAATGCTCTTGAGACATAATGCTCACATTATTCTAGTTTCACAGGGTATTCTAGCTTGCACATGTGTACAGCGCCAGGGCCTGCACACTGATTTAAACCCACACACACCTATGGCCATGGGATTAAAAAAAAATGGAAAGGTAACAGTATGCCTAGAAGGCTTCGCAAGATCAGGCGGTTATCATGATTTTGCTCTTACTTGTGCTTAGCGCGCACACACGCGCGCGCAAGCTGCTCTGTGAAACTAAGCACAGAGTTTCCCTATGAAGAAAGGTTGAAACGCTTGGGACTCTTTAGCTTGGAGAAACGTCAACTGAGGGGTGACATGATAGAAGTTTACAAGATAATGCATGGGATGGAGAAAGTAGAGAAAGAAGCACTTTTCTCCCTTTCTCACAATACAAGAACTTGTGGGCATTCGATGAAATTGCTGAGCAGACAGGTTAAAACGGATAAAAGGAAGCACTTCTTCACCCAAAGGGTGATTAACATGTGGAATTCACTGCCACAGGAGGTGGTGGCGGCCACAAGCATAGCCACCTTCAAGAGGGGTTGAGATAAAAATATGGAGCAGAGGTCCATCAGTGGCTATTAGCCACAGTGTGTGTGTATGTATAAAATTTTTTGCCACTGTGTGACAGTGTTGGACTGGATGGGCCATTGGCCTGATCCAACATGGCTTCTCTTATGTTCTTAAGCACAGATCAGCCCAGAGAGGATGCCAATTGACAGCGAAGCTACTCTAACACTTCTTGATTTAGCATGTCATAGAGTAGGCTGGAGTTATGTTGCTGGAGAAGACTCTTGAGAGTCCCTTGGACTGCAAGAAGATCCAATCAGTCAGTCCTAAGGGAAATCAACCCAGACTGTTCCCTGGAAGGTCAGAAGCTGAAGCTCAAATACTTTGGCTACCAAATGAGTAGGGAGCACTCCCTGGAGAAGCCCCTGATGCTGGAAAAGACAGAAGGCAAAAGAAGAAGGGGACGGCAGAAGATGAGATGGCTGGACAGCGTTACTGATAACTAACATGAATTTGAGCAGACTTCAGAGGATGGTGGAGGACAGGAGAGCTAGGTGTGACTAGGTCCACGGGGTCGCAAAGAGTCAGACTCAACTGGGCGACTGAACAACAAGAGCAGGCTTGGGGCCCTCTGCCTGGAAAGGAAACAGGGAAGCCGGTAATCACTGTTGGAAAGAAAAATGTCCAGGTCCTTTCAGGGCAGCTTCAGGCGCCGCAATGGGCAGGTGAAGCTTTTTATGGCATGGAAGTAAACTTCACCTGGTGAATCACATCCCAGGTAACCTCTATTAAGAACAACGTTTTCATTGCACAGCTGCCAGGTTCACCCCACCAGCCACAGACAGGGATTGGGGGGGGGGGAAGTGTTGCCAGGTCGTAAAACACCTGGAGATTTGGGGATGGAGCATGTGGAGGACAGGGAACTCCGTGGGGTACAATGTCCTCGAGTCAATGTTCCCTCTAAGCTGCAGAGTCTTGTGAGCAAACATTCTACTTTGTGAGCAACTGGCATTAAAGTTGTGAGTTCCTGCATCAATGAGTGTGCTCTGTGGTCCTCCTTCCTGAGTGAATACAAAAATGTGTGAGCTGGAGGCTAAAAACCCGTGAGTCAGCTCACGCCCACTCAGCTTAGAGGGAACACTGCCTGGAGCCCACCCTCCAAAGCAGGGGTGGGGAACCTCTGTCCCGAGGGCCGTATGCGGCCTTCGAGCTCACTTGGTGTGGCCCACGGGGATTGCTCGGCCGAACCGAGCCGTGTGGCAGCCTCTCTGGGGCCTGGCTGGCTAGAATGGATTGCGGGGCCCAGCCGCGCTGTGCAGCAGCCTCCCCAGGGCCAGGCAGGGATCACAGAGCCCAGATGTACTGCGGGACAGCCTCCCTGGGGCCTGGCCAGCTGGCCAGAATTACTGCAGGGCCTGGAAAAGTTACTGTCACAGTTCAGTTTCCACTTGATTATCCCAGATGGTGTGGCCTAATATGCTAGTGAGTGTGTGACCTAATATTAGGGGATGGGGTCTAATATGCTGAGTTCCTGCTGGGCTTTTTCTACAAAAAAACCCTGGACCTATGCATTTGCCTAGGGCGGCGAGCCGTGTGTGTGCGCGCGAGATTAGGCTCTCCCCACATGATTTCAAATAGAAAAACAATTATTTGCATTAATTTTGCTGGCCTGAATCGTTCTCCCTCGACGGAGCACTGTTTTTTAAGTTGGTATTTTTTTATCGCCCGGAAATGATGTTATAAATATCCATATGGCCCTAGGCAGAAAAAAGGTTCCCCACCCCTGCTCCAAAGCATCAGTGTTGTCCAGGAAAACTGAACTCTGTTCTGTGGAGATGAGCTGTAATTCCAGGGGATCCCCAGGTCCCACCTGGAGGCTGGCATCCCTGGTTGAGGCACAGGAGAAGCGCCCCCTGCTTTGAGGTTGCCAGCAGGAGTGGCCAGGAAAGCCTCTCCTCTCTGCATCGCCACTACCAGAGCCAGGGCACAGCAGGTTCTTGGAGGGGAAGGGATTCTAAGCAGGATCCCATAGCCCGGGTCCAGGGCATGGGATGCTATTGGGGGCACCAAGGCACCGGAGTGGCAGGAACGTCTGACCAAGGGTTCCCCTCCCCGTGGCGTAGAGTGTTAAAGCTGCAGTACTGCAGTCCTAAACTCTACTCAAGACCTGAGTTCTATCCCCGGTGGAAGCTGGGCTTTCAGGTAGCCGGCTCGAGGTTGCCTCAGCCTTCCATCCTTCCGAGGTCGGTCAAATGAGTCCCCACCTTGCTGTGGGGAAAGTGTAAAAGACTGGGGAAGGCAATGGCAAACCACCCCGTAAAAAGTCTGCCGTGAAAAAGTTGTGAAAGTAACGTCACCCCAGAGTCGGAAACGACTGGTGCTTGCACAGGGGACCTTTCCTTTCCTTCCCCCGGGAGAACCAAGTTCAAGCCCACCCGGGACCGACCTGCTTCACAGGGCTGTCCTTGCAGAGGAGGAAAAGCAAAGCCCCCGCCCCGAGCTCCTTGGAGAAAGAAGAATTCGAATTAGAAAGAGCCACCAATAGAGAGGAAAGCACAAACATCGAACACCGATCGAAGGCAAAACGTCGCTTTTTAGAACTACGCATCCCACCGCGCAACGCGGCACCGCCGCGTTCGAAACGTGCGCTAGAGCGCCGCAGTGCACACTGGGAATTGGAGTCCGCCGAACATACCGTTCTCAAGTCGAGGTTCGACCGAGAGGTCGAGACTGGGAGGTCCACCGGGAGCGTCTCGCTTTCTGCCCGTCCCGAAGTCTCTTCCCGCCCGACGGGGCCTGCGCGCCGTCACCCTGGAGACCGCCCTATATAATGAGCCGCCGCCAGACCTTCCGCCTCTCGCGCGATCGCCGGAGGGGCCATCTTGGGTGTGGCGGTAGTGACGGAACACAGCCTTCCACTTCGTTCTTTTCTCCCCCGAGGTTATTTTTGTTTTCTCCTAACGCCTAACGGGGAAAGAGCTTGAGGTAAAAACTCGAGGCCATTTGAGGCTATGTGAAAAAACTGCCGAGGTAGAGAAGGGGTGTGTACCTGCGGGACGCCACGCCCAACATGGCCGCGGCCTGGGCCCGCCATCTTGCGGGGCTGTCCTTAAAAGGGCAACTCCTGGGAAAGCTCTCTCAGCTTTCAGGGGGCCCACCTGGAGTCGTTATGGTCCAAAGTTCACACTTGCAAAACAGTTGCGTGTCTTCCTCGCCTGCGTGTGAACGTATCGAGCGCATTCCTTCCACGGTCGTAGCCTGCAGTTTGGGGGTGGAAAACCTTTGGGCAAGAACCCCGCGTTAGACAATTATCAAACCCCGTGTAATCGACTTGACCTCGGGGCCAATGTGGTGATCCAAGTCTTCCGCTTGTTTTCAGTTGGAGGACCAGCCCTGTTTGCCTGCCGCCTTTAGCTGCTCTGGTTGCGAGCGATGCAGACGCCTCCTCGGCTGGGAGCGGGTTCGAATCCTGCTGCGCTTCGTTGTCCTGGACGTGCTCTTGCCTTGGGGATAGACCTGGGCACTTCGACGGTGAAAGTGGCTTTGATGGAAGAGACGTACGAAGGGCCCACAATCATTCAGAGAGCCTCTAAAGAGACTCAGGCGCAGGTGGAGAGCCAGGCTGCTGGGCGGCAGGTGAGCTGAATGGGGCCTGGTGGGGCTGGAGGAGGACCCTGTTTCTTAGGACAGGACATCTGCGGATAGGGTTGCCAAGTCCAAGTCAAGAAATATCCGGGGACTTTGGGGGTGGAGCCGTAAGCAAAGTTGTGACAAGAACAATTGAACTCCAAAGCGAGTTCTGACCATCACATTGAAAGCAACCGCACGCCTTTTAAATGCCTTTCCTAAATGATTAAAGGGCTGGAACACTTTCCCTATGAAGAAAGGTTAAAACGCTTGGGGCTCTTTAGCTTGGAGAAACGTCGACTGCGGGGTGACATGATAGAGGTTTACAAGATTATGCATGGGATGGAGAAAGTAGAGAAAGAAGCACTTTTCTCCCTTTCTCACAATACAAGGACTCATGGGCATTCGATGAAATTGCTGAGCAGCCAGGTTAAAACGGATACAAGGAAGTAATTCTTCACCCAAAGGGTGATTAACATGTGGAATTCACTGCCACAGGAGGTGGTGGTGGCCACAAGCATGGCCACCTTCAAGAGGGGGTTAGATAAAAATATGGAGCAGAGGTCCATCAGTGGCTATTAGCCACAGCGTGTGTATATATATTTATATATATTTGGCCGCTGTGTGACACAGAATGTTGGACTGGATGGGCCATTGGCCTGATCTAACATTGCTTCTCTTATGTTCTACTTTAGAAATAATGAAGGATAGGGGCACCTTTTTTAGGGGGGGGTGTCATAGAATTGGACCCCCTGGTCCAATCCTTTTTATACTTGGAGGATATTTTGGGGGGAGTCACTGGATGCTATGCTGAAAATCTGGTGCCTCTACCTCAAACCCCTCCCTTCCCAGATACCAAGGGATCAAATCTCCATTATACTGTATGGCAGGGGTAGGGAACGTTGGCTCTCCAAATGTTTTTGCCTACAACTCCCATCAGCCCCAGCCATTGGCCATGCTGGCTGGGGCTGATGGGAGTTGTAGGCAAAAAAAACATCTGGCGAGCCAACGTTCCCTACCCCTGTCTATGGGAATCAGTCTCCATAGGGAATAATGGCATGCCCAGCAGATATTTCCTCCCCCCCCCACACTTTCTGATGACCCTGAGGCAGGGGGAGGGTCTCCAAACCAGGGGATCCCCTGCCCCCACCTAGGGATTTAATATAAAGCTGCAAAAAACTGTGGGAAAATAACGAAAAAGACTGAAGATTATTTCAAAAATATATGTGATTAGTCAACTACCTCTTAAACAATGTAATCATTAATAACACTATAAATTCCAAAAAACAAGGTAAATGTGCAAGAGAAGAAGTTTATACCATCCTTTCAGTTCATCCTGTCAGTTTCAGACTTCAAGCGCTCAATGACTATTCACCCAGCTCCGTGGGAAGAATAAAGTGCCAGTGCCGACCAGATTTCAAGTGCAGATGATTTTAGTTTTTCGAAGATGTTTCTTCTGTTGCAGGTGTTCTATTAAGACTTCCATCTTTTTAAAGCAATTTTAAATGCAGTGGGTTTTAACAGCCTCTAACAGTAAAGCTGCCTGTAATACTGTTTCATTTTCCTTCATCTAAGAGACGTTTCCCACTCATCTGCAATCAAAGACCTACATCAGTCCAACATATGTTACCAATAATTAATAAAATGTAGCCAAGTCAGATAACACCAACACACAAATAAAGCACTTCTTGTAGCACTAGCTCTGGAGAAAACTCTCAAAGGGTTTTCCCACACATTCTACCTTATATTGTCACAATTAAAAACAGCTGGTAAAAATTTAAAGTGACATTTAAATTAACATTTAACCAAATGGAAATAGGAAAAAGAGCTGGAAGGCCTGCACCATTTCAAATGCAAAATTGAATAACATTAAAGAAAGCATGACAAATTTAGTGCTGAATTTAAACCCATGGGTTCTAACGCATCCATTTTAAAAATAAGAGCAGCCTCCTCCCTAAGCAGTATTTTTTGAATTTCACTTTGAGTTTTGTTAGTCCCTTGATATTTATACAAAACACAAAACCTCATGTCCTTCTCTGTATGATTTTTAGACACAAAGGCCGTTTTCCCACTGACCATACTCCGGAGCGACGTCCCTCTTCACCGCGCAGCGTCTGCGCGGATTTCCCACCGACTGCTGCGCACCAGGAAGAGCCGCGGCTTTTGCGTCACTGATGTAAACTGTTTTTTAGTGGTTTACATCTGCGACGCAAAAGCCACGGCACTTCCTGTTTGTGCGCAGCAGTTGTTGGGAAATCCGCGCAGACGCTGCGCGGTGAAGAGGGATGTCGCTCCAGAGTAAGGTCAGTGGGAAAACGGCCATAGTGTTTCGTAAGAGGAGCCTCCATGTTTTTATGATGAAAGCAAGATTGGTACTCCAGAATCCGGACCCTTGTCTAGTTGTGTTGCCTATAGATCCCTGGACAGCTGCACAGGACTGCGTACACCACATTTTTTGACAAACTGGAGCTGAAATGCCTAATTTGAATCTTACCGGTAATATCATTAACAGGATGCACAAACTCTTTAGTCTGTATCGCTAGGGGGCAAACTTTGCACCTGCCACAAGGAAAATTCCCAAGAACCGGTTCTGTGATCTTTAAATCTTCAGTTCTCATGTCAGAATGTACAACCAGGTCCTTTATACTATAAGTTCTTCGAAGTCCCATATAAGGTCTATTCCTACACCCTGGCACATCATTAATTGTTCATTAATGATAGACCAAATTTTATTAGAAAGGGGAGTGTGATCAAAAGCAAACGTTAATTGTTCTCCCCGTTTGTCCTCACAATTTTGAAAGAGACATGCTCTGTCAATAGAGTCCGCCTTATCAATGGCTTTTACTACGCGGGCTGGAAAACCCCGTTTTATGAAATCCTGAGCTTGATCTCTACTATCCCTTCTATAATCTGCTGATTCTGTTGTTGCGTTTAATTCTCAACATCTGGCTGTAAGGAAGACTCCTTCGTAAATGTAAAGGGTGAAAGGAACGATAATGAAGAAAGGAACTTCTATCAGAAGGTTTCCTGTAAAGTCGTACAGCCAATTGGTTTTTTAGGTGTTTTATATACAGTAACATCCAAAAAGGGCAATTCAGAAATATCACTCTTGCTTGTAAACTTAATTGTAGTGTGCAGCTCACTCATCCAAGCCAACAGTGGAGCCACCACTTGGTGATTGCTCACAATTAAATATAAATCATCAATGAATCGAAAATATAGTCATATGCTGTCAAAAAAAAAGGATTGCTCGAATTACAAATGTGTTGTGTTTCTCAAGGCAAGCCATGAACAGATTGGCAACTGAGGGAGCCAGGCTGCTTCCAATGGCTACTCCTCGAACTTGTAAATAAAAATCCTCACAGAACCTAAAAAAGTTATTTTCAAATATTATGTCTACCAGTTCCATTAGGGGTTTGATCCTGTCTGGCCAACAAGTCCTCTTCCACTATTACTCTTGCCTCATCCAAAGGGATGGACATGTAAAGGGACATGACATCCATGGTGACTATGCATGCATCTTGTGGATACACACACACAAAGAGACCAAGGCCTTCCTAAGAGCATACGAAGAGCCCTGTTGGATCAGACCAGTGGTCCATCTAGTCCAGCATCCTGTCTCACACAGTGGCCAACCAGTTCCTCTGGAGGGCCAACAACAGGGCAGAGAGGCCAAGGCCTTCATAAGAACATCAGAAGAGCCCTGTTGGATCAGACCAGTGGTCCATCTAGTCCAGCATCCTGTCTCACACAGTGGCCAACCAGTTCCTCTGGAGGGCCAAAAACAGGGCAGAGAGGCCAAGGCCTTCATAAGAACATCAGAAGAGCCCTGCTGAATCAGACCAGTGGTCCATCTAGTCCAGCATCCTGTCTCACACAGTGGCCAACCAGTTCCTCTGGAGGGCCAAAAACAGGGCAGAGAGGCCAAGGCCTTCATAAGAACATCAGAAGAGCCCTGCTGAATCAGACCAGTGGTCCATCTAGTCCAGCATCCTGTCTCACACAGTGGCCAACCAGTTCCTCTGGAGGGCCAAAAACAGGGCAGAGAGGCCAAGGCCTTCATAAGAACATCAGAAGAGCCCTGCTGAATCAGACCAGTGGTCCATCTAGTCCAGCATCCTGTCTCACACAGTGGCCAACCAGTTCCTCTGGAGGGCCAAAAACAGGGCAGAGAGGCCAAGGCCTTCATAAGAACATCAGAAGAGCCCTGTTGGATCAGACCAGTGGTCCATCTAGTCCAGCATCCTGTCTCACACAGTGGCCAACCAGTTCCTCTGGAGGGCCAAAAACAGGGCAGAGAGGCCAAGGCCTTCATAAGAACATCAGAAGAGCCCTGCTGAATCAGACCAGTGGTCCATCTAGTCCAGCATCCTGTCTCACACAGTGGCCAACCAGTTCCTCTGGAGGGCCAAAAACAGGGCAGAGAGGCCAAGGCCTTCATAAGAACATCAGAAGAGCCCTGTTGGATCAGACCAGTGGTCCATCTAGTCCAGCATCCTGTCTCACACAGTGGCCAACCAGTTCCTCTGGAGGGCCAAAAACAGGGCAGAGAGGCCAAGGCCTTCATAAGAACATCAGAAGAGCCCTGCTGAATCAGACCAGTGGTCCATCTAGTCCAGCATCCTGTCTCACACAGTGGCCAACCAGTTCCTCTGGAGGGCCAAAAACAGGGCAGAGAGGCCAAGGCCTTCATAAGAACATCAGAAGAGCCCTGTTGGATCAGACCAGTGGTCCATCTAGTCCAGCATCCTGTCTCACACAGTGGCCAACCAGTTCCTCTGGAGGGCCAAAAACAGGGCAGAGAGGCCAAGGCCTTCATAAGAACATCAGAAGAGCCCTGCTGAATCAGACCAGTGGTCCATCTAGTCCAGCATCCTGTCTCACACAGTGGCCAACCAGTTCCTCTGGAGGGCCAAAAACAGGGCAGAGAGGCCAAGGCCTTCATAAGAACATCAGAAGAGCCCTGCTGAATCAGACCAGTGGTCCATCTAGTCCAGCATCCTGTCTCACACAGTGGCCAACCAGTTCCTCTGGAGGGCCAAAAACAGGGCAGAGAGGCCAAGGCCTTCATAAGAACATCAGAAGAGCCCTGCTGAATCAGACCAGTGGTCCATCTAGTCCAGCATCCTGTCTCACACAGTGGCCAACCAGTTCCTCTGGAGGGCCAAAAACAGGGCAGAGAGGCCAAGGCCTTCATAAGAACATCAGAAGAGCCCTGTTGGATCAGACCAGTGGTCCATCTAGTCCAGCATCCTGTCTCACACAGTGGCCAACCAGTTCCTCTGGAGGGCCAAAAACAGGGCAGAGAGGCCAAGGCCTTCATAAGAACATCAGAAGAGCCCTGCTGAATCAGACCAGTGGTCCATCTAGTCCAGCATCCTGTCTCACACAGTGGCCAACCAGTTCCTCTGGAGGGCCAAAAACAGGGCAGAGAGGCCAAGGCCTTCATAAGAACATCAGAAGAGCCCTGCTGAATCAGACCAGTGGTCCATCTAGTCCAGCATCCTGTCTCACACAGTGGCCAACCAGTTCCTCTGGAGGGCCAAAAACAGGGCAGAGAGGCCAAGGCCTTCATAAGAACATCAGAAGAGCCCTGTTGGATCAGACCAGTGGTCCATCTAGTCCAGCATCCTGTCTCACACAGTGGCCAACCAGTTCCTCTGGAGGGCCAAAAACAGGGCAGAGAGGCCAAGGCCTTCATAAGAACATCAGAAGAGCCCTGCTGAATCAGACCAGTGGTCCATCTAGTCCAGCATCCTGTCTCACACAGTGGCCAACCAGTTCCTCTGGAGGGCCAAAAACAGGGCAGAGAGGCCAAGGCCTTCATAAGAACATCAGAAGAGCCCTGCTGAATCAGACCAGTGGTCCATCTAGTCCAGCATCCTGTCTCACACAGTGGCCAACCAGTTCCTCTGGAGGGCCAAAAACAGGGCAGAGAGGCCAAGGCCTTCATAAGAACATCAGAAGAGCCCTGCTGAATCAGACCAGTGGTCCATCTAGTCCAGCATCCTGTCTCACACAGTGGCCAACCAGTTCCTCTGGAGGGCCAAAAACAGGGCAGAGAGGCCAAGGCCTTCATAAGAACATCAGAAGAGCCCTGTTGGATCAGACCAGTGGTCCATCTAGTCCAGCATCCTGTCTCACACAGTGGCCCCAACCAGTTCCTCTGAAGGGCCAACAATGGGACATAGAGGCCAGAAGGCCTTCCCTTGATGTTGCCTCCTGATTCTGAAACTCAGAGGCTTAGTTCCTCTGAGATGTCCCCCTCAGCCACCATGGCGACGCACCCTCCATGAATCTATCTCATCCCTTTTTAAAGCTGTTCATTCCTGTGGCCATCTCTCCATCCTCTAGCAGAAATTCCACATTTAAATTGCTCTCTCTTTCTTTTTGTCTATCCTGAACCTACCGCCCATCAGCGCCGTTGAATGCCCTTGAGTTCTTTTATTTTGGAAGAGAGAGAGAAATTTTTTTTCTCAGCTCTCTCCCTCCCATGCATAATTGTATAAACATCTGTTGTGTTAGCCCCTGAATTGTCTCTTTTCTAAACTGAGAAAGTCCCAGACTCCATCCTTTCCGCAGAGGAAAGCTGCTGTTGCTGCTTCATCATCTTGGACGCCCTCCTCTGGACTTTTCCCAGCTCTGCAGTGTCCCTTTTGAGATACAGGGACCAGAACTGTACACAGTTTTCCAAACGAGGCCACATCAGAGATCTTTGTTGTTGTTCAGTTGCACAGTAGAGTCTGACTCTTTGCGACCCCATGGACCAAGTCACGCCAGGCCCTCGTGTCTTCCACCATCCTCTGAAGTCTGCTCAAATTCATGTTTGTACCATCAGTAACGCTGTCCAGCCATCTCATCTTTTGCCATCCCCTTCTTCTTTTGCTTTCTGTCTTTCCCAGCATCAGGATCTTCTCCTTCTCATTTGAGTGCTCCCTTCTCATTTGGTGGCCAAAGTATGTGAGCTTTATTAGGGTTTGTAGAATCTTTCGGGATCAAGTGCCGTGTTCTACTGGAGAAAGTTTTCCTTCCAGACGTTTCGTTCTCAGCTGCGGAGAACATCCTCAGTGGCATTGCAGCCGGAGCAGGCGCTCTGACCTTCTTGGCTGCTGTGCATTGAGTGAGGCCAGGGCTGCTGGAGAGCTGCTATTTTTAGGCTGGAGGGGGTGTGGTGAAAGGGCAATTGGTTTGTGGATGTGCCCATTGTTTGGTGGGGCTTCCTGGAAGGGTAGTGATAAGGAAACTGGCTGTTGAATGTGACCATTGTTCTGTGTTATTTGCTGGGAGGGTTGGAAGGGGTGTGAAGATAAGGAAGATGGTTGTTGACTGTGCTGGTTGTTCTGTGACTTTCTGCAATTTATAGTCTGTAGGGTGTTTTGCAGAGCTGGGTACCAAGATTGGTGGATGGAAATGCCTTCTTCCTTTCTGTTAAAATTGTGCTGGTGTTTGTAAATCTCAATAGCTTCTCTGTTCAGGCGGGTATGATAATGTGAGACCATAGAAAGGACTTCAGTTCTTTCAAAGTGAGCTTCAGCTTCAGCACCTGACCTTAGGACTGACTGATTGGATCTTCTTGCAGCCCAAGGGACTCTCAAGAGCATAGATCTATACGGGAGCATTACAGTATTGGCCGTTTTAATCTCTTTCCTAGTAATCCCTAAAATAGAGGTTGCCTCTTTCACCATTGTAGCAAAACTGGGTGGTTGATGATGATGATGATGATATTGGATTTATATCCCACCCTATACTGTGAATCTCAGAGTCTCAGAGCGGCTCACAACCAAGAATGCAGAGCATCACTGTCCCAGACAGAAAGTTCCCTCTGTTCTGGGTCTAGGGAACTGCGCCACCTCAAGAATATGCTGACTCCAGCGCGCATGCGTTTCTTTTGTAATTTTTACTCGTGCAGGGTAATGAACAAGATGTTCGGAAAATCGTCGCTGCCCTGCACGGATGCCTCTCGGCCCTCTCTCCGCAACAGCTGCGAGAGGTTCGCCACATTGGAATCTGCGGACAGATGCACGGACTCGTGTTTTGGAAGGCCGACCGAGGTAAGCTTTCCAGGTCAAGAAGCTTGATGTTTAGAATGTATCCTTCCCCGCTTCTGCTTTTGGAGTGGCAAGGAGTTTAAAATTGCAAGTAGTAGTAATAAAAGAACCCCGTGGCGCAGAGTGGTAAAGCTGCAGTACTGCAGTCTGAGCTCTCTGCTCACCACCTGAGTTCAGTCCCAGCGGAAGCTAGTTTCAGGTAGCCAGCTCGAGGTTTACTCAGCCTTCCACCCTTCCGAGGTCGGTCGAATGAGTACCCAGCTTGCTGGGGGGGAAAGCGTAGATGACTGGGGAAGGCAATGGCAAACCACCCCGTAAAAAGTCTGCTGTGAAAACGTTGTGAAAGCAACGTCACCCCAGAGTCAAAAACGACTGGTGCTTGCACAGGGGACTACCTTTACCTTTATCTTTTTAGTAGTAGCAATAATAATAATGCCTCATGACAAATTGCAAGGGGTGGGATATTTTGGAGCTACTGTGGAGGGGATAATCTTACCCTACCCCGCCTTTCCTTCCGGGATTCTCCAAGCTCTTAAGGGTTTGACGGCTTCTCCTGCCCCCTTTAATGAACTTTCAGCCGCACCCCACGGTTCATGCATACCCCCTGGACCATTCTCTGGCCTTGCTAAGCCTGTTATTTCCCTTGTGGATTAATTTACGAAGAGCCTCAGGTAGCAGGACTGAAAAAAAACTTTTTTCTGCTCAAGGTCTTGGGGTGCTGCTAGAGTTGCCAAGTCCCCTTCTATTGTACCATAGAGTTTTCCCTCCTAAATGGCTAGAGCATCCAGGAAAACCATAGTTTTCCCGGAAACGCCTAGAGCAGCTGCTGTGTGCCATCGCCGGCATGATGATGTCACTTCCGGGTGATGTCATCGCGCCAGCGACATAGGGAGAGGTTCCCCCCCGCCAACCCTAGGTGCTGCTCTACCAGACAGAGCAGAGAGATGAACCAGGAATCTGAGTTGGTAGTTGCGGGAGGGATGGTTGCTCAGTGGTAGAGCATCTGCTTGGTAAGCAGAGGGTCCCAAGTTCAATCCCTGCCGTCCCCAGCCAAAACTTGTCCAGGCAAATAGGTGTGAAAAACCTCAGTTTGAGACCCTGGAGAGCTGCTGCCAGTCTGAGTAGACAATACTGACTTTGATGGACTCAGGGTCTGATTCAGTAGAAGGCAGCTTCATATATTCATAGGCTGATCGGTGGTCTGGGCAGGACTCAAGGCTCTGTGATGGAGCACCGAGTTCTGAGGTTCCGGGTTCAGTTCCCAATAAGAAGATCTAGTGTTGGAAAAAATTCTTCTATGTTGGAAATCTGGAAGAGCCGCTGCTCATTAGAGCAGGCAGCACTGAGCTCGGCAGGCCCAGTGGCCTGGCTCCGTTGTAGGGCAGCTTCAGTCTTTGAGCCTCCAAGGCTGGAAGAAACTGTCCTTGCCATGTAAAACCAATTTCCTGAATGGATCAGTTGTTTCCTATTCTGAGAGGACCCTTCCCAGCACTCTGTGATGGGATTGTCTGAAGTGAAGCAATCTACGTAAAGGGGGTGTCAGACATGCGTCCCGAATCAGGCCCTCGGAGGTCTACTATCAGGCCTCCGAGCAACTGGCTGTCATCTGCTTCCTTCTCCCTCTCTCCTGCTCCTTTCCACATCAGAGCTTGCTTTGCCAGGCTTGCTCAATCACACATGAGCTACAGAGCAAAACCTCTGTTTTCTCCATTGGCTGAGGCTCCTCCCCCTCCCGGTCCCCTGGGGAAGAAATGGAAGAGCCAGAGCTTCCTTTTGCCCAGTTCCCTGGATCCCATGGGAAAGATACAAAGAACACCTTTAAGACCAACGAGTGCTAATGTTTTAAGCATGTTTTAGTTTAAGGTTTTAATTTAAAAAAAAAAAATCTTTAATTGTGTCTGTGTCCTTTATAAAGTTACCGTCTCTGCTACCTAATCTTAAATGGAAACACACACACGGCGTGGTCCGACATGGCTCGGCCCAACGAGGTCTCGTTTATGTCAGCTCCGGCCTTTATAACAAGCGAGTTGGACACCTCGATCTACGAGTATTTGCTGTTGCATAATTTCCGGTTCTCTTGTGAGCCCAGACCAAAACCAAGCCCCGAACGTCACGCGAATAAAACCTTAAATGGAGGTGCTTTTCATTTTTTTTCATTTGCAAAGTCTCATGCTCTTGTAATGTGTTTGGCCCCTGGGTGTGCTCTTCCCCCACCCTGTCCCCCCGGAGTGGTCCGTCACGCCCTTTGCAGTCATGATGGCCTTTCATCCTTTCAAGGGCTGACTGTTAATGTTGCTTCAAAGAGCCCATGTGATGAATGCGAGGGAGATAAATGGGATGAAAAATGTGGCGCAGAGCCGCTGAAAAGGAGGTGGGAGGAAATGAGGCAGAAACTTACTTTTCTGCGGTTTATCTCCTTTATTGGCGTTTTACGAACCGAGGCCTTTCTCAGAGGGCTCGGTGCCTTCGCTGGGAGAGGCTGCACTTGGGTGCAGTTATTACCGGATGGATCGCGTCTCCTCTGTGCTCCCTTCCAGGAGAGCCAGTTTGGTGTAGCGGTTAAGTGTGCGAACTCTTACCTGGGAGAACCGGGTTCGAATCCCCACTCCTCCACTTGCTCCTGCTAGCATGGCCTTGGATCAGCCATAGCTCTGGCAGAGGTTGTCCTTGAAAGGGCAGCTGCTGTAAGAGCCCTCTCAGCCCCACCCTCCTCACAGGGTGTCTGTTGTGGGGGAGGAAGGTAAAGGAGATTGTGAGCCGCTCTGAGACTCTTTGGAGTGGAGGGTGGAATATAAATCCAATATCTTCATCTACCTCACAGGGTGTCTGTTGTGGGGGAGGAAGGTAAAGGAGATTGTGAGCCGCTCTGAGACTCTTTGGAGTGGAGGGTGGAATATAAATCCAATATCTTCATCTACCTCACAGGGTGTCTGTTGTGGGGGAGGAAGGTAAAGGAGATTGTGAGCCGCTCTGAGACTCTTTGGAGTGGAGGGTGGGATATAAATCCAATATCTTCATCTACCTCACAGGGTGTCTGTTGTGGGGGAGGAAGGTAAAGGAGATTGTGAGCCACTCTGAGACTCTTCGGAGTGGAGGGTGGGATATAAATCCAATATCTTCATCTACCTCACAGGGTGTCTGTTGTGGGGGGGAGAAGGTAAAGGAGATTGTGAGCCGCTCTGAGACTCTTTGGAGTAGAGGGTGGGATATAAATCCAATATCTTCATCTACCTCACAGGGTGTCTGTCATGGGGGAGAAAGGGAAAGGAGATTGTGAGCCGCTCTGAGACTCTTCGGAGTGGAGGGCGGGATATAAATCCAATCTCTTCATCTACCTCACAGGGTGTCTGTTGTGGTGGGGGGGGAAGGGAAAGGAGATTGTGAGCCGCTCTGAGACTCTACGGAGTGGAGGGCGGGATATAAATCCAATATCTTCATCTACCTCACAGGGTGTCTGTCATGGGGGAGAAAGGGAAAGGAGATTGTGAGCCGCTCTGAGACTCTTCGGAGTGGAGGGCGGGATATAAATCCAATCTCTTCATCTACCTCACAGGGTGTCTGTTGTGGTGGGGGGGGGGGGAGGGAAAGGAGATTGTGAGCCGCTCTGAGACTCTTCGGAGTGGAGGGCGGGATATAAATCCAATCTCTTCATCTACCTCACAGGGTGTCTGTTGTGGTGGGGGGGGGGAAGGGAAAGGAGATTGTGAGCCGCTCTGAGACTCTTCGGAGTGGAGGGCGGGATATAAATCCAATATCTTCATCTACCTCACAGGGTGTCTGTTGTGGGGGAGGAAGGTAAAGGAGCCGCTCTGAGACTCTTCGGAGTGGAGGGCAGTACATAAATCCAATATCATCTTCTTCTTCCCTTCCTGTGACTGGTTCTGTCTTCAGGAAGTTGTTTTCCTCCTCCCCACCCCGTAAAAAGTCTACTGTGAAAACGTCATGATGGGACACCACCCCAGAGTCAGAAATGACTGGTGCTTGCACAGGAAACTGCCTTTACCTTAAGAAATTATTGGGAACCAAAGGGCAATAAACTTCTCTTGACCAACGGAATCCATTAATAAAGGATTTGCTCCAGCCCAGGTGGCCAGCCAGCATCACCACCCATTTGCCAGGGTTAAACCTCAGCCCTTTGACCCACCCCAGCTGAGAGCTGGCTGGCACTCTGGAGGCTTGTTACGGACAGTGCTGGGAAATCAGCAGGAAGGAAATTTGGTGAGACACGGTTGTCTATGAGGGAATGTCAGGTGCTCATCCAGGGGGCTGAAAAGCAGCCACCTTGCTTGAAGAAATGGAGAATCTTGTTTCTCAACAGACAGCTTAGTGCCCTCTGGAGCCACTGAGATAAGAACATAAGAGAAGCCATGTTGGATCAGGCCAATGGCCCATCCACTCCAACACTCTGTGTCACACTGTGGCCAAAAAACACAAGTGCCATCAGGAGGTCCATCAGTGGGACCAGAACCATGTTCAAATTAGACTTCAACCTTCCAGGACATTCAGTGGGGGACCTCAAAGCAGAAACAGACTAGGGAGATTGCAGAGTTACACGCAGGACAATGGAATCCCCAGGGCTTAAGAGAGATATTGGTTTCTTATCTCACTACACATGTTAACATCATCCAGTTCTCACAAGCTGTTGTAAACTTTTATTATTATTTTTTTACTAATTTGCTGCTATTCACAGGTCTCATTAATCTCCTTCTTCCAGTCTTAGCTATATTTACTGCTTAGCTGCTTATGCATCTTGACTCTAATCGACCCTTTCTGGCACCACGCTCCTCACACTCTACCTATATGTAATGGTTGGTGACTTCTGTTTCAATGTATGAAGAAGTGTACATGCACATGAAAACTTATACCCAGAATAAAACTTTGTTGGTCCTAAAGATGCCACTTGGCTCGAACATAAGAGAAGCCATGTTGGATCAGGCCAATGGCCCACCCAGTCCAACACTCTGTGTCACACAGTGGCCACAAAAAAACCCCAAGTGCCATCAGGAGGTATTCCAACGGGGCTAGAAGTCTTCCCACTGTGCCCCCCCCCGGTACAAGAATACAGAGCATCACTGCCCCAGAGAGTTCCAACAATAAGCTGTGGCAAATAGCCACTGATGGACCTCTACTCCATATAGTCGTTATCAGTGTCGGTTGTTATCAGGTAGTCGTTACCAGTGTGTTACTTCTCCACTATGTTCTTCCCGACCCCTTGGCTGCTGCAGGTTGCAAATGGACAGGGCAAAGCTTTGAGCCAGATGAAGTCAGTCACCTGATCACGTGGCAAGATGGCCGCTGCACTAGCAGCTTCCTGTCCTCGCTCCCGCTGCCGCGATCGCACCTCAGCGTGGCCACAGGATTTGGTTGTGCCACTATCTTCTGGTACTTGAGGAACAGGTAGGCACTGCCTCGCTTTGAAGGGCACATTCTCTGTTTTTTGTTTTGGTCTTCGATTCTTCGATGCTTCTTTGCAAGCAAAGGCAAGGAGCTAAACTTCATCTTAAAGTAGGCTTCTGCCCTGACCTGGATGGCCCGGGGAGGGTGGGGGTTGGAGAGGGACAACAGCAGGGTACAGTGACATAGAGTCCACCCTCCAAAGCAGCCATTTTCTCCTGGAGAATTTACTTTGGCTATCTGGAGAGCAATTATAATATTGGGAGAGCCCCAGTTGCCACCTGGAGGGTAGGAGCCCTCCTAAGAAGTGATGTTTTGGTCCTCATGAATCATAACTCCATTATAGTTAAGACCAGAAGTGGCCAAACTGTGGCTTGGGAGCCACATGTGGGCTCTTTCACACGCATGGTGTTGCTCTTGAAGCCCCCACCGCCCCATCAGCAAGCTTGGAGCAGGCATTTGTCTCTTTTAATCACTTCTCTAAGCCAATCTGGCTGGCAGCTTGGAGAATGCATTTAAAGTTAAAGTTGCTTTCTTGCTACCTCTCCCTCTCCTCATCTTCCTTCCTTCCTTCCCCTCTCAAACATCTGATGTCCATGTCTTGCAGCTCTCAAACATCTGACATTTGGGTGTAGAGCCAGTTTGGCGTAGTGGTTAAGTGTGCAGACTCTTATCTGGGAAAACCAGGTTTGATTCCCCGCTCCTCCACTTGCAGCTGCTGGAATGGCCTTGGGTCAGCCATAGCTCTCGCAGGAGTTGTCCTTGAAAGGGCAGCTACTGCGAGAGCCCTCTCAGCCCCACCCACCTCACAGGGTGTCTGTTGTGGGGGAAGAGGAAGAAGACTGCAGATTTATACCCCACCCTTCTCTCTGAATCAGAGACTCAGAGTGGTTTACAATCTCCTATATCTTCTCCTCTCACAACAGACACACTGTGAGGTTGTAAGCCACTCTGAGTCTCTGATTAGAGAGAAGGCAGGGTATAAATCTGCAGTCTTCTTTTTTCTTCTTTTTCTTTCTTCTTCTTCTTCACTCTTGCATTAAGCAAGTTTGGCTACCCCTGGTTAAGACATTATAAGCCAATTATTACATGACTGGATTGCTGAAAATTTGCCATTCGTGATACGTTGTAACATCCAGTTACAATGTGGTTGTTTGTCAACCTATACTGAAGAGAGTTACGAAACACTTTAAAAGTTTGGAAAACTGGTTTGTGCCCTGCCCCCTAGGAGCAGGGGGAGCTATTCTGGTGAGGTGAGACTGTGTTCCTGTTTCTTTTTTGTTAATTTACAAAGTTAGATTTCTCTGCCTATCTGGAGAGGCTTGTTCCCCCCTCCCCGGTATGCTGAGATCTCAAGCGTGTCTGCCAGACGCCTACTTTTGCCCCTTTCAGCCACTTACGCTTAGGGAAAATTATGATATCACTGATGAATGGTTGCACGCCATTCTAAGAAAGATGCTTCCTTGAACTTTCTCCCTTTGGGAAAAGAGCTGCCCCAAAGAACCTCAGTGTCTCTCTTGCGGTCCTAATCAGTTTCCTCGATCATTGTGTCATTCTTGGCTAGCCCGGATTTCTTGAAACATTACGATGCTGCCGGAACCATCCAGGATTATGTGGTGGCCATGCTGTGTGGCCTGAAACGGCCCCGGATGTCTTCCCAGAACGCTGCCAGCTGGGGGTACTTCAACACCACCCAAAAAACCTGGAATACAGACATGTGAGTAAAACTTTTCCTAGACGGGAGACAGGATGCCAGGCTACAGTCTCTGGGCATGGTCAGGGAGCACCACAATGCTTTGAATTTAAGGGAGAAAAAAAAAGATCACAGAGATTCTCCACGCCATCTGCTTAAGCCCCTTAGTCTGTGAGTCAGGCAGAAACTGGGAATACGCTTGTTCCGTTTGAGTTCGGGACTTGCCAGATTATCAAAAGTGAACGATTTGTATGAGAAGAACATAAGAGAAGCCATGTTGGATCAGGCCAATGGCCCATCCAGTCCAACACTCTGTCACACAATGGCTAAAAAACCCAACCAAGTGCCATCAGGAGGTTCACAAGTGGGGCTAGAAGCCCTTCCACTTTGCCCCCTCCCCCCAAGCACCAAGAATACAGAGCATCACTGCCCTAGACAGTTCCAACAATATGCTGTGGCTAATAGCCACTGATGGACCTCTGTTCCATATATTTATCTAATCCCCTCTTGAAGCTGGCTATGCTTGCAGCCACCACCACCTCCTGTGGCAGTGAATTCCATGTGTGAATCACGCTTTGGGAGAAGAAGTACTTCCTTTTATCAGTTCCAACCCAACTGCTCAGCAATTTCATTGAATGCCCACGAGTTCTTGTGTTGTGAGAAAGGGAGAAAAGGACTTCTTTCTCTACCTTCTCTGTCCCGTGCATAATCTTGTAAACCTCTATCATGTCACCCCTCAGTACAGGTTAGAAGGAGGCCGTGAGCCCATCAAGAGAAGTCCCAGTCGCTAGCGCAGTCAGTCCACTCTGGGTATTCTGTTAATTGTATGAGTTTTCCTCTGGCCAATGTACGTCCATTAGCATATGGGTCAAATAACAGTTTTAAAGAAGAAGGCGCGCATGAGAGAGAGCGGGGAATGACTTTTTCTTCCGGAGGTTTCATCTCTCAAAATAATTCCAGATTTCCTTAAAATGGGTTTCCTTAAAATCGGGAGCAACTGTTTAGTCCATTAAATGGTACTGTAAATGGAAGAAATCTAAGCAATAACCAAGCAGGCCCTGCAGCGTTGCTCGTGACCAATACTGTTTTGAAACCTCCCGGCTTCCTCCTTAGAGCACCGAGAGTCTGAGGCCTCCACCCGGGCCGGGGCTTCCCAAGGAGCGGATTCCCTTCCCCAGCCCAGCAGGGAAGAGACAGTTGCTTTCTTAGCCCACCTCAAGGTTTGCGCAAAACTTGTGCTTGGCGTGTTCATCGCTAAACCCTGCGTGGCAAAGCAGCCTGTGGTTGCAGAGAGATAGAAGGGGCTGCAGTCACACACACTAAATAACGCACTTTCAATCCACTTCCAGTGCACTTTCCAACTGGCTTTTACTGTGTGAGCTGGCAAAACCCAGCTGGAGAATGACATTTAATATTTTTTATTAAGTTTGAAGTAAACACGTAAATGTCAATATGCATAAAAAAAATTGAGGTAAAGGTAGCCCCCTGTGCAAGCGCCAGTCGTTTCTGACGCTGGAGTGATGTTGCTTTCACAATGTTTTCACAGCAGACTTTTTACGGGGTGGTTTGCCATTGCCTAGCAGCCCCGTGGCACAAAGTGGTAAAGCAGCCGTACCGCAGTACTGTGATCTGAACTCTCTGCTCACAACCTGAGTTCGATCCCAGCAAAAGCTGGATTCAGGTAGCCGGCCCAAGGTTGACTCAGCCTTCCATCCTTCTGAGGTCGGTCAAATGAGTCCCCAGCTTGCTGGGGGGAAAGTGTAAAAGACTGGGGAAGGCAATGGCAGATCACCCCATGAAAAGTCTGCTGTGAAAACGTTGTGAAAGCAATGTCACCCCAGAGTCGGAAACGACTGGTGCTTGCACAGGGGACCTTTCCTTTTTTTCCTTGCCATTGCCTTCCCCAGTCATCTACACCTTTCCTCCAGCAAGCTGGGTATTCATTTGACTGACCTAGGAAGGATGGAAGGCTGAGTCAGCCTGGAGCTGGCTACCTGAACCCAGCTTCAGCTGGGATCGAACTCAGGTCATGAGCAGAGAGCTCAGACTGCAGTACTGCAGCTTTACTTCTCTGCTCCAAGGGGCTCTTTCAATATTAATATGTGTATATACAATTAATTAATCCTATGGAAACAAGTTAAAAAAAAGCACAAATACTTACATATAATAAAATATCATGTAAGGATTTGAAGCTGTCTAGATGTATCTAGACATGCAGACCATTTTCTATTCAAGGAGAGAGGTCGAGATTAATATAAAATTAAAATTAAGGCAATAATTCCTGTATCAAGATACAGTCAATCAAAATAAACCTATATTAGAAAAAAATATTAATAAGGCCTTGGATATGAATGCCTAACTGCCTAAATAGAGTCTATACGTACTATACAGGTTATTCCAAGAATTACTATTAGGTAATTACTATTAGGTGTGAACCACGACTAGCACAGTAAAAGAAAAATGAAGCTAAAGAAAGAGAGAAGAGAAAGAAAAAGTAGTGAAAGAAAGAAAAGGAAAAAAATAGTAATAATCCAGTTGGAGAGTGGATTGAAAGTGCATTATTTAATGTGTGTGATTGCACCCAGTGTGTGTGTGTGCGCTCATGAGAGAGGGGGGGTCTAACTGCTTGTGGATTGCATTTGGAGCAACTAACCTCCTGAAACCCAGAAGGGGTAACACTCCACATCCAGAAACTGCCCGCGCTGCTTGGTTTGGTGTGATTTGAACAGTGCAAATGTGTTTGAAAGGTAGGCGGGGTTTCCTTCTCCTGAGTCATCCCTTTAGTCTGTTTATGGCAGAATGAACTGCTTGGACCGGCAGTGGCTCTTTGGGGGGAGAAGGGGGTTTGCCATCGCCTGCTGCCTGAGATCCTTTGAACCGGCCACACCCGGGGACTTCCTGCATGCCAAGCAAGTATGCACGCATCGAGCTACAGCCTCTCCCTAATACAGGGGTGGGGAACGTCAGGCCCGAGGGCTGTTTGCGGCCCTCCAGGTCACTTGGTCTGGCCCTCTGGGATTGCTGGGCCAAGCCAAACCACATAGCGGCCTCCCTGGAGCCTGGCTGGCCGGCGAGGATCGTGGGACCCAGCAGCGCTGTGCGGCAGCTCCTCCAGGGCCTGGCCGGCTGGCAGGGATTGCAGGGCCCAGCCACGCTGCGCAGCCTCCCCCTCCATTTTTTTTTAATTTCTGTTCCTTCCTTCCTCTCTCTTTCTCTCCCTCTTTCTCTCTCTGGAGCCTGAGTGGTGGGCATCGCGAAGGACTGCTGCTGGGGTATGTGGGTGCCTTTAAAGGTCTGCCGGGAGAAGCTGCAGTTTCCGCATGAAGGGAGGGGTGCCCTTGATTATCCCAGATGGTGTGGCCTAATATGCTAATGAGTGTGTGACCTAATATGCTAATATTAGGGGATGTGGTCTAATATGCTAATGAGTTCCTGCTGTGCTTTTTTCTACAAAAAAAGACCTAGACCTAGGCCGGGGGGGGTGCGCCAAATTAGGCACACCCCACATGACTTCAAATAGAAAAAACAATTATTTGCATTAATTTTGCTGGTCTGAATCATTCTCCCTTGCCGGAGCACTGTTTTTTAAGTTGATCGTTTTGTGACGGCCCGCAAATGATGTTATAAATATCCAAATGGCCCTCGGGAGGAAAAAAGATTCCCCCACCCCTGCCCTAATGGAGAACACATTGGAAAAAGGGGGATATTTGAAGCTTTCTTACACCAAGGCAGGGCACTGGTCTAGCTAGCTCACTACGGCCTGTCACAGTAGACAGCGGCTCACCAAGGTTGCAGGGTGAAGATGTTTTAAGACAGAGATGTTGAACTCATTTCTTATGAGAGACGGATCTGACATAAATGAGACCTTGTCGGTCTGGGCCATGTGGGTCATAAAATATAATGCCAGGTAGCAGAGATATAAGCTTTATAAAAGGATGCAAAAACACAATTAAAGATTTTGTATCTCTCCCATGCGATCAAGGGAACTGGGCAAAGGAAGCTCTGGCTGTTTCCCTCCCTCCCCAGGTGATGAGGAGGTGGTGGAGCCTCAGCCCACAGAAGGAAATGGCTTTGCTCAGTAGCTCTCCTGTGCGATTGAGAGAGCTGGGCAAAGCAAACTTTCCCTCCCCCCTTCCTCCCCAAGGGAGGAGTCTCAGCCAATGGAGAAAACAGAGGCTTTGCTCTGTAGCTCCTGTGCAATTGAGCAAGCCTGGCACAGCAAGCTGTGACACAGAAGGAAGGAAGAGGGAGGGAGAAGAAAGCAGATCTGCTTGCAGGCCTGATAGGAATCCTCCAGGGGCCTGATCTGTCCCCTGGGCTGCACATTTGACACCCCTGTTTTCAGAGCCGGCCCTGCCACTAGGCAAACTAGGTGATTGCCTAGGGTGCCTGCCTTCTGGGGATGCTCCCCATGTGACTCAGTGACGTTATCAGTGTGGGGAGGGGTCAGAATTTAGGGTGTCAGGCAGTCTAGGGCTGGCCCTGCCTGCTTTAAGATGCTGTAGCTGGCAATGTTGGGGATTGAATCCAGAACTATCTATGCGGAACTCATGGATTTCTGCCACCTCCCGCAGATTTTCTGTAGTGAAGTATCATCTGAATGGAGACTGGCTAGTCTTGGACCGCCAGCTTTGGCCTTGGGGTTCATCTCTATTGCTGCTGGCCCTGCATCCCCAGCTTTCAAGCCCTCTGGGCTGAGGGGCAGGGGAGGGAGATGTGTGGCTGGTGTGAGTACATTTTCCTTACCTGAGCTGCAAACGATGAATAGCTCGACGTGGCAGCATCAGCGGGAACTGCAGGCTCCGGATCAAATGTGTGATGTTGCCACGCGCAGCTTTCGTTGATACAGGATGGCCAAGGCTAGCAAGGGGAAGGTGGAAACCATGGCAACCGTGAGCCACGGAAGTGGAGCCTCCCGGTGGCAGAGTCCAGGAAGCAAGCCTTTACCCAGAATCCTTTGTGTTCTTTGGCGTGCTCTGGCCTAGTATCAAATGGATGACTGGGATGATTTGTCAGCAGTTGCCTTGTGAGGCCGACTGGGGTGGGGGTTGTAGGGGTGCGCCACTAGCCAAATCCTCACCTGATGCCTGTTCAACGCTCACTATAGGTTTGAGCCCTCATGGGTACACATTGTTGGAGCGAGCGCCCTGTCGTGAAATACTCTGCGATATCGCTTTGCTGGGATAGCAGAGCGGGCATCTTGGGCCAGCCACAAAAGGAGCAGAATTGGGCCATCGTCAGTCCGATTGGGCCAGCCTCAGGTCGACCACACTTAAATGAATCAAAATATAAAGTTTTTAAGTGCCGGGAAAGAAGCCTGCTGAGGACTGAGCATGCTCCAGGAGGCACAGAATATCAAGCAGTAATCCGCATGGCTTTGATAGCCCTAGATCCCCCACCTCCGAGGCATCTCGCATCTAGGGTTGCCAAGTCCAATTCAAGAAATATCTGGGGACTTTGGGGGTGGAGCCAGGACACTTTGGGGGTGGAGCCAGGAACAAGCTTAATTGGACTCCAAAGGGCATTCTGGCCATCACCATTTAAAGGGGCTGTTGCACACCTTTCAAATGCCTTCCCTCCATTGGAAATAATGAAGGATAGGGGCACCTTCTTTGGGGGCTCATAGAATTAGACCCCCTAGTCCAATCCTTTTGAAACTTGGCGGGTGTTTTGAGGCGAGGAACTAGATGTTATGCTGAAAACTTGGTGCCGCTACCTCAAAAAACAGCCCCCGTAGAGCCCTAGATAACAGCAGATCAATTCTCCACTATACCTTGTGGGTATCAGTTTTCATAGGGGATAATGGAGTGCCCAGCAGACATTTCCCTGCCCCGCCTCCTACTTTCTGATGATCCTGAAGCGGGGGGAGGGCCTCCAAACTGGGGGATCCCTTGTCCCCACCTGGGAATTAAAGCAAACCGGAAGCCAGTGTAGAGATCAATAAGAGCACTGTGAAAACTTACACACTTAAATAAATTCTAGACACTTCTTTTCTGTTTCTTCACGTGCACATTTCATCAAACCAATCGTGCAAACAAAATGTTGTGAGTGAGCTGTTGCCTTAGCGCGGGTTCCGGATAAAAATGCAGGCGACCAGTGAAAGTGGCAAAGGGAAACATGAATCGAACCTGGGACTCGTGTAGCTGCACCTGTTGAGCAGAGGACTGCTACCTCTACATTACTCAAGCAGCACGGTATGCCTGCGTCTACCAGAAAATGGGATTCAAGGACAGCAGGAAAAATATCCCTAGTGTATATAGAGCTGTATATGGGCTATATTGAAACCCACAAAATTATTTATGAACTTTGAGCTCGGTTAGAGCCGTTTGAATTTTGACTGGGAAATATTATTTGGGTTCTAACGGAATGTGCATGTGAATAACCAGGAAACAAGTGTCTAGAATTTATTCAAGTGTAAGTTTTCACAGTGTTCTTATCAATTGCTTATCCGCCTGGGGATTGGCAACCCTACTCACCTTGCTGATGGCTCTCACCCTGCCGCAGACTCCTCTAACTGTGTTTTTGTCCTCTGGTTTCAGCCTTGGAGAATCCCACTTCCCCGTCCATTTGCTTCCGGAGGTGGTTGACCCCGGAGCCCCTGCAGGGGAGACTTGCTCCGGGTGGTACGCCATCCCGAAGGGCACTGAAGTTGGAGCCGCTCTGGGGGACTGCCAGTGTTCGGTGTACTCCTGTTTGCCTGAAAGTTCAGATGCAGGTACAGGCAGAAGAGAGTGATGCCTTCTTTCTGGCTACGCTGAGAACCTAAACGTTCCCGTCCGTGGGAGAACTATAACATTGGTGTCGGCCAGGGGTGGCCAAACTGCAGCTCGGGAGCCACGTGTGGCTCTTTCACACGCATCGTGTGGCTCTCAAAGCTCCCTCCACCCTGTTGACCAGCTTGGAGAAGGCGTTTCTCTCTTTAAATCACTTTTCCAAGCCGAGGAAGTTGGTGGCTTGGAGGATGCATCTAAAGTTTCTTTCTTTCCACCTTTCCCTCCCCCTCCCATCTATTATCTAGTCTCATTCCGCTCTGAGTGGCAGTGGCTTTCCAAAGTCTCAGTAAGGTAGACTTTCACATGCCCTCCCGTCTGGTCCTTTGCTGGGGATTGAACTTGGGTTCTTCGGCATGCTAAACAGAGGCTCTTCCACTGAGCCACAGCCCGCCTTCCTTCCTCCCTTCCTCCTCTCAAACATCTAATATTCATGTTTTGTGGCTCCCAAATATCTGACGTTCATGTCTTGCAGTTCTCAAACATTTGATGCTCATGTTTTGTGGCTTTCAAACATCTGATGTTTATTCTGTGTGGCTCTTACATTAAACAAGTTTGGCCACCCCTGGTTTAGGAGTTGGTGGGATATTGCTTTTGCTTCCTTCAGCCTAGAGTGCAGCATGCGAAATCGATTCTGCGTAAGCCAGGCCTATGTATATGTTGTGTTTTATGCACATTGGACAGTCTTAATGGAGCCCCATGGCGCAGAGTGATAACGCTGCAGTACTGCAGTTTGAACCCTCTGCTCACAACCTGAGCTTGATCCTGGCAGAAGCTGGGTTCAGGTTGCCAGTTCGAGGTTAACTCGGCCTTCCATCCTTCTGAGGTCGGTAAAATAAATACCCAGCTTGCTGGGGGGGGGGGGGGAGTGTAGATGACTGGGGAAGGCAATGGCAAACTACTTCGTAAAAAGTCTGCCATGAAAACATCATGATGCGACGTTGCCCCAGAGTCGGAAACGACTACCTTTACCTTTAGAGCGCAGCTCCTGAACCTTTCTGAGAGTTCCACCTCCTCCTGAGAGTTCCACCTCCTTGTCCATTGAATAGTATGTGCAGCTGCATAACAATCCCTGGATGAGCTCCACCACCTATTTTTATACAAAACAACCCCTGCTTAAGAGCATACGAAAGCTTACATTCTGAATAAAACTTAGTTGGTCTTAAAGGTGCAACTTGTCTACTGCTTTTGTTCTATCACCTGGAAGTGACATCATCATGTTGCTGTCATGGGGGGGGGGGTGACAGTCTAGTTTCCAGGCAAAACTCTTATGATTTGTAGCCAATTCTACCATATAGTTTTGCCCATGGAGTGTTGGCAATGTGATGACATTACTGATGGGTGAGACATCATCATGTTACTTCTCTGGTCAGATGGGGATGGTGGTAAGGAAGTACACCCCCCCCCCCAAAATGCAGGGGTTCCCCCACCCCTGGCAGGGGTCTGGCAACCGTACCTCATTCTCTTTTTACATCAGCTGAGCCATAGCTGTTCATTCCTAATGGGGTTCTGTTCAGAGTGAACCCAAAACCCCGTCTCTTAGCCCAGGGGTAGCTAAACTGCGGCTCAGGAGCCACATGTGGGTCTTTCACATATATTGTGTGGCTTTCGAAGCCCCCACAGCCCTGTTGGCCAGCTTGGAGAAGGCATTTGTCTCTTTAAATCACTTCTCCAAGCCAAACCAGCTGGTAGTTTGGAGAATGCACTTAAAGTTAAAGTTGCTTTCTTTCCATATCTCCCTCCCTGTCCGTCCTTCCTTCCTTCCTTCCTTCCTTCCTTCCTTCCTTCCTTCCTTCCTTCCTTCCTTCCTTCCTTCCTTCCTTCCTCTGACGTTCATGTCTTGTGGCTCTCAAACATCAGACATTTATTCTATGTGGCTCTTATGTTAAACGAGTTTGGCCCCCGCTGTCTTAGCCCAGCCTGTAATTTTTAGTTATTTTTCTCATTCACGTTCATCTCTCTCTTTCACTCATCCAGCCATTTCCCCTTACTGGGAATTAGAGAGAAACAAAATAGAGATGAGGATGACTGCGTAACCCATCTGGGATCACCTGGTGGCCACCTCAGCCTCCCCTGTTGAATACTGGCGCTGACAGTTCACAGTGAACTTGTGGGACTCCGTGCCCCAGAAGATGCCATGATGGCCACCAACCTAGATGGTTTTAAAAGGGGGCAGCTGGGCAAATTGAAGGAGGGAGCTGTCCATCAGTCGCTGTCAGCCCCGATCAATAAATGGGCCTACTGTACTCGGAGAGAATACAAGTATGAATACTGAACACCTCTGGGAAGGAACAGCAGGGGGAGCCTCTTTCCCTGCATTTGTTGGCCGCCCATTAGCATTTAATTGGCCATTGGGCTAGAGAGGATTGTGGATTTGATGGACTCCTGATCTAAACGGATTCATCTGGGTCCTTCTGATATTATTTTGAATTAAAACCGTGGATCCAGTAGTCAAAAAAATTCATTTCTTCTACAGTGGGGGTCCAAAATGCGAGTCCTCTGGCTCAGAGAATTCTGGTTGGCAGAAAGAGGTTACAGAGCAGGGGTGGCCAAACTGTGGCTCGGGAGCCACACGTGGCTCTTTCGCACACATTGTGTGACTCTCGAAGCCCCCACCAGCCCATTGGCTGGCTTGGAGAAGGCGTTTGTCTCTTTAAATCACTTCTCCAAGTCAAACCAGCTGGCGGCTTGGAGAATGCATTTAAAGTTGCTTTCTTTCCACCCCCTCCTCCCCCATCTATTTGTTTTCCTTCCTTCCTGCTCTCAAACATCTGGTGTTTATTCTACGTGGCTTGTATGTTAAGAATGTTTGGCCACTCCTGTTATAGAATGTGCAGGGTGCTCGGGAAATGCTCCTTAGGGACTAAGCTCCGATCCATTTGGTCTAGTCCAGCGAGGCTCTTTCGAGGTCCTTATGCCCTCCTCTCTCCTTCCATATTTCCTCCTAGTCCTCAACATCGGCACCTCTGCTCAGCTGACCATCTTGGCACCTTTGGGCTTCCTTCCAGGAGAGTCCCCAGACCCTGACTCGCCCGTGACCTACTATCCATATTTTGGCAACCGTTATCTGACCGTGGCGGCCTCTCTGAACGGCGGGAACGTCCTGGCGACTTTCGTGGACATGTTGGTCGGATGGATGGCCGAGCTGGGTAAAGTATTTGGAGGGGGGGGCACCGTAGGCTGAGAGCGGGAGCGGGCGGGAGATTGCGGATCTCGGGGCAAGCGATGTCATGAGCGCCTTTTGGCCTGTCTCCCCGCCACCCCCCCCCCTCCAAAAATAGAATTTCCTTGCTGGAATTAGACCAAGGTCTAGAACTCCGCCTTTACCAGTAGCCAGTTAACCAAGCAAGGCTGAGGGGCTGCAGCTCGAGGGAAGGGTATCTGCCCAAACCGTGGCATCTCTAGATAAAAATATGAAAGGCCTCTGAGACCCTGGAGAGCCGCCACCTCTCTGAGCAGATAATGCTGGCCTTGACGGAGCAGTGGTCTGTTTCAGTAGAAAGCAGCTTTGTGTGTGCTTAAGGCATGAGGGTATGGGCTTGGGCCCCTTTTGCTCAGGTTCGGCTCCTACTTCTGATGATGATGATGGTATTGGATTTATATCCCACTCTCCACCCTGAATCTCAGAGCAGCTCACAATCTCCTTTATCTTCCTCCCCCACAACAGACACCCTGTGAGGTGGGTGGGGCTGAGAGCTTTCACAGCAGCTGCCCTTTCAAGGACAACCTCTGCCAGAGCTATGGCTGACCCAAGGCCATTCCAGCAGCTGCAAGTGGAGGAGTGGGGAATCATACCCAGTTCTCCCAGATAAGAATCCGCACATTTAACCACTACACCAAACTGGCTCCTCCTTGGGGATACCCTCCTCCCTTGTCAGTATTGTGCGCTTCCCCTTCCCCCACATGCTTCCTTTTGGTGTAGTGGTGAAGTGCGCTGACTCTTTATCTGGGAGAACCGGGTTCGATTCCCCACTCCTCCACTTGCAGCTGCTGGAATGGCCTTGGGTCAGCCATGGCACGCGCTCTCTCTCTCTCTCTCTCTCTCTCTCTCTCTCTCTCTCTCTCTCTCTCTCTCTCTCAAGAGTTGTCCTTGAAAGGGAAGCTTCTGGGAAAGCACTCTCAGCCCCACCTACCTCCCAGGGTGTCTGCTGTGGGGGAGGAAGGGAAAAGAGATTGTGAGCTGCTCTGAGATTCAGAGTAAAGGGCAGGGTATAAACAGCCCCGTAGCTAGGGGCCAGGGGGGAGGGGGCCAGGGGGGCCACAGGGGGGAGGGAACCTTTAAATTGTGCAGGAGGCTGGAGAGTGCTCCTGCTGCCCCTCTTGCATGATTTATAGCCCACTGATCAGCTGCTTTGTGGGCCCTTTAAATGGCATGGGAGGGGCAGTGGCTGCTTCAGGGTGCCCCTCCTGCACAATTAAAATCACGCAGAAGAAGGAGGGAGAGGGGCAGTCCTGGGATGGGGGTGAGGGGGGCCCCCACAACTGGTTAGCTACGGATCTGGGTATAAATCCAGTTTCTTCTCCTTCGTCTTCTTCGTCTCCGACTTGAATCAACTGGCAGCCTATTTCCTTTGCTTCCCTGGGATTCACACGTGTGAAGAGAGGAGATCCAGTTCTTGTGCAGCTGGTGGATATGCAAAAGCTCAGCGGAGGGGGCTGGGTTTGGTCTGCAGCTCTGTTTGAGGAGGACTTGATCGCCCCTTCTGGGTTGCAGAGTACTCTGGGTAGGAGGTGCTTCTCACCCGAGAATGAACGCGAGGCAGGCTTTAACCCTTCCATCCATTTCCCACCCCCCTCCCCCGATCCACTCCTCAGTAGAACCAAAGCATTCGCCAGCATCTGGACTGGAAAAGGTTCATGCGCTTTGCAAGCTCTCCCCCCACCCCAATCCCTTTCTCCTTTCCAAAGCCTCCCCTCCCCAGAGCGCTTTGCAGGAGAGAAGGGGTCGTCAGGGCTAATTGGTTAGGGTTTTCCCCGCCTTCCTTTTCTTTTTCTGTGGTTTGAATCCCAGCAAAAAAGGCTTTTTCGAAGGTAAACATCTACCATAAACCGCAGAACAGCCCCTCTCTCTGAGCTTTTAGCCGACCCTTGAAAGACAGCATTAATGAGGATTTTCAATTACTTTTCCAGCTTTATTACCATTTTGAGCACTTAATGGGTTGGATGCTATTAAGTCGTCTCTTTTGTTTCTTGCCCCCCTCCCTCCTCCACCCACAGTTACTGTATCTGCGCTACCTCATGAGTGGAAAGCAGGCCTGACCAGCCACCCCTTCCTGGCCACCAGGCTCTTTCCTTCCACCTACCCATAATACCTTGGTAGCCGGCAGAGTGATCTATAAGGAGTGCTAGACTGGAACCTGAAGGGCCTGGGTACAGATCCCAGGCTGGCTACAAAACCTGCTTGATGGCTCCAGCTGGGAGAAGAGAGTGGGGCAGCTGCCTCATACGCCTCCATTAGGGTTGCCAAGTCCCCAGCAGCCTCCAGCGGAGGACTGGTTTTGCAGATGCACAGCGTGCACAGCATGATAACGTCACTTGCGAGTGACATCACGTGCCAGCTGCTCTAGGAGCTTCTGGGGAAACTCTATGGTTTCCCAAGACACTCTAGCAATTTGGGAGGTAAAACTCTATGGTACAATGGGTACCATGGAGTTTTCCCTCCCAAACCGTAGAGTTTTCCCGGAAGCTCCGAGAGTGGCCGGCAAGCAAAATGGTGGTGCGATGACATCACTTGCGAGTGACATCACGTGCCAGCTGCTCTAGGAGCTTCTGGGGAAACTCTATGGTTTTCCAAGACACTCTAGCAATTTGGGAGGTAAAACTCTATGGTACAATGGGTACCATGGAGTTTTCCCTCCCAAACCGTAGAGTTTTCCCGGAAGCTCCGAGAGTGGCCGGCAAGCAAAATGGTGGTGCGATGACATCACTTGTGAGTGACGTCATCGCACTGGCAATGTCAGGGGAGAATCCGCCCGCTGGCCCAATGTAGGCCGGCGGGTTGGGAACCTCCCAGGTGGGAGAATCCCCGCCCGGCCCGGAAACTTGGCAGCCCTAGCCTCCGTGGAGGGAGGGCAGGATGCAGGTGAGATGAACAAGATTGGTCCAACACTGGACCATGCCTTCTGATGGACTGGCTAGCCATTTTGGATCTCAAATCCAAACATGATTGGATGGAGGCTCCAGTCTTCTGACCAACTCTCTGGCTTCTTTCAGGCCCTGTTTCCTAGACGTGATTTTCCTCCTCTTAAAGCTCCTATGTTTCAACAGGATGTTATTATAGACTATTGGTGCTCTTGACTGAACTTTCCTTCCTATCCTAGGCTTAGCCCATGTAGGGCAGGGGTGCCCAAGCCTTTCTGGAGCTTTGGAATTCTGATATGGTGTGGTGGGCACAGCCACAAAATGGCTGCTGCAAGGAACAGGGACAGCCACAAAATGGCTCCTGCAGCTTACCTTCAGTCACATAGTGAAGAGCCTTGGATTGTTGCCAAAGCAACATTTTAAAAAAAATCTGTACTGCCAATCAGAAGACTTGCTGGGAAGGAGACCCACCCACTTTCTAAAGACACTTAGCGGGCACAGGGAAAGATGTTGGTGGGTGCCAGGGTGCCCACTGTGCCATGTTGGGAATCCCTGCTGTAGGTCATTGTGTTCCTCTCTGGAGGAAGTGGTGACAATTGGGCCCCATGAAGGATTCACCAGCCCCGTTTATTCTCTGCATCACCCCTCCAGTTACGAAATCCTTCCCTGCCCTTTTACTGATTTCTCTTCTCGGTGTGTTTCTCGGCAGGACTCCAAGTCCCACGTTCCACCCTCTACCAGCAACTGATCCATGCTGCCTTGGCCCAAGGCGACACAGCTCTCTCCGTTTGCCCGACCATCTATGGCGAAAGGCACAGGCCTGAGCAGCAGGGCTCCGTCACGCACATCGCGGCCTCCAACCTCTCTTTGGGGCACGTGACCCGAGCCCTGTGTCGCGGCGTGGTCCAGAACCTGCACTCCATGATGCCTTCCCAGCGCCTGATGGAGGCAGGGAAGAGGCAGATCCTGGCCAGCGGCAGCGCCCTCTCCAGGAACGAAGTGTTGAGGCAGGAAGTGAATAGCGCGTACCCCTTTCGGGTGGTTTATGGGGTAGCTATGGACGCGGCGATAGGGGCCGCCTTGGCGATGCTACACCGGAAGTGAGGTCGGAACGCGGGACAGCAGAAGCCCCTCCCTCTGATTGGGAAGGACAAGGGGGACCCTCACTGTTGGCCAGAAGATGGGGCAGACGTCTGGAGCTCCCAGCCCCATGCTGTTAATGAGGGCTGTGTGCAGATGGGCTGTCAGGTGGTGCTGCAGCATATCCCTGCAAGCACCAGCAGTCCACGGTTGGCATTTGAGCCCTCTGAATGAAACCAGCGGGCCTTGAAGGTGCTGGGCCTGTAAGATGCTACCTCCTGAACTCCACCCTTCCCCTAAAGGAATGGGAGGGCACCCCCTTTGAACAGGTTAGCCTTGGTGGCTGGGGAAAGCATTCCACTCCCGTAAATCATTCCCCAGTGCTGCATTTGCACTCGTACTAAAAAGGGACCAAAGATTTTTCCTTGTTTTCCATCCCTAACTCTCGCCGACCGTGCACCGCCATTTCCTTTTTGTGTTCCTCCTACTCCTCTCTGCTACGGCAGGGCACGGATGCTGTCACTTAAACCAGAATAATAAACTGTATAGCACCATACAATTGTTCAGTTATTCAGAAGTAATTCTTACACCACAAATTAGAATAATAATAATAAGAAGAAGATATTGGATTTATATCCCGCCCTCCACTCCGAAGAGTCTCAGAGGGGCTCACAATCTCCTTTACCTTCCTCCCCCACCACAGACATCCTGTGAGGTGGGTGGGGCTGGAGAGGGCTCTCACAGCAGCTGCCCTTTCAAGGACAACCTCTGCCAGAGCTATGGCTGACCCAAGGCCATGCTAGCAGGTGCAAGTGGAGGAGTGGGGAATCAAACCCGGTTCTCCCAGATAAGAGTCCGCACACTTAACCACTACACCAAACCGGCTGTATTGCGAGAACAGAAGAACCGATGCCGGCAATAGAGTGTTGGAATTACTGTCCTTGAAATGGACTAAGACTGATGCTTCAAAAATGCCGTCAGGAGGTCCAGCCATCTGGGCCAGAGTTCCAGAAGCCCTTTATGACTGCCCCGGACCACTCAAGGCGACTTATGGCGACCCCAGCCCCTCCTGCAGCCTTTGTTTCTTCCTTCTGGTTTTACCTCATGACTACTGAGTAAAGGGGGTGGGTATAATAAGGATTTCTATTCTCTTCGGGGTTCTCTTTTATTTTCAGATAGATGGATAACTATGTATGTAGGGGACCACTGCTGATTTGCTGCTGATTCCAAATACTCAGGCACCAGAGAACTTAACAGTTAACCACAGATTTTTATTTACACACAGTCTTCAGCTGGGGGGGAAGGGATGTATTTACTTAGGCTATTTTGTATCTTGGATGAATAACAATTGCTAAACAGTTCAGGTTTTACAATACAGAGGTTCACTGAGGTATCTCAGGGTCCACAGTTCTTATATTCGTCACTCTCCAAACTCTAATTAGGTTGGCCTCTTGGGCTTTATGTGTCTGGTCTCTTGAGTCGACTGGTGTGTCTGCTCCCAGCCCTCCTGACTCCCTCAGACCCACATCCCTCCCTCAGCAACCTTGTTAGTTCTTAAGAGTAGTGTAACTATTTCTGTGACCACTCAGGTCTTTCACTGTGACACTCGATTGTCACTCTCAGCCACCTGGCTGTCTTCACAGAGCTAACAGCGAGCTTCACTTCACCAGAAGTCTCTTCACAGCTCTCTGTATCAGCTCTCTCTTCAGCTCTCCTGCTGACCATATACTGCCCACTTCAACTGTCTCCCTCTGACAGTTGCTGACAGTTGACTCTCCAGTCGTTATCTGTCACTCACTCATCCTGAGAGTTCCGAGCACTCCGGCCCCCACCCTCAGATCACATGACTCAGACTCCCTGAGTCCTTAGCTTTTCTATTAACCCTTTCAATTCCGTCACACCCTCCCACTGCACGAAGAATACAGAGCATCACTACCCGAAGCAGAGTGTTCCATATATGCTGTGGCTAATAGCCACTGATGGACCTCTGCTCCAGTTTGGTGTAGTGGTTAAGTGCGTAGACTCTTATCTGGGAGAACCACGTTTGATTCCTCACTCTTCCACTTGCACCTGTTGGAATGGCTTTGGGTTAGCCATAGCTGTGGTAGAGGTTGTCCTTGAAAGGGCAGCTGCTGTGAGAGCCCTCTCAGCCCCACCCGCCTCACAGGATATCTGTTGTGGGGGAGAAGATGTAGGAGATTGTAAGCTGCTCTGAGTCTCTGATTCAGAGAGAAAGGCGGGGTATAAATCTGCAGTCTTCTCCATGTGTTTCTGTACCTTCATGCTCTATGGCATGACCGGTCCCACACCGGTCCTCGGTTTCTCTTTAATTTGGAGGACATGCACAGCCTCAGGAAGAAGGTGTGTGTGTGTTGGTGGTGGCTTTACTTACCAGGAGCTGCTGTTTCTGTGGTGCTGCAGTAGAAGCTAAGAAACTTACTCGCTTCTCCTATGCTGTGTCCAGCTTCGTTTCTTTGCCTCTCCCCACTGTGTATCAGCAGTCCTATCTTGTATGTCTCTTGAGATGGAAAGAGGGACGACTAAGGCCAGAGCATGAACTTTAAAGGGGAGCAGAAAGATAGAAACAGCTTCGCTCAGGAGTATAGGGCAGTTCAGAAAGGCCCAAAGCGGATCATCTCTCTTTGGATGTGAGAACCTGAAGGAGTTTATTGAATGGTAACCGCCTCCTGGTGCTGAAGCTTTTTATTATCTATTTTATTTAAAACATCTCTCTGCTGTCTTTGCATCCAAAGAAAGGTCCCCAAGGTGGCAAACATTAAAACATTGCGACATTAGAAACTTTTAAAGCAAAGTATATATACAATAATTCAATTAAAAAACATTTAGACAGACAATGAGGCCAATAACGTTACCAGGGATGTGTCCAACGGAACAAGAGCCTTTTACTAAAACTGTGTCTCACGTTGTTTTTTCTTTTTTCTTTTTAAATTTTTATTAACAAACAACACATACGATACATACAGCATTAAAAACTACACAAACACACTAACATCTAAAGGAACGTTCGAATATAATCCAATATATATATCTTATTCTATCAATTCTATTTTCAAATGCTTTGCCCAATCATACATAGGTTTCCAAGTTTTCTCACATTCTACAATATTTCCATCTCTCAATTTAGTAGTTAATAAATCCATTTCCGCTGCCTCCAATAATTTTAACATAAATTCTTCTCTATTTGGTATTTCACAAATTTTCCAATATTTGGCATACAAAATTCTGGCTACGGTTATATGGAGTAGAAGTTTTTTCCCTATTTTGGATATTGGAAATTTACAAACATTTAATAAGTATAACTCTGGGACATGGGGGATTTGCATTTTTAAGATTTTTTTGCATCCATATAGACACCTGTGCCCAGTACTTCTTGGCCGCATCACATTGCCACCACATATGATACAATGTTCCTTAAATCTTTTTACACTTCCAGCATTTATTTGAAACCTTGGGGTAAGCTCTGGATAGTCTTTCCGGAGCATAATACCAACGATATATTAATTTATATAAATTTTCTTTGAAAAGAGAAGACTTTGTCAACTTCAGGTTTTCCCTCCAGATTTTTTTCCCATTCTATTACTTCCATATTTTAGCCAAAATCTTGCATTCATCTTACCCAGGCTTCACGTTCTTTTAAATGATTAGATTGCGCTCATACGTTTTGAATCGAGCACATTTGCGCGTGAGGAAAACCCACCTGCTCTAAGAAAAACAACGCTGCCTTTCTAAGCATGTAGCTTGTTAAAGGTACCATCTTCAGGTTAGGAATTGTGATACATTTCTGTGTGAGTGCTTCTCAAGCAGTGGGTCTGTTTGTGTATACATCTTCGCAACTGGACTGTTGCCCCAGGTTTTAACAAACCTCGTAGATCTTAGCAACCCTTGTTTCCCCACTTGCCTATGTGCCTAGTGGTTTGTTTGTGGCCCCCCATGTATGAAGCAGTATGCTGGTTGTGTTCCCCACATCAGCTGCTGTTGCTGGCCATCTCTCCTTGCAGTTCTTTGGTCTGATGCTGCCAGAAACCGTGCCTTCTCAGTTGTAGTGCCGGCTTTACGGACTGATTTGTCAGAGGAGGTAAGGATCAGAGAAGCCTCTTTCTGGCCAGTTTTCTGCAAGAAACACCTTCATGCTCTATGGCATCCCACACCCGTCCTCGGTTTCTCTTAATTTGGAGGACGTGCACAGCCTCAGGAAGGAGGTGTGTGTGTTGTTGTTGACTCTACTTAGCAGGGGCTGCTGATTCTGTGGTGCTGCAGTAGAAGCTAAGAAACTTTTTATCATCATTACGTATCTTACTGCTTTATCATCCGAGGCTTTTCGGTGACTGTCTTAAAACGACGCCAGAGAGCTTTCTCTGCTCCGAGTGTGGTGACCCGCCTTGTTACATCATGGTGTTGCTTGACTCTATAATTGATTTTCACGTTTTAAGGGGCCATTTCAGTAGTCTTGCCGTGAGCCCCCTTGGCCCTGCCTGAGGAACGGCAGGGAGTAAATATTTCTGAGAACAAACCAACGTGATCACATATGCATCGAGCCAATTAGTCCTTACAGCAGTCAGGTTTCCTCATCGTGTAGCTGCCTCATCCTGTTATTCTGTGGCTTTTCGTCCACTTTTGAAAGGTGATGAGCTGTTAGATTGGGTCTTGCTTCCTCTCCCTCGTTCTGGAAATGATTGACGGAGGAAAGGGGGGGGGACGCTCTGACCCACCCCAAAGGAACATGCAAGCACTTATGGCATAGAAAGACACTACACGATCGGTTCCCAAATAATTCACAACACAATCGCCGGACAGCCACGAGAAGAGGCATTGCCCCCCCCCCTCCGGGCTGGATTAGCAATTAGGCCAACTAGGCACTGGGTTATGGGCCCCCACAACTTTAGGGGCCCTAGGCCGGCTCCCCCTGCCCCGGTTTTCTCCCTGCTTGCAGTCCTCCCAGCCTGCACACGCAGCCAGCAACTGAGTCACTCTTTGCCCGACTTGCCTGGTGTGGCTGCTGCTGCCAAGTTTGCCTCTCTCTGCCTCTCCCCCACAGCTTTGTCAAAGGGGCTTTTGAGAAGGTATCTGCTGCTGTGGGGGCTGTGGGCGGTAGGACAGGTGCTCCAACTCAGACAATTTGCAAGCCCACCCCCCCTGAGATTTTGACTGCCTGGGGCAGAGGTGTCGAACATGCAGTTCGGGGGCCGAATCAGGCCCCTGGAGGGCTCCTATCAGCCCCCCAAGCAACTGGCTGTCATCTGCTTCCTTCTTCCTCTCTCTTGCTTCCTTCTGCATAACACCTTGCTTTGCAAAGCTTGCTCAATTCCACAGGAGCTACAGAGCAAAACCTCTATTTTCTCCATTGGCTGAGGCTCCTCCCTTGGGGAAGGAAGTGGGGAAGAATAGCTTGCTTTGCCAGGCTCTGTCAATTGCACAGCAGAGCTACTGAGCCAAACATCTCTTCCTCTGTTGGCTGAGGTCCCCCCCCCCAGTCCCCTGGGGAAGGAAGGAAAGAGCCAGAGCTTCCTTTGCCCAATTCCCTGGATCCCACAGGAGAAATACAAAGAAAGCATCCTTAAGACCAATGAGTGCTAACATTTTAAGCATGTTTTAAGTTTTTTTAAAATATATATATTTGTGTTTGTTTGTGTTCTGCTACCTAATCTTAAATGGGAACACACATGGCCCGGCCTAACATGGCTCGGCCCAGCAAGGTCTCTTTAATGTCAGATGTGGCCCTCATAACAAATGAGTTCGACACCCCTGGCCTAGGGGTCTCCACAGGGTTTAATCCAGCACTATCCCCCCCCCCCTTTCTTTCCAGGAGCGAATGCCTCTTCTATTGTGTTTCGTCCCCACCCACTTGAGTGTCAGGTAGGGTTGCCAGGTCCAATTCAAGAAAGACCTGGGGACTTTGGGGGTGGAGCCAGTAGACTTCGGGGGTGGAGCTAGGAGACATTAAGGTGGAGCCAGGAGCAAGGGTGTGACAAGCATAATTGAACCCCAAAAGGAGTTCTGGCCATCACATTTCAAGGGACTGCACACCTTTTCAGTGCCTTCCTTCCATAGGAAATAATGAAGGAAAGGGTCACCTTCTTTGGGGGCTCATAGAATCACACCCCCTGGTCCAATCTTTTTGAAACTTAGGGAGTATTTTGGGGAGAGCCACTGGATGCTATGTTGAGAATTTGGTGCCTCTACCTCAAAAAACAGGGCCCACAGAGACCCAGATACCTGCAGATCAATTCTCCATTATTTCCTATGGGAATAAGTCTCCATAGGGAATCATGAATACCCAGCAGACATTTCCCACCCCTCCCCCTGCTTTCTGATGACCCTGAAGCGGGGGGAGGGCCTCCAAACCGGGGAATCCCCTGCCCCCACCTGGGGATTGGCAACCCTAGTGTCAGGGATGACATTTTATTCATTTATTCTCTTCACGGAGGGCCGACTTATCTAATAGGCACGGTGCCTAGCGCCCATGATACTTAAAGACCCACGAAAACAGTTTGATTTCTTTTAAAATCAGAAGGGAAAAAATAGGGTCAAAGAAAAATGGTTTAAAGTCCCCCCCCCCCCACATTAGAAAACAATGAAATGTTAGGGTCCACAGAAATCTATTAAAACCAGGGTGGGGGGGAGAGAAAGAGAGAAATGTTGAAGTATTTAAAGTTATATCAAAAATAGTTTTTACTACTAGGGTTGCCAAGTCCAATTCAAGAAATATCTGGGGACTTTGGGGGTGGATCAAGGCTGTGACAAGCATAATGGAACTCCAAAGGGAGTTCTGGCCATTACATTGAAAGGGACGGCACACCTTTTCAATTCCTTCCTTCCATCGGAAATAATGAAAGATAGAGACACCTTCTTTTGGGGATCATAGAATTGGGCCCCCTGGTCCAATCTTTTTGAAACTTGGGGGGTATTTTGGGGAGAGGCACTAGATGCTATACTGAAAATGTGGTGCCTCTACCCCAAAAAACAGCCCCCCCAGAGCCCCAGATACCCGCAGATCAATTCTCCATGGTTTTCTATGGGAATAAATCTCCATAGGGAATAACAGAGTTCCCAGCAGACATTTCCCTCCCCTCCCCCTGCTTTCTGATGACCCTGAAGCAGGGGGAGGGCCTCCAAACCGGGGGATCCCCTGCCCCCACCTGGGGATTGGCAACCCTATTTACTACTGATATTATTATGGTGGGAGGAACTCACAAAGGCAAGAGTGCCTGGAGCCCATGGAAGTCCTAATGCAGCCCTGCCTTTATTTATACCCACACTTTCTCTTCAATGACGACTCAAAGCAGCCTCCATTATTCTTCCTCCCTCCCTCCATTTTACCCTCACAATAACAACCTCAGTGAGGCCAATTAGGCTGAGCATGTGTTGCCTAGTGAGCCTCCTTCAAAGCAAATCCACTGTGCAAACTCAAAATGAATCAACGGTAATAGAATAAAGAGTCCAAATAATTTATAAAGATACCCCAAATACCCAGGAAGTATATTTCATGAGGGGATGGATTGTGCCTTTTGGAAACTGAATACGTCTTCGTTTGATGTCATTGTTGTGAGTTTACAGGATGGCTCTTGGATGAAGCTTGTTTGCGAAACATGGTCTAGCAAGTCGACAAACATGTAAAGGAAGGAACTTTGTCCCTTTGGAGCCTTTATTTCGGGAGACTGGATCAACCACATCTTGTGAAATTGACTGTGATTGAATTTCCAGAGGAAGCCTTTTGAATGGACCTTTTGCATTCTCCATGGAATCGTCTGGAAAATTCTTGTGGAATCATGAAATATCCTTCCTGTGTATTTGGGGTATCTTTATAAAGTATTTGGACTCTTTATTATTTTTGATTCATTTTGTGTTTGCACAGTGGTTTTGCTTTGACCTATTTACTGTGTAGCCACTTTGTTTCCTGTCCCAGTGAGTCTCCTTGGCATGTGGGGAATGGAACTCAGGCCTCCACTTGCACCTGCTAGCATGGCCTTGGGTCCGCCATAGCTCTGGCAGAGGTTGTCCTTGAAAGGGCAGCTGCTGTGAGAGCCCTCTCCAGCCCCACCCACCTCACAGGGTGACTGTTGTGGGGGAGGAAGATAAAGGAGATTGTGAGCCACTCTGAAACTCTTCAGAGTGGAGGGTGGGATATAAATCCAATATCTTCATCTACCTCACAGGGTGTCTGTTGTGGGGGAGGAAGGTAAAGGAGATTGTGAGCTGCTCTGAGACTCTTCGGAGTGGAGGGCAGGATATAAATCCAATATCATCATCATCATCATCATCATCATCATCATCATCATCATCATCATCATCATCATCATCATCATCATCATCATCATCATCATCATCATCATCATCATCATCATCATCATCATCATCATCCTAGATCCTACTCTGACACTACCAGGGTTGCCAGATATGACCTGGTTCTATAGTTATCATAGAGCTTTCCCCCCAAATGCTAGAGCAGGGGTGTCGAACTCAATTGTTATGAGGGCCAGATCTGACATAAATGAGACCTTGTTGGGCCGGGCCGTGTCAGGTTGGGCCGGGCCACGTGTATGCCTATTTAAGATTAGGTTGCGGAGATATAAACTTTATAAAGGACACAGACAAACACAATTAAATATTTTTTTAAAAAAACCTTTAAAACATGCTTAAAATGTTAGCACTCATTGGTTTAAAGGTGCTTTCTTTGTATTTATCCCTTGGGACCCAAGGAATGGGGCAAAGAAAGCTGTGGCTCTTTCCTTCCTTGCGCAGGGGACTGGGGGGGGAGCCTCAGACAATAGAAGGAAGAGAGACTTGACTGAGACACCCTGGAAAAACAAGCTCTGCCTTTCCCCCTTGTTTCCAAAGGGAGGAGCCTCAGCCAATGGAGAAAATAGAGGTTTTGCTCTGTAGCTCCTGTGCAATTGAGCGAGCCTGACAAAGCCAGTCGTGACGCAGAAGGAAACGAGAGAGGGAGAAGGAAATAGATAACAGCCAGTTGCTTGGGGGCCTGATAGGAGCCCTCCGGGGGCCTAATTCGCCCCCCGAACTGCATGTTTGACACTCCTGGCTTGGAGTATTTGTTGCCAAGTCCCCACTGGCCATCAGCAGGGGATGGGGGTGGGGGGTAGGGGGATATGGTTGCCAGATCCTGGAGATTTGAGGGTGGACCTTGGGAAGCACAGGAGCCTTAGCAGGATACAATGCCAGAGTCCACCCTCCAAAGCAGCCATTTTCTCCAAGGGAACTGATCTTTGTAGTCTGGAGATAACTTCTCATTCAGGAGGATTGCCAGGCCCCACCTGGAGGTAGGCTTCCCAATCCCCAGGTCCTAGCGGGGGATCCCCCGGTTTTACAGGCTTCCTTCTGCCCACCCACAGCCACCACCTACCTGTAGATCTCTGCAACTTTAGAAACCTGCAAATAGGTTCCATTTTAAAATGTGTGCGTGTGCCTTTAAATAAGAGCAGAAAGTACTTCATTGGGAAGGGTCAGAAGCCGTTTGCTTTGTCAAAGCAGAGCTCCTCCTTTCAGAGTGTTTCAGAGCAAGTAGGTGTGTGTTAGGGTTGCCAATCCCCAGGTGGGGGCAGGGGATCTCCAGTTTGTAGGCCCTCCCTCCACTTCAGGGTCATCAGAAACGGGGGAGGGGGAGAGGGAAATGTCTAGGCTTCCAAATCCCCAGGTACCAGCGGGGGATCCCCCGTTTTTACAGGCTTCTCCCCGCCCCAGCCAGCTGGCCGGTGGGGGAAGCCCCGCCCCCCACAATCTCCTTGTAGTTTTAGAGCTTCTCCAGGTCCGCTTTTAAAATATGTGCCTTTAAGGCTGAGCAGGAAGCAGGAAACAGGAAGGGCTTCGGAGAACGGCCCCTTCCTTTCTTTTGCTTTCAGATTTCAGAGCAAGTAAAGTTCTGCAGAAACAAGACCCAGTAAGTGTTTGTGTGTGTGAGAGAGGGAGGGGGCAGGGGATTCCCTGGTTTGGAGGCCCTCCCCCTGCTTTAGAATGCGTGGGGGGGGAGGGAAATGTCTACTGGGCACTCTATTATTCCCTATGAAGAACGATTCCGATAGGGAATAATGGGGAATTGATCCCCGGGTATTGGGGGCTCTGAGGGGGGGCTATGTTTTGAGGTAGAGGCACCAAATTTTTAGTATAGCATCTAGTGCCTCTCCCCAAAATATCCCCCAAGTTTCAAAACGATTGGACCAGGGGGTCCAATTCTATGAGCCCCAAAAGATGATGCCCCCATCCATTATTTCCTATGGAAGAAAGGCATTTAAAAAGGTGCTGTCCCTTTAAATGTGATGGCCAAAACTCCCTTGGAGTTCAATTACGCTTGTCACACCCTTGCTCCTGGCTCCACTCCCAATGTCTCCTGGCTCCACCCTCAGAGTCCCCAGATATTTCTTGAATTGGACTTGGCAATCCTACCTGGAAGCGGGCATCCTGACTTCGAGAAGAACTTTGGGAGAAATTTTTCCTGTTTCCAGTACAGTTGTGATCACTGGTGAGTCCAGTCAGTCAGGGAATCAAGTGGTTGGGCATTAGTTGGCCCAGGAGCTACCCAACAGCTGGAAGCTGGGAGGGCCTCAAGAAAATGGAACAAACACCTGAGCTGGATAGCCCAAGTTTCATCAGATCTAGGAAGCTAAGCAAAGTCAACCATGGTTACTATTTCAATTGGGAGACCTCCTTTGGAATACCCAGGCAACAAGACAGGGGCAGGCTCTATTCAGCCCCCTCTCTGAATATCCTCTGGACCCCCACTAGGGGTCAGTCGCTAGAGGTCAACATTGGGTTGCCAATCACCAGATGGGGCAGGGTAAAGGTACAAAAACCTCCGCGAGCACCAGCCTCAACAGTAAAGAAATTTAAGTGTAATTTACAACAATTCTTATAACAAAAATAAACATATCAAAAGTGAAATAAATCCCATTTTTAAGTGACAGAACACTGACCACACCCATACCGGTAGTACTTAAGTCTTTAAACATAAAGTTTCTTGAGCTGAAGATCCGGGCTGCGGTGAAAATGGTCGATATTCAAACGGAGTACGACGCTCCTATCTTTTTTGGTGAACAGATGAGTAGAGTGATATAATGCAGCAAGGCATCGGAACGCGACAGAGTTGCGCTATTCTCTCTGTTTCACATAGTGCTTCAACGAGCTGCGTGAATAATTGTGAACTTTAAACATCATCCTTAAAAATACACGAATACTTTCGAATAATTATAAAAAATACTTATAAACCTTCAAGAATACATTCATAAAATTCTTTCCTAAGGAGCAACGCTTCAATATTCTTAGAGAAAGAATTGACACTGTTTGCAAGAAACCACATGGTTATATGTAAAACATTACAGTGTTCTTTAAAGCTACAGACAAAAAAATCTCTAATGCATGACAACTTAAAGAAAACACGAAAGGTCTCAATCATTATTTAACTCATTTGGCATTAAAATTTGGAGTTTAAAAATCCAGTGTATTTCTTGTCTAAGAAGCCACTTGTTCATATCTCTTTTTTCCTTGTAGCCAATTAGGGAACCTTTCGATTACAAAAAAATCTCAGGGACTCAGGATCATGTGCAAATTTGCAAAACCGATATATATATATATATATATATATATATATATATATCGGTTTTGCAATATATATACATACACACATACACACACACATACATAATTGGCAGCTGAATTAAAAAATAAGTACCCTGTCCATATATTAATTACATCAAATTAATAATGTCATAATATCTACCAGGTATACATGTACGTATCTGATCTACAGGACCAAAAGAAAATTTAAGAAATGGAAGCCACTTGTACATCAGAGAATCGTTACCTTCTGAATTGTTTATATTGCATAAACTATCTGCTATCTTGTCCATAGCATAGACCTCCCAGATTTTAGCATACCAGGCTTTAACTGGAGGAATATTGGGAGATTTCCAAAATTGGGCTAACACCATTTTAGCAGCAGCTAGTAAAAGGGATATCAGGGATTTATTGAGAGAGGTAATAGAAATACCTTTCCAACAGTGAAGCAAAATGAGTTCCAATCTTAAGGGTAAACTATAGCCCGTGATATCCTTGATTTTTGCCACAATTACTGCCCAAAACGACTGCACCCTCGGGCAAGACCACCAGCAGTGTATAAATGTGCCCACCTCTCCACAATTTTTCCAACATTTGGAGGATTGATTTATCACCATATGGCTTAATCTCTGAGGTGTTAAATACCACCAAAACAAAATTTTTTGAGTTTGTAATTGTATATTCAATGATTTTGAAACAAACGAAGGAGATGACCAGATTTGTTGCCAAACATCCTCCTGAAAATTAATTGAACTATTCCTTTGCCAAATTTCTTGATAGGATAACAAATCAACAGCATCAATGTCTAGCAAACCCTTATAGATAAATGAAATCAGTCCCTTCCGCTTTAAAAAAGGAGAATATAGCAAGTATTCAAAGAAAGTAAGAGGTCGATTGAAATTGTATTTCTTTGAGAGTGATGTCACTAAGTTGTTAGTTTGCAAGTATTCAAACCATGGGATTTTTGTCCCACCAGTTTTCTCTTCTAAAGATTTTTTGTCGAGCATTTTTCCATTGGACAAAATATCCACAAACCTATAAAGATTATACTTTTTCCAAATTGGAAAAGACTTGTAAAAAAAACCCGGTTGAAACCAAGAAACATCCATAAAATGAGATAGTGGAGGGGCTAAAGAGAAGCGACGTTTGTCCCAAATCTGAAAAATAGCTTTAAGGAAAAGGTTGGAGGAAATATTAGGAGGTCTGTTCTTCGGAAATTCCCATATTGTAGATTGAAACGATTTGTTATTTAGATAGGTATCTTCTAGGACCTTCCAGCCTGAATTTAAATCAGCATCATGGTATCTGATAAGGCCACCTAAAATGGCAGCTTCATAAAATTTATGCAGATCCGGAAGAGCCAGACCACCTGAGGATTTAGAACGAATAAGAGTTGCATACCCTATTATAGATAAGCCCTTGTTCCATATATATCTTAAGAACGAACGACGCCAACCCACAAATAAATCCTCAGGAATAAGAATAGGAATGGCTCGAAATAAAAACAGAAATTTGGGAAAAATAAAAGATTTAATAATCTGAATTTTTTCATTCCAGGGAATGAGTGAAGAATTTTTATTCTTTGCACAAAATTCTTAATGTGAGATTTATGCTCCAAGACGCGTGTCCTAATGACACGTGTCATGCTTCCCAAGTAGATTTTTAAACATGGGCACAAAATCGTGTAGATGCAACGTTGGGTCGAACAAGGAGTAGTGTCTCTCAAAGTAATTTTGTAGCCAGTATCAGGGTGGATAAATTCTTTCAATCAAGAGACAAACCGCAAGCAGAACACGCTCCGCATTTATGGTGTCCGCCTGCGGTGGTATTTCTAGGCGGAGGTTTAGCATAATCGGATCTAGTCACTACATCAGCAATATTTTTTGTTCTCCTGTATCCTATTTTAGGAAACAGCTCACATCCAGGTATATTCCTCACGATAAACCAATGTTTCTTTAAAATATTTTGAATAGAATAAGACAATGTAGAAAACTGAAATGCACAAGAAAGCCTATTATTTTGCCGCATAGACTCTGTATCTAATGAACCAGTCTGTAAACACAGATGTTCTGGAGACTTTATTAATCCGATCACATGCTGTTCTGAGAGTCCTTACAGGATATCCTTGGGCTCTATAGTGAGAGCATATGCGCATTTTTTCATTTTCAAAATCTACAAAAGAGGTTGAATTATGTTTTAGCTCTCACCAGCTGTGAAAAAAGTAAGCTTCTTTTTAAATGGCCCGGATGACAGGAATCGAAACTCAAAGGTTTATTTTTATCTGTTGGTTTTTTGTATGGTTTGACTGCTAGTTTATAATCTGCAGTTTTATACGGTAAAGTGTCCAAAAAAGCTACTGTCTGGACATCTGCCTTGTAACTAAATTTAATAGAGGGATGTACATTGTTCATCCATTCCATGAATGGGACTACAACAGGGGTGGCCAATGGTAGCTCTCCAGATGTTTTTTGCCTACAACTCCCATCAGCCTCAGCCAGCATGACTGATCTGGAGAGCTTCCATTGGCCACCACTGGACTACAACATTCTCATTGGATAATATGGCCAGTCCATCATCTATATACCTCCGAAACCATAAAACAGAGGAAGAAAAAGGGTTTTCAATAGGATTACAGTAAATCTTCTCTTCCAGAAAATCCATAAATAAACATGCAATACTAGGCGAAAAAGGACTGCCCGTAGATGCGCCTTTAACTTGAAGATAATATTGGTCATCAAAACGAATAAAACTGCACTCTAATGTTATGTCCACTAATTCCATGAGAAATGCTGTGGGGGGAGATCTGTCTACTCTGGAGTCAAGTATATTTTGTAGGACAAGTCTAGCTTCATCGTGTGGCACATCAGTGTACAGAGAGCTGACATCAAGAGAAACCAACACAGCTTCTTTAGTGGCTTGTAGTCCTTCAATCTTTTTAATAAAATCTGCAGCGTCTGTAATATATGTTTGTGATTTTGACACAAAAGGCTTTAAATAAAAATCTACACACTGACTTAAGTGCTCAAGTAATGATGCTGAGGCAGAAACAATTGGCCTGCCAGGGGGAGGGAAACCCTCTTTATGAATCTTAGGCAGGATGTAAATTTATTATTTTATTATTATTTATTTATTACATTTGATTTATATCCCGCCCTCTCCGCAAGCGGACTCAGGGCGGCTCACAGTATCTACACAATTAAACCAGTACAATATATAAAACCATAATTTAACATTTTCAGTTTAAAAAACATATTACAATTAAAATTATTAAAACCATTTTAAAGTGCTGAATCCCTACATTATAGCGGCATTAGAATTCCAAACAGTGATCACCGGCGTTCTGTGTGATGTCCGGTGGCAGCCATCTTCGTCAAGCATCGAAGGCCTGCTTGAACAACTCGGTTCTGGTCGCCCTCATAGATGACCTCATGCGACATCTGGATCAGGGCAGCTCAGCGGTGCTGTTGTTATTAGATCTGTCAGCCGCGTTCGATACGGTTGACCATCAGCTACTGACTAGCCGCCTTGCCGATGCGGGGATTCAGGGATCTGCCTTACAGTGGCTGACCTCTTTTCTCCAAGATCGGGGACAAAGGGTGGTGATCGGGGAGGAAGTATCCCAGAGGCACTCTCTTAGTTGTGGGGTGCCACAGGGAGCGATTCTATCCCCGATGCTATTTAATATCTATATGCGCCCCCTTGCCCAGATTGTCAGGAGGTATGGACTGGGTTGTCATCAATATGCGGATGACACCCAGCTTTATCTATTGATGGGTGGCCAGTCCGACTGTACCCCGGAAAATCTAGACCTGGCTCTACAAGCCGTGGCATCTTGGCTCAGGCTGAGTCGACTGAAACTGAATCTGACAAAGACGGAGGTTCTCTACCTGAGTCGGGGTGGTCCAAGGGGAGAGATCCATCTGCCGACTCTTGACGGGGTGCCATTAACACCGGTCCCTAAGGCCAGGAGTTTAGGCGTGCTCCTTGAGTCCTCCCTTACAATGGAGGCCCAGGTAGCAGCCACTGTTAGATCTGCCTTTTTTCATCTTCGGCGGGCACGGCAGCTGGCTCCTTTTCTGGAGCACAACGATTTAGCGATGGTAATCCATGCTACGGTCACCTCAAGAATAGATTACTGTAATGCTCTCTACATGGGGCTACCCTTGACGCAAACCCGGAGACTACAACTAGTGCAGAATGCTGCGGCACGGCTGCTGATGAGGCTGCCACGATGGGAGCACATTCAGCCAGTGCTGAAAGAGCTGCACTGGCTACCTGTTGTGTTCCGAGTTTGCTTCAAGGTGTTGGTATTGACCTTTAAAGCCCTCTATGGTCAGGGACCTGCATATCTACGGGACCGCCTTTCTCCGCATATCCCCCAGAGAGCACTGTGTTCAGGGGCAAAAAACCCACTCTCGGTCCCCGGACCAAAAGAAGCCAGGCTATGCGTGACAAGATCTAGGGCTTTTTCGGTGGCAGCACCAGAGCTCTGGAACGCACTTCCAGAAGCCATACGGGCCCTGCGGGATCTGTCTGCGTTCCGCAGGGCCTGTAAGACCGAGTTGTCTTATTTGTTAAACAGTCTTTTAATTTATCAGATATGAAGCCCATATTATTTGCTTCCGTCGGAGAGATCTGTATCAATCTTTTAACCTTTTCAGTTGGATCGTCCTTTAAAGGGCGATAGTACATTAAATCTCCAAGCTGTCTATGAACTTCCAGTAAGTAGTCTTTGGTATCTAGGACTACAATGCCACTGCCCTTAACTGCAAACACCTGAGCTGGATAGCCCAAGTTTCATCAGATCGAGGAAGCTAAGCAAAGTCAACCATGGTTGCTATTTTGATTGAGAGACCTCCTTTGGAATACCCAGGCGAGAGGACAGGGCAGGCTCTATTCAGCCCCCTCTCTGAATATCCTCTGGACCCCCAGTAGGGGTCAGTCACTAGAGGTCAACATAGCGTTGCCAATCCCCAGGTGGGGGCAGGGGATCCCACAGTTTGGAGGCCCTCCCCCCATTTCAGGGTCATCAGAAAGTGTGTGTGTGGGGGGGAAATGTCTGCTAGGCACTCCATTATTCCCTATGGAGACAGGCTGTTTTTTGAGGTAGAGGCACCAGATTTGCAGCTTAGCATACAGTGCCTGTCCTCAAAACATCTGCCAAGTTTAAAAAAGATTGGACCAGGGGGTCCAGTTCTATGAGCCCTCCCCCCCAAAAGGTGTCCCTATCCTTAATTATTTCCAAAGGAGGGAAGGCATTTAAAAAGGTGTGTGGTCCCTTTAAATGTGATGGCCAGAACTCCCTTTGGGTTCAATTCTCATCACACCCTTGCTCCTGACTGCACCCCCAAAGTTTCCTGGCTCCACCCCCAAAGTCTCCTGGCTCCACCCCCAAAGTCCCCAGATATTTCTTGAATTGGACCTGGCAACCCTGGGTCAACATGACTTCCAGATGCAAACATACACACATACACACAAAATATACAAAATACCAACAAGAAAATGGAACAAACCATTCGTGGCACTGTCCAGCAGAGCACTCAGACAAGAACTGGTCTAGGGGAGTCAGCCAAGATCATGCTACCATTGGGACGTTGCCACACCCCTCCTGTTGACCTGATCCTGGTGAAGCTCCATCGCTGCTCAGGCCCACGTAGCCGTAGGACGGTTTCTCCTGCCATCCTCTGTTGCAACAGCCTCGCTCACCTGAGCAAAGCCTTCTGAAGGTGCCGCCCTGTGAATGTGTGTGGCCCACACCCTGGGGAATCCTTTGTTGTGGCTTCTGCTTTGTGGAGTGCCTGCCTGGAGAGGTCAGGAACAAGGCATCTACGCCTCTGCCCTTCCGCTGACTGTCCAAAAGGCCTTTTCCTTAAAGGAACAGGGCCAATGGGAACGGTTCAGGAAGCTGCTTGTGTGGATTGTATTCTGTTGCACTGCTGATTGCGTGTATTGCCGTACTTTGTAATTCATTTTCTGTATTGTTTACAACAACACGTCCTTCTTAAAAAAGGAAAATGTATTAACTTCTGATTTTGCAATCCGACCCCTATAGCATTGTTCACTGGCTGCGTTATAATGCCTCCTTGTTTTGTTATTATACAGGGGTGGCCAAACTGCAGCTCAGGAGCCACATGTGGCTCTTTCACACATTTTGTGTGCCTTTCAAAGCCCCCACCACCTGATCAGCTGGCTTGGAGAAGGCATTTCTCTCTTTAAATCAGTTTTACAAGCCAAGCTAACCAGAGGCTTGGAGAATGCATTCAAAGTTAAAGTTGCTTTATTTCCACCTCTTCCCCCCCATCCTAAGCGGCCCCGTGGCGCAGAGTGGTAAAGCAGCAGTACTGCAGTATTGTGATCTGAACTCTCTGCTCACAACCTGAGTTCTATCCCAGTGAAAGCTGGTTCAGGTAGCCGGCCCAAGGTTGACTCAGCCTTCCATCCTTCCGAGGTCGGTCAAATGAGTCCCCAGTTTGCTGGGGGGAAAGTGTAAAAGACTGGGGAAGGCAATGGCAAACCACCCCGTAAAAAGTCTGCCGTGAAAATGTTGTGAAAGTAACGTCACCCCAGAGTCGGAAACGACTGGTGCTTGCGCAGGGGACCTTTCCTTTTCCTCCTCCCCACCTATTTTCCTTCCTTCCTTCCTGTCTTGTGGCTCTGAAACCTCTGACATTAATGTCTTGCGGCTCTGAAACATCTGACATTTATTCTATGCGGCTCTTGTGTTAAGCAAGTTTGACCACCCTTGTCATTATATTTTGTAATCTGCCGTCATTCTGAGCAAGGAAGTTGGGCTACAAATGAGTTAAATAAATAAATCCACTTTCTCCCTTTCAGTTGTACCATGTAATGTCTTACCCTCATCTTCATCTTCTGGTCTGCCTTTATCAATGGGCTTTCAGAGACAGTTGTCTCTAAAGCAGGGGTGTCAAACCTGCGGTCCAGGGCCGAATCAGGCCCTTGAAGGGCTCCTCTCAGGTTCCCAAGCAACCGGCTGTCATCTGCTTCCTTCTCCCTGTATCTTGCTTCCTTCTGCATAACACTTTGCTTTGCAAGGGTTGCTCAATCGCACAGGAGCTACATAACAAAACCTCTATTTTCTCCATTGGCTGAGGCTCCTCCCTTGGGAAGGAAGGGGGGGGGAGCAGAGCTTGTTTTTCCAGACCCGCTCAATTGCATAGTAGAGCTACTGAGCCAAGCCTCTCTTCCTTTGATTGGTTGAGGCTCCTCCCCCCCCAGTCCCCTGGGGAAGGAAGGAAAGAGCCACAGCTCCCTTTGCCCAGTTCCCTAGATCCCATGAGAGAAATAAAAAGAAAGCACCTTTAAGTCAGAGTGCTAATGTTTTAATCATGTTTTAATTGTGTTTGTCTATATTTTAGCTACCTAATCTTAACACATGGCCTGGCCTGACATGGCCCGGCCCACCAAGGTCTCATTTATGTCCAATCCAGCCTCATAACAAACGAATTTGACGTCCCTGCTCTAGAGGCAGACGAATCTGGGACTCTCTGGACCCCAGTTTTACTTGCTGCCTGGATAAGAACCCATCCTACAGAGTTCCTTCTGGGCTTCCCTGCTCCTCTACAAGGGTATGATTTGTCACCAGAGTCCTGGCCAGATGGTTGGTTTGCTCCTTTCCCAGCAAGGATGCTTAAAGATGAGACTCCTGCACCTTGTTGAGGTTTTCATGACCTGGCCCAGCGTCAAGGAGATTTCTATCCGGAGTGCTTTAGTTTTGTTAGTCACGAATGAATATTCTGGGCCAATTTGAAGATCTTTCCATTATGATCTCATTTAGAAGCTTCTCATTTTGCTGCCGAGTGTTTCATTTTCTTTTTTTATTTGATTTTTTAATTAGTCCTCGGAGGGAGTCTTGGGAAGCATGGTTAATTGCAGGATGACATTATAGACAGAAGTCTGGCTTGGGGAAGAGTTAGGGCGCCATGTTGTCATGAGTGCAGCTAGGAGGCGCAGAGAGCCGGAGAGGAGCTCAGAGGTCTGTTTGCTTCTGCTCTGGGACGCCCAACAAGGTCTGAAGATTCCCCAGGGAGGGACTGTAGAAACTTTTAAGAGCAAACTGGTGAAATCCCAGAGGTGTTTTTATTATTTTTGTGTTTTTTGAAACGCCAAAGCCAAAAGCAATGCATTAGGGGGATGTCTAGGTACACCTCAGCATTCAGACACTACGGCTGCAATCTCACATAGTTAATAATGCACATTCAATTCACTTTCAGTGCACTTCCCAACCGGATATTGCCAGTTCACACAGTAAAATCCAGTTTGAAAGTGCATCGAAAATGCATTATTTAGTGCGTGTGACTGCAGCTTTATTGTGGCTTTACCTTACCTGATGGCCTCGGCCTCTCTGCCCTGTTGTTCGCCCTCTAGAGGAACTGGTTGGCCACTGTGTGAGTCAGGATGCTGGATTGGATGGACCACTGGCCTGATCCAGCAGGGCTCTTCTGATGTTCTGATTGAGGCCTCGGCTTCCGTGCCCTGTTGTTGGCCCTCCAGAGGAAATGGTTGGCCACTGTGTGAGACAGGAGCCTGGACTGGATGGACCACTGATCTGATCCAGCAGGGCTCTTCTTACGTCCTTATGTATGTAACTGCCTGTCCCCTGGCCAAATTTCTCTCTCCAGGAATGGCTGCATTGGACAGCTCACTTGGCTGAAGACCATTATAGTTTGGGAAAGAATACTGCCCCCCAGCCAAGAAGAGGAGGGGTTCTGTGTGTGTGTTGTGTGTGTGAGAGAGTGGCAGAAGACATTAGAAGGAGTGCAGCAAGACAGATGTGGAAGTGAGATACAATGGAGAAGGGCGGACTAGGATGCTCTCAGAAAACCGAGGCAGAATACAAATGTAAAAAAGGGCCAGAGAGAGAAAGAGATGGCAATTTTCAGAGCTTGGAGAGTAACAGAGAGAGCTGAGATGAACAACAAGGCAGGGGAGGGGGTGTCCTGAGTTGGGGTATGTATAGGAGGACTCTACCTCCCCACCTGTGTGCTGTTTATCTATTATTTATTTGTTTGCTTTCTCTCCAGTGGGAGCCCAGTGGGAATCAGTATGGTGTAGTGGTTAAGAGCAGCAGCCTCTAATCTAAAGAACTGGATTTGGTTCCCAACTCCTTCTCCACGTGAAGCCCATGGGGAGGCCTTGAGCCAGTGCAGCCACAGTTCTCTCAGAGCTCTCTCAGCCCCACTTGCCTCACAGGGTGTCTGCTGTGGGGAGAGGAAGGGAAGGCGAGTGTAAGCTGCTCCAAGACTCCTTCAGGTAGAAGAAGATGAACATATTGGATTTGTACCCTAAATATACTCTGAATTGGATTTATACCCTGAATATACTCTGAATCTCAGAGTCTCAGAGCAGCTTACAATCTCCTTTACCTTCCTCCTCCACAACAGACCCCCTGTGGGGCAGGTGGGGCTGAGAGAGCTCTCCCAGAAGCTGCACTTTCAAGGACAACTCTTGCAATAGCTATGGGTGACTTGAGGCCATTCCAGCAGCTGCAAGTGGAGGAGGGGGGGAATCAAAACCTGTTCTCCCAGATAAGAGTCCACACACCTAACCAGTACACCAAGGAAAGGAGGAAAGGTCCCCTGTGCAAGCATCAGTCGTGTCCGACTCTGGGGTAACGTTGCTTTCACAACGTTTTCACGGCAGACTTTTTTTTTTAAACAAGGTGGTTTGCCATTGCCTTCCCCAATCATCTACACTTTCCCCCCAGCAAGCTGGGGACTCATTTTACCGAACTCGGAAGGATGGAGGGCTGAGTCAACCTCGAGCCAGCTACCTGAAAACCCAGCTTCCACCAGGGATCGAACTCAGGTTGTGAGCAGAGGACTGCAGTACTGCAGCTTTAATACTCTGCGCCACGGGGCTCTTCTACACCAAGAGCAGGGTATAAAAACCTGGTCTTGAGAGCCAGTGTGGTGTAAAGAGTGGCAGTATTTAATCTGGAAAACCAGGTTTGATTCCTCACTTCTCCACATGAAGCCTGCTGGTGACTTTGGACCTGTCACGGATCTCTCAGGCCTCTCATTCCTACCTGCCTCACGAGGTGCCTGTTGTGGGGAGAGAAAGGGAAGGCAATAGTAAGCTGCCCTGAGGCAAGGAGTCTCAGGTAGAGAAACATGGGGCATAAAAACCAACTATTTTTTTTCAATGGCAACTTACACTGTTCTCCTCTCCTCCCACAACCTTGTGAGGTAGGTTAGGCTGTGAGAGCATACGACTTGCCCAACATGTTGCTGAACGAACTGACGTCGGAACGAATTTCATTCATAATTGAAATTGTTTACTTAAAGGGAAAGCCTTGCAGTCAGGTTTTTCTCTCCCAGACAAATTTTCGATAAAAAGGAGGGGGTGGGGCAGATTTTATTGGAAGTAGCATTTAAGAGAAATCCCCTTACATTTACCTAGCAAGTAAGCTCCCATAGCAGGGTAGGGGTTTCCCAGATCCTAGCAACACTCTAACCTCTACACTACCTTGACTTTCATATATAGATAAAGCAGGGGTCATTTTGTAGAAAAAGAGGTGCTGGAGCTCATTAGCACACTCATTTGCATATACCACACACCCCTGACATCATCGGAAGGTGTCGTAAATTATATCAGCTCAGCATCTATTTTAAAATGCTTCTTAGATTATAAATTGTCATCATAAAACCTTACTAGTCCCATCACGCTTGTTAAATTACTTTCTCCTATGTGGCCACAGTGCCATGATGAAGATTTCCATCTCTCTGCTTTATGTGTTTGGGTTATTTTGAGGGGAAATATTAGAAAGTTTGCCAAATCTTAGAGTTCAGCAAAATTCTCACAGGGGGTTTGAACAACAGAGCCCAGAAAGAAAAAACACAATAAAATTTAGAGATTCCGGAGCTCCACTCCTGTGAGCTCCTGCCCAAAATGAGGCCAGAGATTAAGTAGGCCTCAAATTCAGCAGGAGCTCTCACTGGAGTGCAGCTTCTGAACCTTTCTGAGGGTTCCCCCTCTTCCTCCCCACCTACCTTGTCTGCTGAATAGTAGGTGCATCTGCATAACAATCCCTGGATTAGGAGAGCAGCCAGCTATACACCAGGGGTTTTGCCACAGCCCCAGCAGCCCTCATTAACACCTGGAGAAGCCCATGCCACTCTTTCTCCACTTCTTATGTGATTTGGGGTGGCGGGTGAAGATATTGATGAAGACATTGGATTTATATCCCGCCCTATGCTCTGAATCTCAGAGTCTCAGAGCGGTCACAATCTCCTTTACTTCCCCCCCACACACAACAGACACCCTGTGAGGTGGGTGGGACTGAGAGAGCTCTTATAGCAACTGCCCTTTCAAGGACAACTCATACAAGAACTATGGCTGACTCAAGACCATTCCAGCAGCTGCAAGTGCAGGAGTGGGGAATCAAACCCAGTTTTTCCAGATAAGAGTTCACGCACTTAACCACTACACCAAACTGGTGGCTTACTGGCCTTTTGACTGGAGAACCCCAGGCGAGTGAGGCCTGTTTGGGCTGGCTGCTCTAAGCATGCCTCGCTCACCCAGGACTCTCCTTTCTTGCATCGGGTTGCTTTTGGCTGGAAGGGGGGGCTATGCTAAAGAGTTATGCTAATGAGCTCTGCCCCTGAGATAAAGTAAACATTCCTAAAGTGTTCACACCCCAGAACTTAATTCCACGTGGGTAAACGGGGGAGTGCATACCAACAGCATCTGAATAGTTCCCTCCAAGTTATTATCCAGTCAGAAAGCAAATGTGTCTTTTGACATGGTGTCCACATTCATGGTACCAGCTAAAAGATCTCAACCACAAAAATACAAGCAGGCTTGTCTAAAAGTTGCCATTTGTTTGTCAAACTTGGCCTGTGCTCCGGGGAAAGAGCCGGATCTTAATGTGTTTCCGCAGGGAGGAAATTTGATGAAAAATGTCTTCTGCTAAATTGGAACAAAACAATCTCAAATCCAAAACATTTTTTTTTTTACAAAAAGCTTTGCTAGACTCCTGGGACAAGCGATCGCTTCTGCTTTTCCAGGACTTCTTCATTATTGTGTTAGCAGTGTGTCTCTGTTCTTCGAAATCATCCCCGCCTACCTATCAAAACCGCCACTGTGGGGACCAATCTGTGAGCAAGCAAAACAGATATATTCCCCCCCCTCCAGCCAACGCCTAAGAAGGGGAAGAGTTGGAAGGTGTAAAAGACTTGACATCGCTGTGGTTCAGGGACGGGTCGCTGGTAACGAGGAACCGCGAGCAGACGACAACCTCTGGTGAGATTGTAAGTCCTGCGTTTTAACTTTTACTTGGCCTAGGGGATGCCAGCCTCCAGGTAGGACCTGGGGCTCCTCCAGAATTACAGCTCGACTCTAAACTGCAAAGATCGGTTCCCCTGGATAAAATGAATGCTCTGGAGGGTGAACTTGGTGGCATTCTACCCTGCTGAGGTCCCTGTAAGAGAGCCAGTTTGGTGTAGTGGTTAAGTGCGTGGACTCTTATCTGGGCGAACCGGGTCTAATTCAGAGAGAAGGGCGGGGTATAAACCTGCAATTCTTCATCTTCTTCTTCAGCCGGACTCCGAGGGGTGCACTGAGCAGGTGTTGTCCATTGGGGAAGGCAGTCTCCAAGGAGCACAAATGCTGCGCGTGGGGAGAAGGGGCACCTGGCAGCCCCCCTCAGGCCAGGTGACACCCTAGGCAGGCCGGCTGCCTACTTGGCCTACTCCCATGCACCGGCCATGACTGAGCCCCTCTCGACACGAAAGCTTTGGGAAAACATCACTCACTGAAATGGTGTGCTATGGCTTTAATGGTTTATTTTGCTTAAGCAAAAGAAACTGAGTGCTGATACACCCCTTTGGTGTAGTGGTGAAGTGTGCGGACTCTTATCCGGGCGAACTGGGTTTGATTCCCCACTCCTCCACTTGCACCTGCTGGAACGGCCTTGGGTCAGCCGTAGCTCTGGCAGAGGTTGTCCATATGAAGCTGCCTTATACTGAATCAGACCTTTGGTCCATCAAAGACAGTATTGTCTTCTCAGACTGGCAGAGGCTCTCCAGGGTCACAAGCTGAGGTTTTTCACACCTATTTGCCTGGACCCTTTTTTGGAGATGCCGGGGATTGAACCTGGGACCTTCTGCTTCCCAAGCAGATGCTCTACCACTGAGCCACCATCCCTCCCTTGAAAGGGCAGCTGCTGTGAGAGCCCTCTCCAGCCCCACCCACCTCACAGGGTGTCTGTTGTGGGGAGAGAAGACATAGGAGATTGTAAGCCACTTTGAGACTCTGATTCAGGGAGAAGGGCGGGGTATAAATCTGCAATTCTTCATCTTCTTCTCCTCTCTGTCGTCCCTATTTTATTTATTTATTTATTTACTTGATTTGGTTCGCTTTGTAGCCCGCCATTCCCATAGAACAGGCTCAGGGTGGGTTACATCATAAACCTCCCCGGGCTCCATCCTCAAATCTCTAGGTTTTTCCCAACCTGTACCTGGCAACTCTGCCCCCCCATCCTCCACCTGGTAACTCTACTTGGCCTGCATGGATCGTAGGTTCACTTTTTATCGGGGCATCCTTTCGCAGTAGTTACAGGTGATCGGCAGTGTTCCCTTGAAGCTGAGTGAGTGTGAGCGAGCTCACAGTTTTTTAGCCTCCGGCTTGCACGTTTTAGTCTTCGCTCAGGAAAAACGGCTCCAGAGCGAACTCATCTAATGCAGCAACTCACCACTTTAAAGCCAGTCGCTGACAAAGTAGAGTTTTTGCTCACAAGACTCCGCAGCTTTAGAGGGAATATCGGTGATCAGGTGGGAGGGCATATTTCATCTTGAATTTTTAACACGTTTGACCAGGGCAACCAAAACCCAAGAAAAGGTTGGAGCATCTTCTGGGCAAAATGAAGCCGAAATCTGTCGGATCCTTTGCGGTGTCAGAGGGGAAAAGATGTCCAAAGGGAGCTGCGATGGAGTTTTTAAAAAATGATGTGTGGTATGGAGAAAGTGGGAAGAGAGAACTGTGTGATTAGGCCCTGGGGTCATTCAATCAAGTTGTCGGTCGGGAGATTCCAGGCAGACAGATGAAAGTACATTACACAACGCACAATGAACTCATCACTACCACAGGAAACAGCGATGGCCACTCGCTTCCTGGGCTTTAAAGGTAGATAGAGCCAAATAATGGAGGAGAGGTTTTTCAATCGCTGTTAGTGGTGATGGCTAACTACATTAGGGGCAGCCTTCCTCTGGATACCCATTGCAGCAACAGGGGTACACTCTGGCCAGTGTGCCTAAGGATGCCAACTCCAGGTTTGGAAATCCCTGGATATTTGGGGTGTAGAGGCTGGAGAGGGCGGGCTTGAGGATGAGGGAGCACCTCAGTAGGGCGTAGTGCCATAGCAGTCCACCTTCCAAAGCAACCATTTCCTCTAGGAGAGGTTGAATGAGTGTTTTGAATCAATAAATAAAATAATCTATCCAGGGCTTTTTTTCTTTTTTTTTAAAGCAGAAACGCACAGGAATGCAGTTGCGGCTGGCTTGGTGTCAGGGGGTGTGGCCGAATATGCAAACGAGTTCCTGCTGGGCTTTTTAATGGAAAAACCCTGTGTGGAACATTGGTGATGTCAGGAGGTGTGGCCGAATATGCAAACGAGTCCCTGCTGGGCTTTTTAATGGAAAAACCCTGTGTGGAACATTGGTGATGTCAGGAGGTGTGGCCGAATATGCAAATGAGTTCCTGCTGGGCTTTTTAATGGAAAAACCCTGTGTGTAACATTGGTGATGTCAGGAGGTGTGGCCGAATATGCAAACGAGCTCCTGCTGGGCTTTTTAATGGAAAAAACCCTGTGTGGAACATTGGTGATGTCAGGAGGTGTGGCTGAATATGCAAATGAGTTCCTGCTGGGCTTTTTCTACCCAAAAAGCCCTGAAGCTATCTACGTAGTCTGGAGATCAGGGTTAATTCCAGGGGATCCCCATCCCCCACCTGGAAGTTGGCAACCCATTGCTTCTGGGTTTTGCTAGGGCAGTGGATAGGCCAATGTGGGAGTTAGCATGCCAAACTATACGGACCTTTGCTCTGATTTCGCTGGGCTCTTACGCTCTTAGCTACATAAGCGGCACTTGGGTGTACCTCTGTCAGGGTTGCCAACTCCCAGACTTACAACTGATCTCCAAACAGCAGAGATCAGTCCCCCTGGAGAAAAGGATTTCTTTGGAAAGAGGACCCTGCTGAGGTCCAGGGCTTTGGGGTGGTGGTGGTGTTTGAGCAGGAACGCACAGGAACGCAGTTCCGGCCAGCTTGGTGTCGGGGTGTGTGGCCTAATATGCAAATAGGTGCCTGCTGGGCTTTTTTGGTAGAAAAAGCCCTGTGCAAAACAATGGTGATGTCAGCCCTGCCGAGGACTCCCCTTTCTCTAACCCCATCCTTCCTGGACTCCACCCCAAAATCTCCAGAAATATCCCAGCCTGGAGTTGGCATCCCGGGTACCTCCAACTTCCAATTCCTTTTGGAGAAACTGTAGAAGAGTGCCTTCATCCTTTGCTTGTGCCAATAAACACAACGTAAAGATAAGCACAATGCTGCTGTTTTAGCCTCCAAAAGGGTCGCTTAGGTGTAAGGATCCCTTTGATTTACCTCAGATTTCTTTGAAGCTGAGCTCACACTACCTAAGGAGATGGGGCTCTCCCCCCCCCCCCGCCCCCAGATAACTGACACATAACTGACTAGGGCAGAAGGTCCATCGGTGGCTATTAGCCACAGTGTATGTGTGTATATAAAATTTTTTGCCACTGTGTGACACAGAGTGTTGGACTTGATGGGCCGTTGGCCTGATCCAACATGGCTTCTCTTATGTTAAGTGCCAGAGGTCACTGGGGACAGCAGAGCAGAGGGCTGTGGACTTCACGCCTCCTGTTCTAACCAGATATGTTCCTCATCTCAATACAAGTTCCTGTGCTTCAAATACACTGCCACAGGAGGTGGGGACAGCTACAAGCAAAGATGGCTTCAAGAGAGGTTTGGATAAACATACGGAGCAGAGGTCCATCAGTGGCTGTTAGCCACAAGGTATAGATCAGGGGTGTCAAACATGCAGTTCAGAGGCCGAATCAGGTTGCTTTGCAAGGCTTGCTCAATTGCACAGGAGCTACAGAGCAAAACCTCTATTTTCTCCATTGGCTGAGGCTCCTCCCTTGGGGAAGGAAGTGGGGAAGAATAGCTTGCTTTGCCAGGCTCTGTCAATTGCACAGCAGAGCTACTGAGCCAAACATCTCTTTCTCTGTTGGCTGAGGCTCCACCCCCCAGTCCCCTGGGGAAGGAAGGAAAGAACCAGAGCTTCCTTTGCCCATTTCCCTGGATCCCATGGGAGAAATACAAAGAAAGCATCCTTAAGACCAATGAGTGCTAACATTTTAAGCATCTCTTATGTTCTTAAAGGCCAAATGGTAATGGCACAAATTTAAAAGCTTCGTTTTCAAAATGTTCTCAGGTGAAGTGAATTAGTGCTGGGGTGGGGACCTTTTGCAGCGGCCTCGCCCTGGCTACAATTCTATAGTGCAGGGGTGGCCAACAGTAGCTCTCCAGACTTTTTTTGCTTATAATTCCCATCAGCCCCAGCCAGCATGGCTGATGGCTGGGGCTGATGGGAGTTGTAGGCAAAAAATATCTGGAGAGTTACCGTTGGCCACCCCTGTGTGGCTCCTCTTTCTCTGCTCCAAAAAGCAAGATGGCTCAAATGCTGGGAAATTTGAGGGTGTGTCTCCACTACAGAATTAAATTGGCCTAAAAGCAGAGATGAACCAGTATGTCATATTCCCTCTTTTAATTCTCCACGAGCTAAATACTCTTTGTACAAATAAGTACTTTTTTTTTTTGTCAGATCCTGAATCTTCAACTCATCAACTCCATAGTGTTTCCCACCCCATTTTAGAATTACGGGAAATGGCGGGGGGGAATAAATCTCTCTCTCTCAACCTCATTTGGAATACTGTGTACAGTTCTGGTTACCATGCCTCAAAAAAGACATTATAGCATTGGAAAAGGTGCAGAAAAGGGCGACTAAGCGGATGGAACACTTTCTCTATGAAGAGGTTAAGGCTCTTTAGCTTGGAGAAACAATGACTGAAGGGTGACATGATAGAGGTTTACAAAATTATGCATGGCATAGAGAAGGTGGAGAAAGAAGTACTCCCCCCACCCCTTCTCACAATACTTGTGGGCTCTCAAATTGATGAGCAGCAGGTTTAGAACAGATAAAAGGAAGTACTTCTTCACCCAAGGAGTCATTAACATGTGGAATTCACTGCTACAGGGAGTGGCGGTGGCTACAGAGAGCTTCAAGAGGGGTCTGGATAAACATATGGAACAGAGGTCCATTAGTGGCTATTAACCACTATGTCTGGGGCAGTGATGCTCTGTATTCTTCACTGGGGCAGCGATTCTCTGTATTCTAGAGAGCCAGTTTGGTGTAGTGGTTAAGTGCGCAGACTCTTATCTGGGAGAACCGGGTTTGATTCCCCCTTCCTCCACTTGCAGCTGCTGGAATGGGCTTGGGTCAGCCATAGCTCTCGCAGGAGTTGTCTTTGAAAGGGCAGCTGTTGCAAGAGCTCTCTCAGTCCCACCTACCTCACAGGGTATCTGAGGGGGGGGAGGTAAAGGAGATTGTGACTCTGAAATTCAGAGTATAGGGTGGGATATAAATCCAATACCTTCTTTTTCTTCTTCTTGATGCTTGGGGGCCACAGTGGGAGGGCTTCTGGAGTTCTGGCCCCACCGGTGGACCTCTTGATAACACCTGGGTTTTGGCCACTATGTGACACAGAGTGTTGGACCAGTTAGGCCATTGGCCTGATCCAACATGGCTTCTCTTATGTTCTTAACCTTCTCCACCCCATGCATAATTTTATAAATTCCTATGTGCCTCCCTTTATTATTCTTTGTAAACAGAAAGTCCCAAATTCCTTAACCTTTTTTTGCAGGGAAAGCACTCCAACCCCTCAATCATCTCTGAGTTCCATTTTCTGCCTTTTTTGCAGCACAACAAATTCCTTTTGACGTACGAGAACCCAAACGGTGTACAGTATTCTGAATGTGTCTGCACAGTAGATCAATTCAGGGGCATTATGATACCAGCGAGGAAACCCATTTTCGTCCCATCCGTTTCCTTCATCCGATTTCCCATCTTCATTTTGTTTCGTTTATGCCTTTGACACACACACAAATGGACCGTGATATTTCTATCAGATTTCGTTCTTATTGTTATAGGAAAAGGAATCCTGCACTGTCATCCAGAGAGTGCAGAAGCCATTAAGGGAAACTGACCTCTCAAAGTAAGCTTGAATTGTCTGAAATTCAGTTATGTCCCTGTTTAAAAGCAATCCACTTTTTTGCCTAGGGATCCCCTGGGAATGATAGTACTGTGGTGCGGAATCTGAGAACTAGGGCAGAATTCTAAGCACTCTCGTCCACCACAAATCCTTCCTGGAGTGCAGACTCTCCCCATCATAGGTCACGGTTCTGTAGTGAGATTGGGTTTATACCCCACCCTTCACTACCCGAAGAGTCTCAGAGTGGTCTACAATCTCCTTTGCCTTCCCCTCCCCTAAACAGACACCCTGTCAGGTAGGTAGGGCTGAGAGAGCGCTGACAGAAACTGGAACAGCTCTGTGAGAATTTGTGAGTGACTCAGTCATATCAGCAGGTGCACATGGGAGAGTGGGAATCAAACTCTGTTCTCCCAGAAAAGAGTCCACGCATTTAACCACTACACCAAACTGGCTGCTGTATTTGGCATCGTTGGCCAGTCAATCATCTCATCTTGATATGAATCAGATACTCAAGAGCAACCCGAAACCCAAACTGGCTGCTGCGTTTGGCATCGTCGGCCACCAATAATCTCATCTCTCTCTTTTTTTAACTTTTGAAAACTTTTATTGAGAAAAAAGAAGCATATTACAATACGCTAAATTGGCAAGTCAAAAAGAGAATAAAATAAATACAATATAATACAAAAATATACAATATATATAAATAACATTAATTATCAACCATAAGATTAGTAAAATAATAATAATAATAATAATAATAATAATAGAATCATAGGGTTGGAAGGGACCTCCAGGGTCATCTAGTCCAACCCCCTGCACAATGCAGGATTATTATTATTATTAAATAATAATAATAAATAATTAAATAATAATACTTTTTTTTTTAAAAAAGGGAAAATAATCTCATCTTGATATGAATCAGATACTCAAGAGCAACCCCCAAAATCTTGGGTTTTAGTCAATCTGACTTACAGGGCAGATGGCACCAGGCGTCTGATGGGGTTGTATAGGTACAATGCCAGTGAGGTGTCATCGTTAAGAGCAGCAGACTCTAATCTGGGTTTGATGTGATGGCTAGAACTCCCTTTGGAGTTCCATCATGCTTGTTGCGGCTCCACTCCTAAAATCCCCAAATATTTCTTGAGTCGGACCTGGCCACCCTAGTTTCTCAGGTATTTCCTCCTCCTGGCCTTCTCTTAGGTACCAGTCATGTCAGGGATCTTGGGAAAGATGAGGAAACTCGGCAGTTCAGACCTGGAGGAGTCGGAAACGACAGACGATCACACAGACGGTGAGGATTCGGTCAATGGCACCAACTGCAACGGGACTAGGATGACCAAGCAGAGCATCTTTGCCCGGCGGGCACGCTTTGGGATCGGGGACTTTGAGAAGGATGTGGCCCCCATGGACTCCTTCTATCAAATGGAGCAGCTGAAATGCAATCCTATCCTCAAATTTAGCCTTTCCTTGGAAAGGGGGCGGTGCCACAATCACGGCCACACGTGAGTGTATCCCATCAGTGAGATGCTTTGAGTGATGACAGTACTTTACTGATGATGTGTTAAGGCAAGGGTAAAATATAATTTGTTTGCTCTGATGTCTGCTATTGTTTTTCATCATTTCATAATTGCCGTATCCAGGGTTGGAATTCTGGCAAGAGCTCCTTTGCATATTAGGCCACACACC